>NC_073256.2:152835000-153135000 GCF_029289425.2 Pan paniscus
TAAGTGCCCAGGTGCTGGCTTAGGTGCTGCAATCTGTGGAGCAGTGTGGGTGTGTGTACTTGTGTGCATGTGCACATGTGCTCATGTATGTGCATCTGTGTATAAGTGCATGCGTGCATGCATGTGCATGTGTGATGGGAAGATAGGTTAAGGTTGTGGAATATCTGTTGACTCTTAGTTCACCGTTATGAAGTTTTGGCAAAGGGACCAGAACTTGAAACTATATAAGCCTATGCCGCCCCCAGGGAGAGAGACCAGCCACAGAAGGAACTGTTTTCTTGGTGCAAAGAAAAGAATTATGAGTAGAAGGAAATGATGGAAATGGGTTAATAGCCAGAGTCAGAGGAATATTAAATTTTAATGCTATGAGCAGAAGGGAGCCATTCCAGGCTATGGAGCATCCATTCAAATCATTTACGATATATTCCCCAAAGCCCAAAGTTCTATGTGGCTGGAGTAATATTAGAGGAAATTGTCAAACTAGGCACGGCCAAATCGCACAGGGCCTTCCTGGCTCAATAAAGAGTTTGGTCTTCATCTAAACCAACAGCACTGGAGACCCCTGAAGGGTTTTAAGTAAGGATGAAATAACCAGACTTGCATTTTTAAAGATCAGTCTTGGTACAGTGTAGATAACGGACAAAAGGGAGGCCAGAGGCCATGAGACCAGTGAGAGGACTGTGGAGAAGAGAGGGTAGGAAGAGAGAAGTGCAGTGAATCCAGAAATATTCAGAAGGAAAAGCAACAGGAAATGCTGACAGTCGCCGTGGGGGTGAAGGGGAGGGGGTGGTATTCAGGTTTCTTGAATAATGGAGAGGCCATTCATTGAGACAGAGAACACTGAAAGAGAATAAGAGTTGGAGACTAGGAGAAGAATAATAAAATAAAAGCTATTTGTAAGAGGATGGACAACTATTTTATGAAAGGTAGAGATACAAAGGCAAAAACAAGACCACAGTAATCCTTTAATCAGGGATTTTGTTTGTTCTAAGGGGTCTTAGGCTAAATGGAGGGGCCTGTTATAAGAGCAAACTTGACATCTTGGAGAAACTATTAAATGACTGACCACGACAGCTCTCCCCACACAGCCTCAGGTTCTCGGCTAATTTTAAAGACCTGTCTAGAAGCAAATTTTCCAGCACTAGGTGTATCTCTGTGGCCTTTGCTTGAAGTAAATTGTTCTCATGTCATTAAAACTTAAAGCTTCTTCAACAGAAGTGGCATTATGCATTTGGAACATAATGTTTTATTCCTCCGTATGTTTTAGAAAATCTAGAAAATAAATCAGTGCAAGAGCAATTCCTGGAGATGTTTTTCTTTATCTACTTTATATATACAGTCTGTTTGATTTGATGAGAAGCTTAATTTTATTCAAGGGGACATGAGCTTACTATGATGATTATCATTTACTGAGCCCATACAGTGTGCAGGCAATGTATGTATAAAATATTACTTAATCAATCCCAATATTTTTGTAAAATCAATATTTACCATTGAGGAAACTGAGGCTTAGAAACGTTGTCACTTGCTAAAGGTTATCCATGACCTGGCACTGAAAAGCTGAGCTCCAAAGTCTGCATTTCCTGCTATGCCTCCGAGGAAGTGGCCCTTTTGTTCAAAGTAGAACAGTAGAGACTTCTTTCTGATTAGCACAGGAAGGAAACATTGCCACACATTGCTTGGTCAGGAAAACAAATAAACCCCGATGGACATTTGGCTTCAAACTTGTTGATGCTTGACTAACTGATGCCTTCTGTGAAATTCAGTCTCCAAAATTAGATTTTATTTTAGACTTTCTCCATATTCATAGACGTTCAAAGATGAAAGGTAGAAGGAAACCACTCCCATTGACTAAGTAACTGCTATATGCCTGTAGGAATATTTGACATAGGAATTATCCCCATTTTATATTGAGAAAATGGAGGCTCAAAGAAAGGTGAAATAACTTGACCAAGTCATACAAACAAGCCAGTAAAGGCCGGGCGTGGTGGCTCACACCTGTAATCCCAGCACTTTGGGAGGCTGAGGCGGGCGGATCACGAGGTCAGGAAATCAAGACCATCCTGGCTAACACGGTGAAACCCCATCTCTACTAAAAATACAAAAAATTAGCCAGGCGTGGTGGTGGGCGCCTGTAGTCCCAGCTATTCAGGAGGCTGAGGCAGGAGAATGGCGTGAGCCCGGGAGGCGGAGCTTGCAGTGAGCTGA
Organism: Pan paniscus; assembly: GCF_029289425.2. Taxonomy (NCBI): domain Eukaryota; kingdom Metazoa; phylum Chordata; class Mammalia; order Primates; family Hominidae; genus Pan; species Pan paniscus. Next base: position 152,837,209 of record NC_073256.2, read on the forward strand.
GATTGCACCACTGCACTCCAGACTGGGCGACAGAACGAGACTCTATCTCAAAACAAACAAACAAAAACAGGCCAGTAAAGACGGAGCAAGAATTTCATTCCGGTTGGCTAATTCTATTATCCCTTGATCAAGAAATATTGCCAAGGCTTTGTTTTGTCTATGAGAGTTTTAAAATATCAAATTATTCTCAGGCTATAGAATGTTAACAGTGGATTTGAGTGACTTGTATCAATGTATGGCCTCTTGATTTTGCTGACTTAAGCATTTTCTATCTTTATCCTGGACAGTCAAGCACAATTTTTGTTTGATCTCAGCACCCAAGAGAGGACAGTACTCAGACCAGTACTGAACACTAGGGAAATCAATTGGGCAAAATGTGTTTACTGAACTGAGAATTTTCTATTCATTTAAGAAATCTTTATAAAGCATTTACTATATGTCTTGCCCTGTTCTGAGCACTTTCAAATATACTAATTTCATCTTCAGTGAGGATGAGGTAGGTACCGTTGTAATCCTCTTTGTACAGGTGAGGAAACTGAGGCATAGAAATGTTAAGTAACTAGCTCAAAATCACACTGCTAGAGTGAAGCTGGCTCTTTAGTTAGGATCTTAACTGCTATGCTAGGCAGCCCTATACTTGGAAGAAACCCAGTTATTTCTTGGGCAGAGGCGTCGGGGATGCAGCTCTTGTGCTTTCCTTTGCCTGAGGACTGTGAGCCATCATCCATGGGCCCTACTGTATCCTTTATTCCTTCTCCAATGCCCCAAACACTTGCTTGTCTTGGATCTAACAGGGCAAAGGAAGTTCTCTCAGAGCTCAACAGGGTGCTGTCCGTGTGCCCAGTTCTGATCAGGCCTCACGTTTCCCTTGAAGGAAAGAAGAAGGGAGTTCAACAGGTATTGAGCACACACTGCGTGCAGCTCGGTGCTTTACATATAATTGGGGACATTGAGTGTTGGCAAGTGCCACACACTGTCCCAATTACTTTTCATGTCATTGAACATTTAATTCTCACAATCACATTACATGGTGGGGACAATTTCTCTCTGTTTTGTGGATAAGGAAACTGAGATACTAAAAGATTAAGTAATTAGCCCAAGGACGCAGAGCCTAAAAATGGCAGAGATGGGATTTGAACCCACAAATGCTACTTTGAGAACCTGAGCTCCTAGCCATTGTGTCTACAGCTTCCACAGGGTAGCAGAGGCATAGAAAACACACCACTTTAATATTCACAACTACCTAGTGAGGTGACCACTTTTCCTCCCGTGATACTGATTAGAGAGCTTGGTTCAGAGTGGCCTGTTAACTTGTCCTAGCTCACATGATGAGTTAATGAGAGAGGCATGGAGTGAAATTCTGGGAGAGCCCAGAAACTGTGCTCTGTCTGTGGCACCAGGATGCCTCTCTGTCTCTGGCTTCTCAACCAGAAGCCACGTGTATGCATAACCTGAATGAGGATACCAAACACTGCAGGGAGAAAACATAATTAACCAGAGTAGAAATCCAGTAAGCCAGTGCCAGATGTTTCAGGTAAAATTATTTACTACAGCACATTGCAAAAGGGTTTGGTCTTCTTTGCCTCCTCTAGATCTACTCTACCTTTTTCAACCACAGTCTCTACCCTCAGAGGTTTGCCTTTATGGAATACATCAGCTGGGCTCCCCTGATCCCTGACTTCGGTTCCAACTCAGCCAGTGGGAGGCATTCACAGGAGATCAAAGGGTGGAAGAGTGAGGTCAGGGTGTTTAGTGCCTTGGCTCCTTCCTGGACCCGCCCCTGTTCAGCAGGGCTGGTGTCTTCTATCTTCAGCCACAGCTTCTGCTGGAGGCCTGCTCCCACCTCCACAGCTCTCTCAGGTTCTGACATCTGCTCTTTCCTGGCTTCTTTAGGCACAGGATGAGAAGGTCTCCCACTGGTGGCCTAGATGGCCAAACTCTTCCCTTTGTATCTCTTTGCCTTACCCACACCTTATAAATAGCTGTTTATGAAACTCTCTTTAATGACTCCTTTTGAGTGCACCATTTGTTTCCTGCCAAGATTCTGACCAATATATGAAATAATAGGATACAGGAAAGAAAACACAAGATTCACTGTAGCATGATAAGAAAAAACTCAGAGGTCAGGCGTGGTGTCTCACACCTGTAACCCCAGCACTTTGGGAGGCCGAGGCAGGCAGATCATGAGGTCAAGAGGTTGAGACCATCTGGCCAACATGGTGAAATCCTGTCTCTACTAAAAATACAAAAATTAGCTGGGTATGGTGGCCTGCGCCTGTACTGCCAGAACTGGGGAGGCTGGGGCAGGAAAATCACTTGAACCCAGGAGGTGGAGGTTGCAGTGAGCTGAGATCCCGCCACTGCACTCCAGCCTGGTGACTGAGCAAGACTCCATCTCAAAAAAAAAAAAAAAAAAAGAAAAAGAAAAAAGAAAAAGTTCAGATTTGTTTTGTTGGAAACTATGTGCTGGGGGAAAGTGAGCATTTTGTGTGCATTAGTTCATCTCAGCCTCACAATTGGCCTGTGAAATGGTCATAATATTGATCCCACTGTGAGGCTTAGGTTTTCAGTAACTCTCCAAGAGGAAACAAGACCATATCTAGGTGATGCTGAGGTTCACAGTGCATCTGTTCCTGCTCAACAATGAGCAGAGGCATAGTGGGGAGACGAGAGCACAGGGAGTCAGCATCTCAAGAAAGACCTCCAAGCTACAGCTGAGCCCATGGAAACATCTTTGGTGCCTGTAAGAAAGAAAGGGCCACAACAGGGGGCGCACACCTGCCTTCCATCTAGTCTCCCTCCTGGTTGCTTACAGCTAGTCCCCATCCAGCACTAACTTGAGCCACAGCTTCTCCCTCAGCCCCACAAAGGAGGGACTTCCTGCTCACGCCACACCTTGTTCTGCCTAGAAGACTCTACTTCTTCCTAGTACCCAGAGTCCACTCAGAAAGGCAGTCCCGTCCTCCTGCCCTCCCTTTCCTGTATGTTCTGATTCCCTGGGTCATACCTGGCTGAATTGTAAGATACAATGCAGGAAAGGGAGTTTTGTTTTCTTGAACCAGCAAAAAATGCACAACCCTATTGTTTTATTTCTTTAAAGATTGTGAGTGCCTCCTCCAGATCATCTGAGAATTTGATGGTAGTTGTACAGTAATAGGGCCAGGAGTTGAAGTAGTCATGATAATTGCAGAGGCCACCTCGGAGAGAGGCTATCAGTTGCTTCCTAAACATCAATTGTCTTCTATTCCTTACTGAGGAACTCTACTTTTGTTGGAGGATGCGATGTGCCCAGGGAAAACACTATAGTTACCAGTTCTGCCCCTTGCAAGTAAGGGTATCCATGTGTGATACAGTTTGGTTAATGATACTTAAGCAAAAGCCATTTGATGAGGCTTCCAACAAGGCATCCTATCAGCTGCACAGACTCAACAGGTGCTGCAAATTTTCCCTTTAGCTCTTTCCCTTTTCCTTACTCCTGCCTGGAATCAGGTCATGATGCCCATGGTGGAATGAAGACAGCCCATTTTGGCCCCCTAAGTTTGATGAAGCAGAAAGATGGCAGGGGCGTGGCACACTAACAACATCTTGTAGCTGCTGCCCCTGGCCTGGACAGCCTACTCTGGGACTTCATGGGGAGGAGGGTAAGACAAGGGTGAGCCTATTTGGTTAAGCACTTACAGGTGTGTTTTCTAATCCACGTCCCAGAATATCTTCTTCTGACTCTGTACTGCCCAGTACCACAGCCACCAGCCACATGTGGCTAATGAGCATTTGAATTGGGGCTCTCATTAGTGAATAACTGGTTTTAATGTTATTTTAACTAATTAAAGTTAAATTTTAAAATGGAAGCAGTGTAAGATTTTTTTTTCATTAAACACAATTTTATAGTTTGGATAGAGCCGCATTTTACCTTAGGTGTTGAAAATTTTACATTGGATTGACATGCACTGTAGGTGCAAACTACACATCAGATTTCAAAGACTTAGTCAAAATAAATAAGAATGTAAAATATTAATATTTTAAAATTATTGATTATATATTGAAACAGTATTCTGGATACATTGGATTAAATAATTCTATTGAAACTAACTTCATCTATTTCTTTTCACATTGTCAACTGGCTTCTAGAAAATTTAAAATTAAACATGTGGCTCACATTAATTTTGGACAGTGCTGCTCTACTGATGCTGCACCCATTCTGTGCCCCTGGAGTGTCAGGTTCTGTGATAAACACTTTAAATACATGCCACTCATGGAGGTCCTAAAGTAACTGTTTGCAGGGGAGGGGGTAATACTGCCTTCATTTTGCAAGTGCAGAAAGAGAGGCACAAAGAGGCTGCCTTGCCCCAAAGCTCCCAGATTATTAGGGGCAGGCGCACAGTGGTATCAGACTCCTTAACTTGTGGCCTCAACCGCCATATGCTCAAAGGTAACTTACTCTTGAACTGTGCACAGATCATGATAGTCTGTATATCTAAGTTGCTAATGCTTGCAGACCAACAGGTATGGCTACGAAGACTGAGAGAGAATTTGCTCTCAGGATAAGATTTGCCAGAGGAAGCTGGAGCGTTGCACATGCCAGCTGTCATTAGAGGTGTGATAAAGTTGATCGAGGTTGCCCAGGTATAACCAGTAACCGCAATCTCTCCATTAACAACAAGCAATGGATTTTGAGGCATTCTGTCTCCCCTTGGTATAAATCCAGACATGGTGGTGATGAGGGCTGATATTAGTGGGAAGGCTAGTGCTACGCTAGAGAAACGCCAAAGAATGAAATTCACAGAGACGTTCAGTGAGTTTGCAGTTGAGTCACCAACAAAAGTCAACTTTGATTTCAAGAAAAAATGTTTCTCTTGTAATTCAGTGATCTAACTTAAGTCCACAATCTCAGCTTTATGTCCATTCTTTTTCCACAGCCATTTTTGTTAAGTTTGTTTCTTCCTTTCTTAACTAAAGAAAAACACAAGCCCAAGCTGGCATTTTTCTATGAAACCCGGATGTGTTCACATTTGCAGTGGACACTAAACACTTTATCACTCCCTTGGTAGCTGTTCGGACACTAAGGGTAACTTGACACTGACAGAAATATTTTGTTTCTGATTATTTTGCCAAACTCAGATATGTGCAGTTTTGCTGTAAAACATTCTACTAATGTGTACAGAATTGTTTCGTGTGTATCTCTATGCATCCTGACAAGAAATAGTGGACTAGGAGATGGACACAGATATTTTTACTACTGTGGCAATAATGTTTTACATTTCAACAGTGCTTTCCAAATCACAGCATCTTCCAAAGCACCAGAGGTGGTGATAACTTGACGCATTGTTGAAATACAGCAAGTACTTTGGCACTCCAGCATCACATATAACCTTTTACACCAGGAAGCAAAGGATGGAGGGTTTTTGCTGCATTGAGAAAAATAATAAAACACATTTCTGTGATGGTTATGTCCAAGAGCTTAGAGCACTTTTCAGGGTTTTCTCTGCAAATCTTTATTGTTCTCATCAGACCTCAACAAACAACTGCTATTAGCTACCCTTTACAAGCTCAGAAATAGGGACAGAGAAAGCTTTGGATTCTGAAAATATTACCAAGTCAGGCAGTGACGGGGTCAGATACGGGCCCTGTCGCCTCTCATCCTTGGCTCGTCTGTCCCCACCTGCCTGTGTACAGGATGGCCAGCTGACCCTGGACACACCAATTCGCGTTATTTTCCATCATTACTTTTTGTGCTTATATTTGAAATAGAGAAAGACTTCACATTGAGAAACGTCCCTCCTTTAAGCTTGCCTTATTTTTTTCTCTCACTCCTCCTATTCTATATACCTTTCTTTAATCTTCCTTTGGTTCTCCTGCCTTCTTTTTCTCCATCACATTTTTCTTTCTCCTCCCCTTTTCTTTGTCTTTTTCCATTTTCACTGTCTTCCACATAAGATCATCTTTCACCATCCTCCTTCCTAGGATGGAGTTGCAATCCTATCTGGGGTTTCCTTCTCAAACTCAAGTGGTTATCAACCCCAACGCAAACTTTGTGGGGCATGTGTCTCCACATGTGGCCACTAGGGGGTGTGTGCACAATATCTGTGTGTGTGGTTTTTTATTTATTTATTTATTTATTTTATTTTTTTAAGCTGCAGAAAGAGCCAGAATGGCTCGATTCTCTTGTCAAAGAAGAGAGCTGATGAGAGAAACTGAGGTTTCCATCCACCAAATACTGACAGGAGGGTATAGATTTGCAGGGCAGATGGATACAGAGACAGAAAGACAGGTGTCTTCAGGTATGTGAGTGACTGGGATTGAAGGTCTGATTGTATCCATCCTCACATTGGGTGGAGTGTGTGTTTGTGTGTGTGTGCGCGCATGCGCGTGCGTGTGCATGTGTATGTGTGTGTATACGCATGCAAGCATGTGTCCAATTCTCCACTTACTATCTCTGAGTCACTTAAACCTTCTGAGCAACAGTTTCCTCATCTCTAAAAAGTGGTGGCTTGTGACTACCTGAATGAGGGAGTTTTTTGGAGCTTGTTTGAGTAAAATACAAGAGAGCCACTCATAGACCAAATAGTCCTTGGTGAAGGCACTCCAGATCTACACTGGGCTTTGAACTGTGTGAAGCCTCCCAACTTTGAAGAGTTGCTTTGTGTCCTCCCCCACTTGTGTCAAGGCTTTTCAGCCACAGTTACAAGTTTTGAAAAAGTATTTCCTGCTGTAATTGACTGGAGTCAGGGATCAGAGTCAACACTCTTGTCTTCCTCCCTGACACATAAATGACTGATTTCTAGGTAAGGATGTGCCATCTTTTGGTGCCTGCCTTACATGACAAATGAATTGGCCTCAGATGGCTGGGTAGCATTGCTGTTCTGGGACTGCATTTTGGGAGACACGGATCCAGAATGAATGCTGAGTGCTTGCTGTGAACTGACCTCTGGACCAGGCACTGGGGCTGGGCAGCTGAGCAGGCTCTGAGGACAGTGTGAAGGCAAAGGGGTCCACAGATGATGAGGACCAGATGTGTTAAGTGTGAACAGGAGCACAAACAATGCTGGTGGAGAGGACAGAGAGTGGAAAAGCTTTAAAATGAACGTGGTGCCTATGTGAGCTTAATGCTTCAATTTCAACCTCAAAATGATCCTGTGAGGAGGATAGTAAGCAAGGCAGCTGGGGCCAAGCTGAGGTCTCTCTGGCCTTTGGTACAGTCGGATTAGGACTTCACAGTATGGCACTGCAGAGTTTTGGAGTAACTGGGATAGGATCCACCTTTCTTAAACAAAACAAAGAGGAAGCTTGTAGTGTGAACAGCAGTGAGAAGCTTGTAATGTGAGCAGCAAATATGAAAACTTCCTCACAGACACACTCCCTACATTTTGTGTCTCCTCTGATGACACTGAGTTTGCTGCAGCTGTGTCTGACTTATTGCAGTTAGTGTCAAAAAGGCCAGGGACTTGTCTTTCTCTCCCCAGGAGTCAGTAGGTGGGGGAAGAGGAGGCAGGTGTGGATTCTGGCAGACAGCGCTATGGCAGTGGGCTGGGGCCACAGGGACTTGCTGTGTTTTCTGAGATGGCCCAGTGTCACTGAGTGGGGTGGGTTTGGGAAGTACCCTTTTGTCTCTGGGGCTGAGAAGCTAGTCCCAGACCTGGATGTGAGAAGAAAGAGCAGCCACAGTTCCTTATTGCAGTGCGGGGCTTCCCGGCCAGACCTGAGCGCCTGGTCAGTCTAACCACAAACTCTGCAGATGGAGTAAGCAGCCCCAGTGCCCTGCCCTTAAGGGCCTTTGGAGAAGTCTGTTCTGTCCATGGCTATGTCCCCTGTACCCAGAGCAGTCTCTGCACATAGTATGTGCTCAGTGAGTACTGGTGTATTCTACAGAGACCTCTTTCGGCCTGGAAGCCAAAAGACCTGAGCGTGAGTACTACCTGCAGCAGCTTGTAGGAAAATCACCGCTTTTCCCAAGACCTGATTTCTCCTTTTCAAAAGAATCAGAGGGTTAGCGCCTGCAGGACGGTGATCTCATGAAGATGAGCAGAGCGTGCAGCACAGCATGGAGGTGCCCCACAGCCAACAGCTCAGCCAGGTTGGTGGGTGGGGACAATTTCCTGAGCATCTCACAGAGACATTCATCTCCCTCCTCCCCGGAGGACCCTGCATGAGCACTCACAGCGCTTGGCACCTGCCCTCTTGGAAGGTTCTTGGAGAAGGAGGGTCTGGAGCAGAAGATTCAGTGCCCTTGCTGTCAGTTTCCCAGTGCATAGCCCTCCTCCACAGCTGCTGGTGGACTGACTCTGCCAGCTCAGATCAGGGAGGGATGAAGAGCCAGTCAGGAGTGTCCCAGATTGCTACCTGGGAAGGCAGAACCAGGAAGGGAGAGAAAGAAGGGTCAGAGAGTCAGGTGGGCCTGGGATCCCCGCTGACAGCTGTGGAGCCTTAAGCAAGGTGGTATTAAACTGTCTCGCGCCTTAGTTTCCTTCTTTGTAAGTGGTGATCAATAGAATTTTCCTTACAGGGTGTTGTGAGAACCATAGCGAATCCTAAGTCATAAACATAGGGCTGGCACTTAATAAAAATAGTGATTACTCAAGGTCTGGACTGTCACCGGGGCAGATGGTCTGAATGGAAGACACAGAGGGAGAAGAGCTGTTAGAAGAGAGAGAGTCTAAGTGTTCCGATGAAGCCGCTGGGCATCCAGGCCCCATTGTCCTCTTCTAGCCTCATCCCAGACATTCTCTGTCCCCCTTTCCCCCTTTACAAGCAGCTTTCAGGGAACCCTACCATAGAATGTAAGTCCTGTGACACAGGAATATAAGCCAGAGGTGTATGCTTCCCTTCAGTTGTAAAAGGAAAAGACAATGTCCTATGAGTCCCTCCTGTTGTCCGGCAGGACTACTGGCATACCCCTGGTTTTGGGGGTGTGGACTGGGAAGCTCAGGCTCTAAGTTAATTAACAAAGTGGCATAGTGAGGCAGGTAGCAGCCAGGATGCAGCCATCCACACTCCTGCCCTTCTGGGTGAGGGTGGTTTGGGAAGTGCCCTTTTTGTTTCTGGGGCTGAGAGGCCAGTCATAGACCTGGGATTGAGAAGAGCAGCCACAAGCAGCCTACAAGCCTGACGCTGGGCCCAGGTCAGAAACAGAGGTGCGACAGTCACAGGTCCTTCACTCAGTTGGCCAGGCCAGGGCGAAGCACCATGTCCAGCAGTGAGGAGTCCACAGATGGGTGTCTGCCCAGCGTCCCTGGAGTTACAGCTGAAGGGAAGGCGAGGGAGGCTCAGAAGGCCCAGAGGACAGCCTTGCAGCCGGAAAAAACCCAAAGCAAAGATCAGCTCAGCATTTCCGATAGGCAGAGTGCTGTTTTGGGTATTTCATTATGAGTTAACATATTTATTCTCATGAACTTCTTATGAAATAGGTTTGGTTGTCATCTCCACTTGACGGATGAGGACCCTGAGGTGAAGAAACTTGCCCAAGGTCACAGCTAGTGAGCAGCAGACCCATGATTCCAAATCCAGGCTGTTTAACCCCAGAGGCTTTGCTTTTAACTGTGCCATTTTTCTGCTTCTTGCAAGTTGAGACTGAAGAGAGCCATGAAGAAGACTCTTACTGGGGACTCTGAAATGACACCTTACCCGGGTGAGGAGTGGAGCCTTGAGAGCGAGGGCAGTTGAGTACTCGGGTCTGGGACTTAGAGCTTCCAAGATTTCTACCACCTCCCACTCCCCTCGGGTTTGTAAAGCTGCCTCCATTTGCATTGGGAGTGCGGGGGGCTGCCTGGGGGACTGTGGCGATTGTCTCAGGCTATTGGCTGAGAGTGGTATGCCACTGACTTATTCCTCCAAGAGACATTTCCAGTACCCTCCATCCCTGCCCCCTGTACTACACACTGGTGACCTTCCCCCTCAAAAACAAAACTCAAACTCTGTCCCTGATGCTCATGGTCTACTGAAAACCGAATTACAGCTGTCTGTGAATGACCTCTGACCAAGCTGGGGGGACACAGAGAAGGGACTTGTGACTTGCTTTGCCAGGGAGGTCCTGAGAGGCTGTCCAGGGAAGGTGACATTGAGGCCGGGACTTGAGCTGGGTGTTTGAAGGCAGGAAAAACGGCAGGGCAAGGACTGGAGTCCTTGGCCTTCCTGGGGGACGTTTATTCCACATGCCTCGGGAAATCTGAAATGGCCTTGGAGAGCATTTGCTGGGGGTTGGGGGTGGGCGGAAGGGGACAGAGAGCATTGCCACTGACAGGCGGGGCGTCCCAGGGCCTCTCCCCAGGAGCGGATGAGCTCAGACGCGGCTCACTCAGCTGTGTCCAGGCACAGCCGGTTTATGACCTAAGAGAATGACAACCCAGGAGCAAGTCGGGATGACAAAGACACCCAGAAGGGCACGCGCTTTTATGTAACCGACCTCTGAGCTGGCGGATCTCAGGAGGTTGGCGCTCTGAGCTCAGGCGCGGAGAAAGGACGGCGCCCCTGCCTTACTCTCTTATAAATACGAGGGGACAGCAACGCGACATAACTTAGAGAAGTCCAGGAAGCTTTAGAGAGCAGGGCGGTCCCGCTGCTATTCCTCAGAGCGCGACTGGGGCGAACTGGGGCGCCCTTCCCAGCTCCAGCTCGGCCCTTGTCCCCTCTTCCCAGGATCACTCGCTGGGTGACCTTGGGCGAGCCACTTGACTTCTCTGAGCCCCAGTTTCCCAGTCCGTGCATCTGAAAGGCTGTAATAGCGTCGTGGGGCTCCCCACTCGGCCCTCAGGGCCAAAGGTGGGCGCCGGACACGCGGGAGGAGCCCCTGGACGCACCCCCTCTCGCAAACGCCCGGTTAGTCCCGGCTGACTCGCAGCGGAGAGCGGCCCCAGGAGGCGGCGCGCGGCGGGGCGGTGGGCGCCAGTGCGCAGGCGCGGCGCGGCAAGGCGGGGCGGCGGGCGCGGGGCGGGGCGGGGCGGAGCCGGGCGGGGCGGGGCCGGCGGCAGGCGCTGGGCGCTCAGCGCGGTGGCTCAGAGTGCGCGGGGCGGCGCGCGGCGTGCAGGTCGCCGCTGTGGCTCGGGTGCTGGCAGGTGCTGGCGGGACTGGCGGGGATCGCCGTGGACTGCCTCAGGGGCGCCGCAGCCCGCTCGGCCCGAGGGCCCGCCTAACCGCGCCGCCCGCGCCCGCTCCTCCTCAGCCCGCGCCCGGAGCGCGGGGGCCGCCGGCGCTGGGCACTCGGCGGCCACCGGGGATCGGGGCTGAGCGGTCGGTTCCCGCCCCCGTGCCGCCGCCGCCGCCGCCTTCCGGCCGACCGCCCGGCTTGGCCGCTGCTGCCGCGTCTGGCCCCCGGGTCCCCGCCGCTGGGGGCGCGGGCGGGGTCGGGGGTTGCCGGGCGCCGCCCCCCGTGCGCCTGGAGTCCACATCCCGGGCCCGGCGGCCGGCGAGCATGGAGGAGAAGTACCTGCCCGAGCTGATGGCGGAGAAGGACTCCCTGGACCCCTCCTTCACGCACGCCCTGCGCCTGGTGAACCAAGGTGAGGCGCCGGCCGTTAACTGCCGGCCGGCGGCGGTTGGGGGCCGGGTGGAAACGCGGGGGCCCGGGGGGCCCCTCCGTGCCCTCTGCTGTCAGCGGACGCGGCGGAGACGGAGGCCCGGGTGGCCTCCGGGGTCGTTTGCACGGGGACCTGGGAGGCTGTGGGACACCTAGGGGAAGACCCTGATGTGAATTTTGGGGACTTGGAAGGAGAAGGCTGGGGCGCATGGGTGAGACTTGAAGGAAATCTTTGGGGACTCGGGGACACCCAGGGGAAACTTCTGGGTGGGGGACAGCGACCATCTGGGGGCTTCGTTGGGGACGAGGTTGAATTATGTCATGGAAGGGGAGCGTGTTGGACTCGGGGAAGTAGGGCGTTTGGTTTCTCTAAGGTACTGGAGAAAAAGCTGGAGGAAAATGGAAGGACTTGAGGGACTCAAATGCAGAAGAGGTGAAGGGAACAGGTGCTTGCATTGTTAGCGAAGTTTGGGGACCTTGGAAGAGGGTTGGTGTCAGACCCCAGCACCCGAGAGGAGAGGAGCTCCGTGGTCCCAGGGGAGGAGCCCAGTTCCCCCTCCCAGCCCTTTGTCTCTCCTGTGTCCAGACTCCAGCAGCCCTGGCGGGGCAGTCAGCCCTCCCAGGGGATGGGCAGCCCATGCCAAGCCTTGCAGGCTGGCCCTTGGAGAAGTCAGTAGGGGAGAAGAGGCCGGCAAAAGAGCACCGTTCCGGAGGGCGTTGGGTTGGGTGACCCTCATTGGTGGCTGGCTTGAGGTTCGGAATAGTGGTGAAGGGAGTCCTTGCCATTTTCACACGACTCCAGCCAGCTCAGGGTGTGAAAGGTCCTAGGAAGTACTGCGTGTCAGGGATACAGAGGTTTCTGGAGGCACGCCTACCCGGGACAGTGTTCCCCTGGCTGTCTTCTCCTGTGGCTTCCTGAATCATCTGCTGGCATGCACGGTAAATTAAGCCTTCCTTCCCGGGAGCAGTCTCCTACTTTTCCTGGAATATGTGTTTCAGATGAAGATGGGTGTGGGTGCCACTGGTCTGTCTTTTCTCTGGGAAATGGCAGCAACATGATCTGGTCAGATCTGTTACCTTTTGCAGGAATTACTGTGCACTGACAGTCTGTGGTTCCCTAGATGAATCGGATCTGCTGCTCTTAGTGCTCGCCCTGGCTCTTTTATTGTTGGAAGTGAAAGATGAGGCAGACATATTCTATTTGTATATAGATACCTATATTTTAAAACAGTGACCTCCAGTTTTTGCCTGTTTCAACCAGTTCTTCAGAGTAGAGTGTGTGTGTGGTTGACCGATGGCGGAGGAGAGACTCTACTGTCTCCAAGAATTTAAGAATATTTGAATTGTTGAACAGAAATAGACTTATAGAGCTCCCTCATTTTATTTTAATTGCAGGCTTATTTTTATTTCTTTAATAAAATGGGCTTGTGAAAAAGTGAATGGGCATGCATTCCTAAATAAAAGAAAAAAATTTAAGTTTTATTTCTATGCCCTCTGAACAGTTCTGCAGTTGAGTTTGTACTCCTGTGCCTGATGATTTACATGTATCTTTTATTGCCTGCTGGGCTGTCATCTCTGTGAAAGAAATTTCTTCATACATTGCATGAGATCCGTGGCATTGGAAATATTCCGGACTGTGGACTCAAGTGCATTTTTCCTAATAAAGAAGCTGAATTAAAGTTAGGTTGTACTCAATTAAGGAACAGTTAAACTGAAAGTACAGTGCGTTATCTTATTTTAAAAGTCAGAATTATTTTCTCTGCCGTGTTGCCATAGTATTGTGTTGCTAAAACGTCCAAAATTCTTTTGGATTCTGTGTTTTTACCAGTGTTAATGGCTTCCAGTTACTTGAAACAGATATTTACTGGGGAAATGTTGCCATTTAGTGTTTTTTAGGTATTCAACTTGATAAACTTACTTTTCATAGAAGTAATTCTTATAAGAAGTATATTCCTTGCATGTGAAGGAAGGAGGAGTTGCTGCTCAGAATCTTGTCTTACTGTTAGTTTAGATGACTTCAGACTGAAACATTTTTCTCCTAAATCACAGGCTGATATTTGGAATGCAGAGCTTTATCATTTAAAACATTAATTACACTCTTATGTAACTCCAAAATTACAAGTGTTTTAAATCTGAAGCTACGTGATTATGAGGAAGCTTTGATTTTAAATCCAACCAACTTGTTATGGGCTATTTTTTCTTATTTAGTTATATTTGTGTTTGCCTCTAATGCAACTGTGTTTTCAGCAGTTATTCACATTGGAGTTGGTATTTCGGCACTAAATTGTAGAATGGGCCAGCATGGCAAACCTTAGCGTGCCATGTAATAAATATGTTTTATGGTATCTCTAAACTCTAACAAGGCCTTACGTTTGCATAGTATTTTAAAGTTTCCAAGGCGCTAGTTTTGTCCTCACACTTGCATTCCGGTAAGGCAGATGTTCATGTCTTCTCTTTTCAGGAAGGCAGCTGAGGATCCCAGCTATCTAAGCTTTTGGGCAACTGAGATTTAATTTGAAATCTCAGGTCTTCTGTCTCTGAAGACGTTGTTCTTTCTTATTTTGCCTTCCTAAAATGTTGGAATGAAATACTTCTCACTTGCTAACTTCAGACCCTGCAGAAATCAATATAATTAGTATGATTGTTTCCAACTGACTTAAATGTATAGGAAATAGTATATATCCTTTAGGACGTTTATCCTGATTTTTACAGAAAGTTTCTGTCTGCACTTGCCTTCTTTGAAGAAGCAAACATTCACGGTAGATTTATCTTCCAGGATTTTGATACTGAGGCCAAGAGGCAGTTTTGAATTAAAGCCCTCCTGTGACTAGTGTATTAGTTTAATAATCAATGCATTATGATAATGAAGCAGTTTATAGATGAGGTGTAGTCGTTCTTTAAAAATTCAGTGTTCGTAAAGATTGATCAACTTCCTAACTGAATTACTCTTTTTCTTTCTTGAGCTAGGATGACAATAAGAGATATACTCCTGTCTGGTATACATTGGCTTTTATATTTTTCCAGACTTGTGTTTCATCGTGGGCACTGATTGCTGATTTTATTTTCATTTTACCAGAATAACTGGTTCTCCTCCTCCACCTCCTAAATGAATTTGTTACCTGAATATTTATTTATTTATTTTTTTGAGACGAAGTTGCCCAGGCTCTGTTGCCCAGGCTAGAGTGCAGTGACACAATCTAGGCTCACTGTAACCTCTGCCTTCTGGGTTCGCACGATTCTCCTGCCTCAGCCTCCCGAGTAGCTGGGACTGCAGGTGTGCGCCACCATGCCTGGTTAATTTTTGTATTTTTAGTAGAGACGGGGTTTCACTGTGTTGGCCAGGCTGGTCTCGAACTCCTGACCTCGTGATCTGCCTGCCTCAGCCTCCCAAAGTGCTGGGATTACAGGTGTGAGCCACCGTGCCTGGCCTCTGAATTTGTTTCTCTAACAAAATTAGTGGTTAATGTTTATTTGATGTTAAAAGTCAGTCAAAGAAAATAGGCTTTGGGATCCCACTCCGGACCCCGCCTTGGTTCCTGTAGGGTGAATTGACATTGCAATTCTTGCCAAGGAGAGGTTAATTGCAGATGAAAGTGGTGTTGCATGTTTTATATTTGCTAGTAGGGGATGTGCTGACTCTTACTAAAAAACATCTTTAGAAATGTCTTATGCATTATAATTTAATCCAAGTCTCTGATATTGGTTTGGATGGTTTTCAATACAAGCCAAGTAACCATTAAATAAGATTACATAACGCTGTATTTTTAATTATCTGATATAATGTGTGGATTGGTGGCTGGCTCACTGCCAAGTTACATTTAGTTGTCGTTGATTACAAGAGAAAGTGGAGCTGAGGATTCAAGATTAAGGTGGTCCAGATTTGTGTCTAGGTTGATAAAAGTATTTTGTTGGTATATCAAAATGGTTTTTATATCAGATTCTCAAATATTACAATTCTTAGCATTACTTAGAATAAATATGGAGGATAAAAATATATTAAGGAAGGATTATTATTTTATGTACATCTCTTTGTAATCCACAAAACCCAGGGGCTTAAAACTTGATTTTTGGGGACCCCTTTTGGAAAACATTTCGGATTTGCTTGAATGTCACAGACTTGTAAAGTAGAGAGTAAGAATGAGAACTGCAGAACTGTATTTAGGTATGGTGCCTTCATGCTATAGTTTGTGATTTTCTGTTTCATCCAAAGGAGGATGTGATTATTTAGTTTTTAGTTTTTTATTGTTTTTCTTTGTGTTATCAGTTTTTTTGTTTTTTTTTTAAGAAAATGCGATCACTCACAGTGTTAGATATGCCATTTCTGAGTTTTATACAGTGTATTATGATTAAAAGTGACCCAGTGATTGTGAGTTACAGGGTTTTGGTATTGGACATTAGTAACAGGCTTATAGAGAACCTGCCATGCTGGTTCTCTGTGTTGGGTCCCAGGGGTAGGGAGGAAAAACAGTCTGCACTGGTGAGAAGCTCCTGCTCTCCTCTGTGTGCGTTTGAGAATGAATTTTCGGTTTGTAGATGCCCTCTTTCCTAAGGAACATCTTAGTCCTTCAACTATGCTGAAATATTTAATGATTGGATGGCTTAGATTTACTGTTAATAAATCAGCTTGTGGACATTTTTGAGGCACTTGTTGGTACTGGGTCATGTTTGTAATCTCGATACTGGTAACAGCTCAGAGATGGAGAGGTTATTAGCCTAGTTTTTCAGTTGTAGAAACCAAGATTCTGACAGCTAAAGTGACTTGTCCATGGTGACATGCTTATAATAAAATGTCAGAGTGAAGGGTCAAGCTTTGTTCTTTTACAGGTCCATTGTTCTTTTTACCATGTCCTACTGACTCTCAGTAACACTGAGAGTCTAAAGGGCTAAGTTACTGGCCAACCTGTGATGGTATAATTAGTGAATGATAGAAGGAGAATCAAAACCCTGGCTTTTTTATGTGCAGTTTGTTTTTCCTCTAGCCTGTGCTGAATTGAAAGATAAATTATATAGCATCCATTTTCATACTTCATTCTTCACATTTCTGCCGTAAGATAAGTCCTCTGACCTTTTTCAAAATGGGTTGGATTGCCTGTTTTCTGGTGTCACACAACACCTGTTGCTCTTACGGTGTGATCCTCATCACACTGCTTTGTTTGGATCTTTGTCTTTCTTGGTAAAGAGTGAGTTCCTCGGAAGACAGGGCCTGGTCTTTCCTCTGTATCTTCAGCACCTAGCATACGTCTGAGCACAGGGCCCTTGGGAACTCCTGTCTTCATTTCAGTGTTATGTGTTAATTATCATTAAGGGTAGCAGAATCAGCAAGTATATTTGGAATTTAGCAGTCAGTAAAGAGCTTTGCTTCTTACAGCTTTAGAGGACCTGAATTGGAGGTGGGGATGAAGTCAACAGTTCTGCCCATATCAATGAAAGAAGGTTCTGAGTGAAATGCAGGGTTGAACAAGCAGAAAAACATCCCAGTGCTCTTTAAATGTGGTTGCACAGTAGGGATCCTTCTCTAGGAGATAATGAGAAGATGTTGTCAGATCTGCTTTGAATCAGATGTTTATTTACTTTTATTCTTTCTTAAGGAATTTATGAAATCACTGCACTCTCATCAATTTGCTCTCCTTCTCTAAACTCCTAATGATATTTCTCATGGCAGATTAAAAACAGAATTTTGGAAGCCCTAGTCACATGCCAAATAAGGTTTCTTACCTGAGAGAGTTATCCGCGGTTTCAGATGCCAAAGGGAAACTCAGAAAGCCAGAGGAGCGATTGAAACCGCAAATTGAGTGCCAACAGCAACTTTGATATCAAAAGCCCCATTTGCCTGTTGTCACCAGTCCCGCTGAGTGAAGATAGAATGACTTATATCTTCTACCAAAACAATAGAAGGAGAGTGTTCCTTGGCGTTGGGGATGATGATTATAAAAGCCACCAATTTGAGGCTCTTCCGTGCCAGCTGCTTTCTGTGCATTCTCTCTCATCCCCGCAAGATCTTGCAAGGTAGGAGGTTTTATTCCCTGCATGCCTCCTTTATTTTTTTCAAATGAGGCCTCTAAGGCTCAAAAACACTAAGTAACTTGCCCAGTCAAGGTACACAGCTTATAAGTAGTCAGGCTGAAATTTTAAACCAAGTCTGCAGTATTTTGTTAAGATACTTTAAGAAAAGAGGTAAAAGGACAGAACTCAACATTGTTGTTTTTAAATAAATGTTTCATTATAGCAGAAGCCTCTTAGGAATTTCCATTGGTGATGAATTTTTAAAAGGGGTTACTGAAAATGTGTTTTACCAAAAAGGCAAGCTCACTTTTTTTTCTCCAGTGCTCTCCGGCAGTCTTCAGTAGGCATTCAAAGTAAGGATTTTTAAATATGTATATATTTCAGTGACCAAAAAGAAAATAGAAAAATATTCCATATAGAAAGCCAGTGAAATTCTTGCTGAAGTTCTGTCTCCTGAGGGAGCCTCCTAGAGGTGCAGTGCTTTTTGTATTTTAATACTTTGCTTATCACAAAAACAGTCGAGAGTATGATATCAGGGATTTATAGTCAGTTTATGGTATATTTGTGAATTCTTCATTCTCTAAAAATAGGTTCACAAAAGAAAAAAAAGTATTCCCACAGATAATGCTTTTGGCTTTCTGGAAGGGGGGAATATGTTTAAATATACTTGCCCTGCAGTTGCTAATGATAGTAGCTACCATTTATCAAGAGCCTTTTCTGGTTTACGTGCTTTATGTATGTTATTTCATTGAATTAGTTTAACAGTCTTAAAAGAGTAAGTCATTTTACCTTATTTTATAGATGAGAAAACCGAGGTCAGGAAGGTCACATAATTTGCCTAAGAACACATAGCTAGTAACTGGTGAATCAGGATTCAGATCCTTGTCTGCCCAACACTATGACACTATGTAGGGCACCTGTTAGCATCAGATAGAGGTGGAAG
Organism: Pan paniscus; assembly: GCF_029289425.2. Classification (NCBI taxonomy): domain Eukaryota; kingdom Metazoa; phylum Chordata; class Mammalia; order Primates; family Hominidae; genus Pan; species Pan paniscus. The sequence goes on from NC_073256.2 coordinate 152,855,661, forward strand.
CTTTGAGTATGTCTTGTTTTTCATGTTTTACTTTTGTGGGGAATTTGGATTATGCAGCTCTTCAAATTAAATGCCTAGTATTGGACTGGGTGAGCAGGGCAGTTGCGTACCGTACAGAGGGCACACAGGGGCATGGCAAAACGGCATAGGAACTTTCTGACCAGTGGCAACATCTGGTGGGGAGCATTTACTTGGGAAACAGTGTTACTCAACAAGGAATGAGCTGGTGCAGAAAGAGCCATGTGATTACAGGTGACAGCTTTCTAGTCTGTAATCCCCTGCAAGTTACTTTATTTCTCAGAGCCTCAGTTTCCCCATCTGTGAAATTGGGGACCTTATGCCTTCTTTGTAGGGTTGCTGTTTTAGACGTAAGTACAGTGTCTAACACATAGTAGGTGCATAATAAACGTTACCTGCAATTTTTATAAAATGTTGTAAGACAGATGTGTGAGTATCGGCATCACTTTTCAGATATAATGTATATAATACAAATTCATACATAAATCATCTACTTTCATTTCTTAGGGTAATTTTATGTTGTTAGAATTATTTTAGTTTTCCAATCCAGGAAATACTGAAGGAGAAATTCAGTCTTTAGGAAGCTTCTTTCATTAATATCATGCACAAAATTAGCAGCAGCTCTGATTGATTTTTATTATGCTATTCAAGACACAGCACCTGAAGCTTAAATTAACAAATGAAGCTTCCATAAACAGTTTTATGACTGCATATCTTAAAACATGTCTGGACACCCAGCAGCCTCTCTCCACAAGCACAAGATATCTTACTCTGAATTGGTAAGCTGTAAATTTCCATAATTTTTTACATTTCCATAATTTTTCACCAATCAGCCCCTGCTGCTATTTTAAGAATTTTAAAAGGTGCTCCTAGCATATTATTGATGTTCTTCCTTGATATGATAAAGGGCAAGAGTATGTGAGGGCACCCTTTTAAATGTCTGTTTTCGATATATATCTTACACTTGGGGTCACTGTTGATTCGAGCTCCCATGGGAGAAAATATAGAAATTATGATGAAGATAAGGGGCAGTTTTCATTTTCATCATTTTCCTTGTTCTTTCTCTGCTTCAATGTTTGTGCCGTTTGTGCTCTGCTTTTCTTCCACTAGATGGCGCTCCACATAGCTAGGTTACCTTCTTTCTTTCGCATTGGTAGCTTTTTCTGAACTGAAATGAGTCTTGATCGATAAACGTGCATTGCTTTTGATTTTCATGCATTGGTATTTTTCATATTATTTATATCTTAAGAGGCATACTTGCTAATCAATATTTGCAGAAAGCCATGCCTTTTTTTGTAGCTACCATTGCTCAAGCGCCTAAGGTACGCCTGGCACTGTAGCTAGGTTCTTCACACATTTCTTCATTTAATCCATGACTTTCACGTGAATTTAGTTTTGTTGTTCTCATTTTACAGGTAAGAAGTGGAGGTTAGAGGGATTTATAACTTGTTCGAGGTCACAAAGCTAACTTATATTATAGGGATTAGTGTGCCCTAAAGAAAAGTATACTCCAAAAACATTAAATTGAAAGCTTTTGTCAAATAACTTGTTAGGATAGTCTGACTTACGGTTACTGGCCATGGTAATATGTTTATTTTGGGGGAAAATTATACTCCTCACAGTTAATTTGCTTTGGAATATATAAATCAAATTCCCAAATCCGATTTGTATAAGAAAGCACACAACAGTAACAAAAGATTTGTCAGTTGGTGTGCAAATTTCTGCTTCCTCTTGCCTTCTGTTTACTGACTTGAGTGGGCTGAGACTTGATGAGTACTAGCTATAAAATGTGGGAGGAATTTTGGACAAAGCCAGGCTTCCTGTTTTAGTAACTTTTAGCAGGGCTGAATGCTGTTAACGAGTCCCCAGGACTTAAAAAATTTATCCTTTCATTTTATTCATTTATTCAACACATATTTGTTGAATTGCTGAGTTGACCTGTGTGTTCTGGACCATGACTTTACCTCACCGAGCCTCTATTCCCTCATCTGCACATGGCAGGCAGGATGCCACCTCAGTGGTTGTCGTACATTTTAAAATAACTAAAAGAGTATAATTGGATTGTTTGTAACAGAAAGGATAAATGCTTGAGGTGAGGGATACCCATTTCCCTGATGTGGTTATTATGCATTGCATGCCTGTATCAGAATATCTCATATGTACTCCATAAATATGTACACCTACTGTGTACCCCCACAATTAAAAATAAAAATTAAAAAAGATTAAATGACAGTGGTTTCGTATTTGTTTAATTTCACTATAAATTTTTAACATAGAATATATTTGTTGTATCTAAGATGAGATTATTACACATATATTTCTGTTCCTCATATATTATCTTTTACAAATGAATACTTAAATACCTTGGCATGTATTTATTAAAAATAAGGGCCTTCCCTTTCATAACTGTCACACAATGATCCAAATTAGGAAGTTTAACAACCACACAGCGCTGTTATCTCATCTACAGTTCACATGCTGATGGCACCAGTTGTTCTGGTTTTGTCTTTTACAGGACCCAAGTCAAGATCACACATTTCGTGTAGTGTCAGGCCTCTTTAGGGTTTCAGTTTGCAGTAGCTGCTTTGTCCGCCTTTGCCTTTCGTGATAGGCATTTTGGAAAACTATACAAAAACTATACAGGCCAGTTTTTTGTAGAATGCTTCTCCATTTAGGTTGTCTGATGTTTCCTTAAAATTAGATTTGTGTCACACACTGTCTTGGCAGGAATGCCACCGAGGTGATGGTAGGTCCCTCTCAGCCCCTCGTACCCGGGCACACCACGTCTGTGTCGTGATTGGTGAAGAGTTCGATCACTTGGTTAAGGTGGTGCCAGTTTTCTCCTCTGTGAAGTTACTACTTTCCTTTGGTAATTAATTAATACTTCTGTGAGGAGATACTTTAAGACTATGTAAATAAATATCCTGCTCCTCATTAAACTCTCCCTCACATATTTTAGATCCATTAACATTTCTTACCTGAATTATTACTGTGATGGTTGTAAAATGGTAATTTTCCAACAGTCATTCCATCTACATTTATTGGTTGATATTCTACTGAAAAGGAATCTTTTCTGCTCCTTCTTTCTCCCTCTTTTTTTCAATCCCTCTCTCCCTCTTTCTTATTCAGTCGTATCTGTCTTCTAAATTCATGCATTTTTCTTTAATTCAGTGGGTTATAATCCTTTACTATCACTGTGTAAATTGAAGCTCACATTGTTTAAGATTTGGCCATTGAGGGCCCTTTGCTCTGGCTCCTGGGTCCATTGGAGAGGATCATCCCCTAAATTGGCTTAGTATTTTTTTAATCTCTGTAACAGCAACTTGTTCTATGCTCATCTTGTTCTTGCTCTGCCCTAGCCCTCAAATGAGCCATTTTCCCCAAAGGTGCCCTGGTTTCTTTAGTGTGGAATGTTGTTTAGAAGCCAAGATCTGGGTGCTGGTAGTCATTGCTTTCAGGCTCTTTCATGGACAGCTGGGAAGTAGATGCCTATCTGTGGCTGTACCTTCATTGTCTTTATGCTAAACTCTACGCCTAGGGACAGCAAACTTTTTCTATAAAGGCTAAAGAGTAAATAGTTTGTGGGCTGTGCATTCAACCTCTGCTGTTGTAGCAGAAAAACAGCCACAGACAGTATGTAAATGAATGAGAATAGTTGTGTTCTGATAAAACTTTATTTATAAAAACAGGCAGTGTGCCATGAGCTGTGGTCTGCTTACCCTTCCCTGCTCTCAGCAGAGAAACTAGGAGCCCAGGCTTTATTACCAAACTTGGTAAAATTCATTTGTACCCATGCCTTCCAAAATAGGGGCACAATAAAAGTTATTTGCATGAATGAATTAATGATAATTGTGGGCTCTTTCTATTGCAGACCTCTCATGGCTCTTTTGGACATCAGTCTCTTATGACTTGTCAATTTGTTCAGGTCCTTATTTAAAGATGAGAGGCTTTTAGAAACATAATGTGCACAATATGCAAAATAATACTGAGAAAAATGATTTTATAAACTCGTGAGGGTATTTTTCTTGTCATGATGAAATAGTTACCTTTCCCTAATGAAAGCATATCTCAAGGTATAGCCATACTGAGGCAGAGCACATGGCCCCTGCTTTGGTCTGGTGTTGCTGCATTCTGCGTAGGGTCAGCTGAGAGGCAAGACTCCAGCACCAATCAATTGGGTGAAAAATTTCAAAATTATACCCCTTTTATTGTCTCAGAACTGTTTCTTCACAGTTTTCTTTATGTAATTTATTGCTCTAATTCATTCAAAAAAGGATTTTATTACAGCAGTGAGAAATCAGGGAGTGATCCCATTCTCAGAGAAGAGTATGCCATTAGGAAGGACCGTCTGTTTTTTTTGAGACGGAGCCTCGCTCTGTTGCCCAGGCTGGAGTGCAGTGGTGCGATCTCGGCTCACTGTAAGCTCCGCCTCCCAGGTTCACGCCATTCTCCTGCCTCAGCCTCCCGAGTAGCTGGGACTACAGGCGCCCACCACCATGCCTGGCTAATTTTTTGTATTTTTAGTAGAGATGGGGTTTCACCATGTTAGCCAGGATGGTGTTTTTTTTTTTTTTTTTTGAGACGAGTCTCGCTTCTTCGCCCAGGCTGGAGTGCAATGGCGCAGTCTTGGCTCACTGAAACGTCTGCCTCCCAGGTTCAAGCAATTCTCCCGCCTCAGCCTCCCCAGTAGCTGGGATTACAGGCATGTGCCACTATTCCCAGCTAATTTTTGTATTTTTAGTAGAGACAGGGTTACACCCTGTTGGCCAGGCTGGTCTCAAACTCCTGACCTCGTGATCCACCCGCCTTGGCCTCCCAAAGTGCTGGGATTACAGGCGTGAGCCACTGTGCCCCGCCAGGACCACCTATTGTTAAAGCACAGAGACTGCCATCAAGGTGATGTCTGACACTGGAAAGAAACCAAGCGCTAGAGTACATCGCAGCCGATGCCAGCAGCTTGAGCATGAAGATGGAGGTTCATTCAGTTTAATGTGTCTCTGATGACTCTAAAATAAATCAGGCTTTAATTACTGCTTAAATTTTTATTTAATTTCAAAAATTCAAAAGTCGATTTTAAACCTGTTGGTGCGTAGCTTCTTTGGTGTTCAGCAGGCTATTCGTCTTCCTCTCTGTGAGAAGCAGCATGAGGTTCTGCTTGCTCCTTTCTCTAGAATCCAAAGGAGTGGTTTAACGTGCTGGGTCACAAAACAATCCTTGGATCTGTGGAGCATCCTGGCGTGCTGATAAAGGAAACCGAGCAGGCTTCTTTCCTCCCGTGGCTTTTATCTTCTGGGTCTTGAAGTGCCTTATAAGATTTTGATTTAACAAGTTTTACTGTTTTTTTTTTTGTTTGTTTGTTTTAACTTGAGAAGTACTAAAGTGCCTCTTTCTCTCTTAGGCTCATTAGGAATGTCTCCTTTTTGACATGCTGCCCATCGTTTGGTGTACCACCAATTCAGAACCAACAGCGATAATCCCCTGCCCTGTGTTACACGGTTTCTAATAGCTTCAGAGAATAAGGAGACAAAAAAAGAAAGTCATGCCATTAACAGTCGATTGATTGTATTCTGGATTGTATTTTTCTCATCCCTTTTTCCCCCTTGGTCTGGGTTTTGCTGCTTTTTTTTTTTTTTTTCTTCTTTCCCTGAGACAGAGTCTTGCTGTCTCACCCAGGCTGGAGTGCAATGACGTGATCTCGGCTCACTCCAACCTCTGCCTCCCAGATTCAACTGATTATCCTGCCTCAGCCTCCCAAGTAGCTGGGATTACAGGTGCCCGCCAGCACACCCAGCTAATTTTTGTAGTTTTAGTAGAGACGAAGTTTCACCATGTTGGCCAGGGTGGTCTTGAACTCCTGAGCTCAGGTGATCTGCTTGCCTCGGCCTCTGAAAGTGCTGGGATTACAGGCGTGAGCCACCCCACCCAGCTGGGTTTTGCTTCTTAAATGGGCGAAGGATGTGTTGCTACCTATGGAAATAGTAAGCTTGAATAGCTTCAGTTTCTTCATCTATAAAATGGTCATGAGAGAATCTGTGTAGCATGTCTGGTATATCTGTAAGTACTCAAAAGTTAATTAGGCGAGTAGGACAAGTTTTCTTGTTTTCCTCCTTCATGGAGCCCAGCATGGAATACTAGGCCCAGAATTGATACTCGTTGTATACTCGTGAAATGTTAACTTAGAAGAATGTGCGTGAATTCTTGTCTCACCTGTCTTAGGTAGGGCACCATGTTACTTCCAATAAAAGGTCCATGGCAGAAAGTAGTCTTTTAGGTTTGGAGAGTGAACATTAAGGCAAAAGAGTAGCATAATCTATTCAGGCTTCAGACTTTTAGACCCTTTCAGGAAATCACTATTTATAGACTTCTGGGGGAAACACCCCTAAGAGAAGACTGGTTGGGTGTCTGTTTCTCCACAGTCTTTCCTACTGGATTGGAGAAGTTGCTGTTATTTCTCCCCTTATTCAGTAAGGATCACATGCTTAGGCTGGGCTGAGTGCTGGGATGCAGAGCAAGCTAATACTTTATCCCTGCTTAAAGAGTGTTCAGCTCAGTGGGGAAGTGGCCAAATTAAAAGACATTTATATTGTGGGGTGGAAGGGCTGTAATAAAGACAAGTGCACACGGCACTATGGTGCTGCATGGAGCTTTGTTATTCCGATCTGGTGAGGGAGTGGGGACTTGTGTGTGACTCCTCACATAGTGGTAGAAACATCCTGGGCTCCAGAGTGTGATGGAACTAATGCAAGTTCACTTCTCAGAGTCTCTCTGCTTAGTATTAAACCATGGCATCTCTGAGCTCGTAGGGCTCCCTGTCTGGCTTACAGTGTGTGGTAAATGCGTCCCTGTTCTCTTCGCTCGCTCTCTGTGTGCCAGCTACTAGTGTAGTACCGTCCTCTGTGCATGCAACATTGCATTTATCACACTGCGATCGTGATGATTGGGTGGGAGTTCTTTCTCCAATGAGAATCCAGCTGCCTTACAAGCAGGGAATCTGACTCATTACCTTTGATTCCTTCTCCAGTGCTCAGCGTGGTGCCTGGGAGATAGTGGGCACTCAGTAAGTGTGTGTAGAATGAATAGCCAGTTGGTCTCAGCTTCCTCATTGTGGATGACAGCAATGAATTCATTCTTTCAGAATGCAAGTGAAAGAAGATTGAAAAAGTGTTTTCTCTTTATTAGAACTTCCAGATACTGATTTTGAGGAGAGATCTGCCATTTTTAAGATAGGTGTACCAAGAGTGTTCATTCTATGGCAGCGTGGGCACTAGCCTCGGCTCTGGTACTCAGACTCAATTGGAGGTACCCCTCTGTCACGGAAGAGTTACTGGGCCCAGGTACATACCTTCACTGCTCTAAACTCCAGGTTTTCACTTTGTAAAATAGGCACGACACTACCTCCAAGACACCAGACACATGATGATGATTCAGTGACCTGCATCAAGATGGTGCCTACTAGACTCCAGGCCCTAGAAAGCTGGGGCATTTATCCTTGCTGGGTCTCCAGTGCCCAGAGCTGTGTCTGAAATGCAAAAGACAAACTGTGTTTGTTGAATGAATGACGTATGTGAAAGCTCTTCCTAGCAGTCTTATTTGGAGAATAAAGCAAATGCAGGAATGTGTGGAGAAATGGGACAAGAGGATTAGATAGGGACTAGGATGAAGGGCCTCATGCATGGCTAAGGAGTGCGAATGTGTTTTAAGGTTCTGGATCACAGCTGAAGGATGTCATGCAGGAGAATGGCGTGCTCAGCTCTGTTTCAGACGGATCGCTTGTGGGTACTGAACAGGGAGGTTGAAACGTTTTGTATTATGTGAGTTTAGAATTACATGTGGTCTTTCTAGACACCAGCCTTACTAAAATGCATTGCCCTGCCTTTGAAGTTATGGCTGAGGATGAGATCACTCAGGGAGTGTGTGGAATCAAAAGGGAAAGGACAGGGGAGGGATCCTTGTGGCTCTATCACCATTGAAAGGTTGGGCAAAGGAAAAGAATCCCTCAGTTCTTCCTTTCCTTGCTTACTTAGCATGACTAAATAAAAAGTTTACTGAATTCTGTAAATTACACCTAAAACTGTTTATTTGAAAAGCTTTTTTTTTTTTTTTTTTGGTGATGCATTTTTTAAGTAGGAATCTTAAAACTCATTACTTCCAGTGATGCTTACCTGTATGCTTCTTGAGCCATAAGCTGATGAGAATTTGGAGGAGAGACCTTTGGTACAGAGAGCTCAGCAAGTATGGTGGAGTAGCTGGGGTGTCACAGGCTCCTCCGTCCGGAAAGCTTCCTGGCTCCTCAAAGCTTCTCTTCATTGGTGACCACGTAGCTTCCAAATTGACTTGGACTTGGTTCACACTTTCTGTTTAGATGACGTGCTTTGTGGCTTCCCATCCGCACCAGCGTATGCATGCTGAAATTGCTGCTTTCGTTCTGAATGTTTTTGGTTAGTGTTGCTACTTCTGGTAGTGGTTGGACTTAGATCTTCATGTCCTGAATATGAATCCTGTTGCTTGATGAGGTCTAGGTCATGCCTCGGGGATACTCTGAGGATATATGTGGAGTGCAGAGACAACATTCTAGACAGATATACACTTTTTATTATTAACAAACTTTGGCCACAACCTTTGATGTATAAATTGCCGGATTTCCCCAGTCCTTTCCTTGCGGCTTTGGACAGGAGCAGGCTCACTTGTCTGCTTCAGGCTGCCTTTCTCTTGGGTTGCACCTCAGTTCTTATTTATTTATTTATTTTGAGTGGAGCATAGGGGCCTCTTCCAAAATGGGTAGAGCTCAGGGGCTTTCTTATTGAAATGGCCACGTGATAAAAACGGGCTGAAAAAGGAGAGTTCCAGGAGAAAAGCCCAGAAAAGGGCCCCTCCTCAGAAGACAGCCTTTAAGCCTCTTGCTTACTGCATGGAAGCCCCACCTTCTAGCACTGAGGCCCGGTCTGATCTTCCAGAGGAATTGGAGGAGTCCATGAGAATGGCCACCATTCTTGCTTGCTGCTGCTGATGTTGCAGTTTTGAGAGAACAGCAGGATCCTTGTTGTCCTCTAGAGACTTGAGTCTATCACTGACATTTTTTCAGTTCCTTTGCTCATAGACCATACGAGGAATTAGTGATGTGTCAATTGAGAGTTCACAATCTCATTGTTCATTTAATTCACTTTATAGTTGTCAATTTCTGTGTGAGTAACCTGTAAAAGACACCTTTCCAGAAAAGTTTTGCTGTCTGTTTGAAAAAAAAATCTTTATAAACTTTCCTAATTATCTGGATTTGGATTCCTTATTTGGAGAGAAAATGTTGGCCCCAGCTTACATCACATTTACATAAATAAAGCAGTATTTCTTCTGATTAAACCAAATCCCAATATTCACAAGAGATTTCATACCACCAACTTTGCCTGGAAGCCTGACACATGCAGTATGCATGAATCGAACCAGATGCCCAGTGGAAGTATGCAGTATGTCTTGTTTAGTTTCTAAGAATTCAGACTTCATTTGAGTTGGCTGATTCTCCTAAACTCAGGTACTTCTGTGCTATGCGTTATCTCTTATTTAACACCATTGGCCCAAAATGTTAATGAGCCAGTTTATATTGCTTAATAGTCTCTAAATTCTTTATGGCAAGTCCTTGAAATCAAGCACTGTTAAGAAGATAACTCAATTTAGTTTAATAAGAAGTTGTATTCTTAAGAGATTTTATTTTAGAATGAGGTGTATCTGTGTAGGAAAAAAAATGCTTTTTCTTTTTTCAAGTTTCAGATTCAAATGTTCTTTGAGACCTATTTGAAATAAGATGGAAAAACAAAGTGAGAGTATATTGGTTTTCTATGGCTGCCATAACAAATTGCTACAAATTTGGTGGCTTTATGACCATGGGGTCCTGGAGCTCAGAAGTCCACATGGCTTCCATTGGGCTCGTGTTAAGGTGTGGGCGCTGCTGTGCTCCTTTCTGGAGGCTTCAGGGGAGAGTCTGTGCCTGAGCTTTCCAGCTCTGGAGGCTGCTTACATTCCTCGGCTTGTGGCCCCTTCCTCTGACTTCATAGCCAGCAACCCTAGGCTGAATGTTTTCGCTCTGCCATTTCTCCACTCCTCTCTCTTCCACCTTTCTTTTCCATTTGTAAGGTCCTTTGTGCTGACATTGGGCTTGCCTGGATAATCCTGGATAGTCTCCCTATCTTAAGGCTAGGTGGTTACTAACTTAGTTCCATCTGCAGCCCTAATTCTCCTTTGCCATGCGACATAACATTTACAGGTTCTGGAGGTTAGTATGTGGATGTCTTTAGGGGAGCCATTATTCTGCCTACCACAGAGGTATGACTGTGTGTGGCAAAAAACTGTTTATCAAGTATCTAGTGTATCTTCAGCCTGTTTTGTTTTGGTTTTTGAGACGGAGTTTCGCTCTTTTGCCCAGGCTGGAATGAAGTGGTGTGATCTCGGCTCACTGCAACTTCCACCCACTGGGTTCAAGCAATTCTCCTGCCTCAGCCTCCTGAGTAACTGAGATTACAAGAGCCCACCACCATGCCCAGCTAATTTTTGTAATTTTAGTAAAGATGAGGTTTCACTATGTTGGCCAGGCTGATCTTGAACTCCTGACCTCAGATGATCCACCCTCCTCAGGCTCCCAAAGTGTTAGGAGTATAGGTATGGGCCACCACGCCTGGCCTTCAGCCTGGTTTTAAATCTCAAATTATACATCAGCGGTCCTAGAGACATTAAGTGACTTGTCATTGTCACATAATTATTAATAATAATGATCTGTGATTTGTTGAGTTCTTGCTAAGTGTCAGATACCATACCAGGACATTTATAGGCCATATTTTTCCCAACCTCAATATATCCCTCTTAGATGCATGACATAAATTCCATTTTACAAGTGAGAACACAGGCTCTTCTGGAAGTTGTGACTGATGCAGTGTCACATGGCTAGCTGATAACCAAATGCTTTGGACTTCATCAGTCTGATTCCCAAACCCATGCTGTTTCTACTAAATTACAGTAGATTAAAATGGAGCGGACTTATGGAGTTACTTTGTCTTGCCTCCCACATCACAGTGCAGTCTTACCTGGACAATCTGTGTAGTATTCAGAGTGCCTGTCAGGGTGTTTGTCAGGTTGTTTGGTATCATATGTCAAAATGACCAGGTAGTTAATTAATTGACTTGACAAATTTTCTTTGTTTTCCTTCCATCTTCCCGCTTTTTTGTTTTTCTTGAGATGGAGTCTCGCTCTGTCACCTAGGCTGTAGTGCAGTGGTGTGATCTTGGCTCACTGCAACCTCTGCCTCTTGGGTTCAAGCGATTCTCCTGCCTGAGCCTCCTGAGTAGCTGGGATTACAGGTGCGCGCCACCACGCCCAGCTAATTTTTGTGTTTTCAGTAGAGATGGGGTTTCACCATATAGGTCAAGCTGGTGTTGAACTCCTGACCTCGTGATCCACCCACCTTGGCCTCCCAAAGTGCTGGGATTACAGGCATGAACCACGGCGCCCGACCCCCATTTTTATTAATAAGAATATATTGTGCTCCTCTTTAACTGCTGCATTTGTTTTTCCCCCAAACACTGTCTTCTTATCTTAATACACTGCAGTTTGGGAAATGGAAATCAGTATCCTTGCACTTGCTTTTCCCTCTGCCTTTTCGTGCTAGGTGTGTTGTATTATCTAAAGCGCCTTTTAGGTAATAACACTGTTACCATTGAGTAGATGGGGAAACCGAGCATCAGAAAGGCTAACTAACTCTCAAGGTTATGTAGTATGTAGTAGAGCAAGAACTTCAATTTGTGTCCATTTAGTTTCAAGGCTCTGTAGCTCATGGCCTCAGAAACTTTTCACATTAGGTGGGTAAAAAATATATAAAAATATAGAGTAAGGATAAAAAAGGTAAATGACATTGAAAGATGGGAATAGAGGAAATGTTGAAAGTATAGTAACTTATTTGCCAAGTGAATTATACCAGCAATTGATATAGTAGAAGTTCAGAAGAGAAAGATTATTTTAGGCTGTGGTCATTGTTGATGGCTTATGAAAGAGAAGAGATTATTTCATTTCCATAAAATTTATTCTGGGATATTCATAATCAGAAATAAAATATGTAATAATGACAATGATAACTACTATTTATTGCACATGCAATTCCAGGATCTGTTTTCCAGATCTTTTCATATATTATTTAATCTTTGCAATAATGTATATAGGTTACATATACAGATAGATAGATACAGCCATATATAGATAGATAATAATTATCTTATAGATATTGTTTTATAGATAATGAAACTAAGCCTGAGAAGTTAAATCTTAGTGTTTACTGATATGTAGCAGGGCACTATTAAAACTGAGCTCTGTTTTGACTTCAAAACCTGTGCTTTTTTTGCTGTGCTGTAAAAAGTGTATCTTATTCACAGATTTTTGCTTCCGTTCTGCATATTCAACATGGTCACTTGAAATGATTTCATAAAATATTGGAAAAATGTAGAGAAACTAAAAGTTTCTGACATAATAAGTAAACAGATGTAAAGAATACTCAGAGAACACAAATATACATATTTAAAAGTAAGGCTAAAATGTGCTTGACTTATATTGACCCTGATGAGCTCAGTGACATGAAACAAACTAGGACTTGATTCAGTGATTTGTTTCCATTGCTGTCTTCAGTAGGTTGAATTATGGCCCCTAAACATGTCCTTATCCATTCCCCACAGTTTGTGAATGTTACCTTATATGGTAAAAGGTGCTTTGCAGAAATGATGAAAAATCTTGAGATGAAGAGATTATCCTGGATCATTTGGGTGGACCTGTTATCACAGTGGTCTTTATAAGAAGGATGTGCAGGAGTCAGTCAGATAGGAGTATCACAACCAAACTGGATTGGCGTGATATGGCCATAAGCCATGGATGCTGCAGTTTTCAGAACAGGGATACCGTGTTCAGATGTGTCCTCAGTATCTGTCCATGGCTTGTAAGGAACCGGGTGCTCAGCAGGAGGTGAGTGGCTGGTGAGTGAGCATTACCACCTGAGCGCTGCCTCCTGTCAGATCAGCACCGGCATTAGAGTCTCATAGGAGTACAAACCCTGTTGTGAACTGCACATGTGAGGGATCTAGGTTGCATGCTCCTTATAAGAATCCAATCCCCCTGCACTCCTGTCTATGGAAAAATTGTCTTCCATAAAACTGGTCCCTGACACCAAAAAGGTCAGGAACTGCTGTTCTAGAAGATGGGAAGGGCAAGGAAAAGGATCGGAGCCTCTAGAAGGAATGCTGTCTTACATACCCATTTTAGATTTCTGGCCTCCAGAACTGTAAGATAATACATACATTTTTGTTACTGTGTTAAACCACTAAGTTTGTAATAATTTGTTACAGTGACAACAGGAAACTAACACAATGGCTTTAAATAATTATGAACTTTTTAATAATAATAGTTGGAGACTTCAATATCCCACTTTTAATGATGTATACAACAACTAGGTAGAAAATTAGTAAGGAAATAGTAGATTTGAACAACATTGTAAGCCAACTAGACTCAACAGACATCTGTAGAATCTGCCCCCTGGTAACCACAGGAAATGCGTTTTTCTGAAGTGCACATGAGGTGTTCTCCAGGATAGACCACATGCCAGTTCATAGAACAAGCCTCAGTGAGTTTTAAAGGATTGAAATTATGCAAAAGATATTTTCCAACCATAGTAGAATGGGATTAAGAATCAATAACAGAAAGAAATTTGGGAAATTCAAAAATATGTGGAAATTAACAAACTCCAAAATAACCAGTGAGCCAAAAAAGAACTCATAAGTGAAATTAGAAAATATTTTGACATAGATGAAAATGAAGACACTACATGTCAAAACTTAAGAGATGCAACAAAGCAGTACTTAGAGGAAAAGCCCTATATTAAAAATAAAGGTAAATCTCAAATAAGTTACCTAACCTTCCATCTTAAGACACTGGAGAGCAAATCTGAAATAAGCAGAATGAAGGAAATAACACAGGTTGGAATGGAAATTAATCAAATAAGAGAATAGAAAATTAACAGAGAAAAGTCAACAAACCGAAAGGTGGTTCTTTGAAAAGATCAACAAAATTAACAAAACTTTAGCTACATGGACTAAAAAGAAAAGAGAGAAGACTTATGTTCTGTAGATGTCTGTTAAGTGTAAAATTAGGAATGAAAACAGAGGACATTCCTTCTGACCTGATGGATTCAGAAAGGATTATAGGGAATACTATGAACAACTATATGCTAATAAATTAGATACCTTAGATGAAATGGACAGATTTCTTGAAAGACACAAATAACTGAAACTTGAAAATCTGAATATACTGGTTTATAAATTGTTAAACAACAACAAAAAACCTACTCGTTAAGAAAAGCTGAGATCCAGGTGGCTTCACTGGTGAATCCTAGCAAACATGTAAGGAAAAATTCTTAATTCTTCACAAACACTTTCAAAAATCAGAAGAGGAGGGATTGCTTCTGTCTTAGTCCTTTGGCATGCTATAACAAAATTTCTTAGACCGAGTAATTCATAAGCAACAAAAATGTATTGCTCAGAGTTCTGGAGGGTGGAAAGTCCAAGATTAAGGTGCTGAGAAATTCCGTGTCTGGGGAGTGCCTGTTCCTCATGAATGGCACCTTCTATGTGTCCTCACATGATAGAAGAGTGAAAGGGCAAACAGGCTTTCACAAGCCTCCATTGGCATTAATCCCATTATTCATGAGGGCAGAGCCCTTCTGACTTAATCACCTCTGAAAGACCCTACCTCTTTATACCATCACCTTGCAAGTCAAGTTTCATCATATGAATATTGGGGTGACACAAACTTTTAGACCATAGAAGCTTCCCAACCCATTCTTTGAGGCCATTATAACCCTGGGTCCCAAGTCAGAAAAAGACATCACAAGAAAACTACACATCAGTATCTCTTATGAATTTAGATGAAATCATCTTCAACAAAATATGAGCAAACCAAATCTCAGAACATATAAAAATGGAGGATTATGCACCATGACCATGTGGGACTTATCCTAGGAATGCAAGGTTGGGTTAGTATTCAAAAATCAAGTAATAGAATACCTCATATCAAAAGAATAAAGGACACAAACCTCATAATCATTTCAGTGGATAAAGAGAAAAGCTTTTAACGAATTCTGACCGCTTTCATGATAAAAAACACCCAACAAATTAGGAATAGAAAGGAACTTCTAAAAGCTGATAAAGTACAATATATGAAAACCCACAGGTACCATTATATTTGTGAAAGGATCAGGAACAAAGCAAAGATGTTGTCTTTACCACTTCTATTCCACATTGTCTTGGAGAGTCTAGTCAGGGCAGTTGGGCAAGAAAATAAAAGGCATATAGATTGGAAAGGAAAAGGTACAACTAAGTATTTGTAGGTGGTAATCTTGTGTGTAGAAAACAAGGAATCCACTAAAAAACTACTAAAACAAATTAATTTTAGGACATTTCTCCTTCCCCCTCCCCTTTGTATTTAAATTCAAAATGGAATATGTCTTCTAATAATAAATGTAGTATATACTTTACTGGATTATAAGTTTTCAAGATTCTTGTCTGTTTTGTAGAACCCCGTGTAAGTACCAACTGTACAAATGTCTAGTACATAGAAGGCACTCTTTACATACTTGAATGAATGCTTATTATAGAAAAAAAGTGGAAGATGTAAAAAAGGTAGAAAGGAAAAAAAAGAGAAACGTGCTTTCCATAAAGCAATCAATTTGAGATAACCATTGGTTATATTTTAGATAATTTTCTTCATTCTCCATATGAAATTTTATATTGAGTTTAATATTCTGTCGTAGTCATTTTCTTAAGTCGTCAGAAAGTTGTGAATACTGTTTTTCATAGCTGTGTAGTACTTCATGTTACATATGTCATCATATTGTTAACTGATTCTTCACTAATGAGCACTTCCAGTTTGGGAATTATTAATAATCCTGATTTGTCTGTCCTGTCTTTACACTCTGTCCATCTCTGTTCTTACCTTGATTGGCTTCCTAACCACCAGCATTATTCTTCTCCCTTTTCAGGTTTGCAATTTAAAAGGTAGCAGTGCAACAAGCAAATCCAATGAAGTCATTCTTTTGTTTAAAAATGTTTCATTAGTTATCAGATTAGATCTTCAAGATTGTTTTAGGATGGTATTCACTGCCCTGCTTACCTGTCCAGTCTTATTTCTGCCACTCCTCTCTTTGACCCTGAGGTTACAATCATGCTGGATTTCTTGTCTGATTCATGAAAGCCACGAGATATATATATGTATATATTTTTTTAATGTAAGCCTTCTGTGTACTGTTTTTTTTTTTTTATCACAGGTGCTTTTTTATCTTATGTGCATATCAACTCATATTCCTATGGACTCAGTTCAGGTGTTATCACCTACAGGAAACTGCATTGTCACCCACTTTAAATTATGGCTTGAGTACCCACTTCTGATCTCTTAGAGCATGCTGCATACCTCTGTCATAGTCTCTGTCACACTGGATTGGAATCTTCTTTATGTCTCCCCTGTAGAGGGTATGCTTTGTGAAGGCAGGGACTGTGTATGCACGGTGCTTGAAATGAAATAGGTCTTCCATAAACGTTTATTCAGTAAATTCTGCAGTGAAGCTCTTTGTACACAAGTCTACCAGCCAAATAATTTCTTTAGGAGAGCTTTTTAGAAGTTGAATAACTAGGTCAGAGTTAATCAACATTTTAAAGGTTCTTGACTTACATCATCAACTAACGTTGTCAAATTGATTTATAGATGAGTTGTATTAGTTACACTCTGCCATCATTGCATGTGAGCACTTAAGTGGGGCCTTCTAAATCATATTTTGTAGTTAAGATAATTGGTGCTGTCACTGCTTGGGCCATGGCTGTTTAGGAAGATACCAAGTAGAAAACATTTATTTGGCAGGCTTGCAGCCTGTCACCGTTTATGAGTGCTTGGTAATGGGAACAAAATGTGCCAAACTAGACAACTGAAGGTTTGGTTTTCCATTTCCCGTCCTGGTGTTTGGTTGCCTTTCAAATAGAATTTGTTGTTCCTTGATACTGTTAAATGGGCAGAGAGCTTTCTTTGGCACTCAGCATAATGATCTAAACAGTAATAGGCACTCTGCCAGAATAAATGCTTTTCAGAATTTGGAAAAGCTGTTGGAGAAGCACTTCTTTCTGGTTTTCTTCTGGGGTTTGTGAAGTTAATAAAAGATGTCATTAATGTCACTGGACTTTACATTAATGTATAACCTCAGAGTTGCTGATTAACTTATTATAGTGGCTAAAGTTGTCCATAGGCAGAAAGAAAAATAATTAACAATAATATATGCAGTCTTTGGATTTGCATTTGATAAAACCTGGAGTAGGATTACAGAGCATTTCCCAGTGTTGCCCTGGGAAATGGGAAATGGTCAGATTTTTCTTTTTTAAGCCTTAGTACGTAAGAAAAGAGGGGGAGGGTAGAATGAGCTCTTGGTTACCAGACTGGTTTCTGGAAGAAACCTCATGTCCTCTGAAATAATTCTTTATCAGTTACATGCTCAGATTGTCCTTATGCTTCTGCAGACCCAAATGTACCTACGTGTCATCTTCTTTTCCCAATCTCCATTTACTTTTTTGAGTTTTTGGGCGTGTGTGTATGCTGGGGTGGGTGAGAGGTGGCATTAGAGACTGGAAGCTTGCTGTTTGAGATGATGATTTCATTGTTTGGACAAGGGGTCTGATAGAATGGATATAAAATGGGCTCTGCAGCTATTAGCTGTGAGGATTTGGGCAAGTTAGCCTACCTCTGCAGCACTTTGCACCTCTGAAAAGTTGACTAACACCACCTAGTAGGTAGCAGGGATGTTGGGAGGTGTATGTGAAGGTCAGTGGCAGTAAATGAAGTATTTGTGAAGCACCTTATTAAACTAGTGCCTGGCCAGTAGTAGGTGCCCAACAAATGCTAATTCCTTTCTTTTTCGTAAGGCTGTTTCCATCAGAACATCTAGGAAAGAACGATGTGCGTAAAATAACAGGTAGTGCTTTGTTGTTCTCATGCTTATTCCTGGAGACAATATAATTATTTGTTTTTTTTTGTTTCTCAGCATTTCTAGACATCAAGTATCTTTCTCCGCCCCCCAACCCTGTATCTCTTTTGCATTAAAAAGAAAGGTCAAAACTGAAGGGTTTTCTCTATCGAATTGTATTTATTAATTAAATACTCTTTGCAACTGGCTGATATTTGAAAGTTGCTGATTATATTTATGGACTCTTTTCTTTTACATTAAACATGTGGCACAGTGGTCTGACCTGTCTGAAAATATCTTCTTCTCAAACCAGTAATTATTACAGTTGCGTTGTACAGCACTGAACCCAAAGCATGATGGATTGTGGCAAGTAAACACATTCTGCTGCCATTAGTGGTTTGTTGTGGTTTGTAACTGCCCATGCTGGCTGTCATTGCCATCAGATTGGGGTATAGTAAGATGTTGTCATGGTGGCTATGGGAGAAAATGGAGGGAATTTTCTGCCCTTCGGAATCTGAAGCTAATTAGTCCCTGGAACTAAATAGTATAAAGCATAGACTTCAGATTCGTACTCTGAGTTTGCATTATTCTTTACTTTTCCTTTATGAACAGAGGAGGATATTCATGTCATGAGGGTATCATATCCTTATGATAGAGGATATTTGTGTGATGAGGGCATCAGCCTTAGGTGCCTGGTTCTGTCCCCTGCATGGCCTCCTCCTGTCCATCTGCCATCTCTTGCAGGGCTGAACTTACTCTTCCAGATTTGGAGATACTTGGAGTGTTTGATGCTTGAATCCTGTCATGACCTGCTTATTCTCTCTCCCTATCTAGGGCTGTTGGGACTGTCTGTTTCTGAGCCTGGACAGGACATTTTTAGATATGTTTAGAGCATAAATGAAGAATTCCCATTGGTTTTGATGTAAGATGACTTTGAATGTTCACTATTTTTGGAAGACAGGATAGCATGGTGATGAAGATGAGGCCTCTGGAATTGGACCGCTTAGGTTTGGGTCTGTCTTATCCCTGTGGCTTACTAGCTGTATGTCCTGGGGGAAGTAATTTAACCCCTCACTACCTACATTTCCTCAGTAAATTAGAGGTAAAATGTGGAATAGGTAAAAATAACCACCACAAAGACTTAATGTGAAGTAATATGCTAACATATATAAAGCACTGAGAAATAAAAATAAAATCCTAAGCCACCCAACTGACTGGGCAGACCCCTCTTGGCCAACGGGACCCTAGAAAAACTTTAAAAACTAAGTTTCCCAGCCAAGATAAGATGGAAGGCCGATCACGCCTTAGTACACTCCCTTCCTCACCATCGCTGACCTTCTTCCTTAAGAGTTAAACAGGAACCAGCCCTGGAAAATGAAGAATGGAAGACTTTGGCTGACCCACTGCCTGACACCTGGGCTAGGCCCCTCCTCTCCGCCGGCTGTGCCTGGCAGCCACCTGGTTGTGGTTACAGAGTTTGCCTCCTGAGACCTGACCATTGCCATGAACTGGCTCTGGCCAGTTTCCAGCGGTTGTGCACAACCTGCCTCTGTGTCTAAAACTTCACCTTTGGACATTTAGAGCCTAATTTTACTGCATTTAATGTTAACTCTCTACCGCAAAGTGAACATGGCATTTATGTAATATGTATGTTTGCTCCCCTTTCATGTTTGCTCCCCACATATGTGACTCCCCTTTCATGAATATTCACAGCTCCTCCTATAAGCTGTTAAATATGTATGTTTGGCCAACTTGCTTAGCATAAAACTTCTGTTCTCCCCTTTCTTCCTCAAAGTCCTGCTTTAGATTTCAGCCAGAGGCTCAGCCTGCAGGTTGCAACCCTTAGAAAGTTCTCCTTTCCAAATTTATATATTTTAAGTTGACAATGTTTATTGCCTGGGAGGTAGTAACATTTATTAAATGCTAGCTATTATTATTATTATTTTATAGATGCTATTTGTCGAGTGCTGTGCCAACTGTGGAGCACACGAAGATAAGAAATAGCTCCTGACATCAGAAACGCAGTTGACCAGGATGTGTACAGTGGCACTGTATACAGTGTGATAAATGCTGTGTACAGAAAAAACCCTCTCTCTCCATCTCAATTATCCTTCTTACTCAGTTCAGTTTTCTTCAGTGCGCTCCTTTGCCATCTGACACATGATCCATTTATCATGTCTGTCCCCACTACAATATCAACTCTGTGTAAACAGCACTTTGTCTGTTTATTGCTATATCCCAGCACCTACAGCAGTGACTGACATGAAGGAGACATTCAATAAAAGATATTGAATGAATGAATATTGAAAGTGCTCTGGGAAGAGAAAACAATAAATTAATGTGGATGAGACAAGAAAAATTACACAGAATGGTAGTTTTTAAGTTGGGCCTTACAGGATGAGTAAGAGTTTGCCAGGTATCTACACGGTAGAGAAGGACATTTCAGCCAGAAGAGCCAAGGTTTAGAGATAAAGTATGACAGTCTATGGCATGAGTGAGGGGAAGGGGTCACACATGTTGTCACATCGGATCATTTGAGGGCTAGTTTTCCTGGATATTCATTTTTCTATTTGATTACTTTTTGTCAATCCCATGTTCTCATCTAAGTTCTTGCTTATTGCAGGAATTTTTTTATATGATAGGTTTATTTTTCTGTGTGAAGTTAATTTGCAAAATACCAGCTATTCCTCAGTGATATAATCACACACAAATAGGACTAAATAATGATGATAAAGATAAGGGTGATGACGATGATGATGGCATTTGCAAAGTCCTTCACAGTGCCTTCACGCAAGCATTTTCACCTGTTACTTCATTTTAGCATCCTGATAACACTATGAGGTATGCAGGATTGATTGGCATTTCAAGTTTATATATATATATATATATATATTTTATTTTTCTAGAGCCTCAAAATATAATGTTTACAAAGATACACCAGCCAAGAATCCTTTTAATACTACCAAGGGCCTTAGCTCCCGTCTGGTGTCTTTGTTGTTGACTTGTGTTAGGCAGTAAAGCAGTCTGGACCAGAGGGCACAGAGCAGCATGCCAGAGACTCCATTTGGGTTCCCAGTCAGCTTTCTGAGAGTGGCCGTAGTCATGAGGCACTCCTGGACTCATCCTCTTCATGTGGTCTAATGGTTTGAGAAGCGAAGTAGAAGAGGTCAGTGAGACAGGGGGTGACGAGGTGAGTCTCTTTCCAGTACATTTCTAATCACTTATTTTTCTCTTTGAAGGTACCATTTTTTTCTCTAGAATGGAAGCTCTATGAAGGAAGCGTTTTTGTATTACTCACTTTTGATTCCAGATAGTCAAAACAGTACTTGACATGTAGAAAATAGCAAACATTTTGGATGAATGGATGCTAAATAGGTGGTAGCTCAGTTTGTCTACAAGTAGTAGTACATTTTGCCCTAGGGCTCATCTGAGCTCCAGTTCTTGGATAAAGGGGAGATGAGGGAAATTTACACACAGCCCAGAGATTAGAGGTTTGCTAGTAGGAAAGGCAGATGCTATCTTCATTTTCTAACTGAAAAGACTGAGACTTAGAGAGGTTAAATAACTTGCCCAGGGTTATATGACAGGTTAAGTGGAAGAACTCTTTTCAATCCCAGGTGTCTGATATCCAGTTGAATGGCTTCCTCAGCTTCATTAGAAAGGATTACTAATATTTGTTTATATGGAATCTATGCATATTTAGATATGTATGTCTTGTGTTTTGTCTCCCAGATGTTTTCAGCATATTAACACAGTTTGAATAATATTCCTTGGTGGTGTGTACATTCATTAAAAATTGACATGCTTAATTGTGACAGAAATTGATGTGGAGAAATATTGTTATCAGATAAGATCAAACGTGAAGCATACTGCACACAAATACTTATTTTAAAAAAATATATCTGATGAAAGATACATGTTTAAAAGACTCTTGTCTTTTATTTTATTTTCTTAAAGAGGATGGTTTGAGCTAATGTTTGGACAAAATTATTTTTCTCTCCTATCAGGTATTTTGACCATAAACCTTTAGACCTATTTAAAACAAATTTTCTTCCTTTATTCTTTCCTTTATATTTCTTTAATTTTTCTCAGCATTCTATATCTTTTAAATGTCATATATTCATTGTCTAAGTATATTTGTTATTTGACACCATTTGTATTTAACGTTACATGTAACACACGCTTCTTATGTTTGCTAGGCTGTAGTATTTGTTCCCAAAAAGAAAGATATTTTAACAGCTCAATAAATGAAAGAAACGTGGTTCCTCCTGCAGCCTATCATGTATACCTGGTAAAGCTACTTATTTAGTAAGTAGCTTAGAGGTGCTGCTGGTTCCCAGGAGGGCCATTCTTGTGTCTCTTTCTGCTCATTGTTGGTTTCCTAGCACATGGTGGGCTTTAAATTTCTGTGAAATAAGTGAATTTATTAAATACCTACTATAGTAGATACTGTTCTGGGCTAGATAGAGGAGAGGAGGGGAATAAAGATGATATTCTGCTTTCAAGATGTACATAGACATGAAAAATACATTAAGAGAATAAGGTGTTACCATGGTGATCCTATCATGGTGGAAGCGTGCCCCAAGCATGGGGAGAGCCCTTGGAGAGCACAACTCATGGATATGTTTGGAGGCAGTTTTCACAGGAATGGTACATTTGAGATTGTGTTGAAAGTGTAAATGGGATGGAAGGAGAAAAGGGAGACAGGATAATAGCACATACAAAGTCCTGGAGCCTCGATAGTCCATGGTGGATTTCACAGTGGTGAAGAGTTATGGGTGGATGGCTGCTGTAAGGAAGGGAGAGAGGATGAGCGAGAACTTTCAATGTGACTAATTCCACCTGGGTATCTGTACTGATTAATGGAATGTGGACATTGCTCTAAAAGCAAGCAGAGTAATCTTTGTAACTCTGTTGGATTTAAGGGATTGCTCATAAGATGATTAGATCTTGTTACACAGAAGTGCTTCAAAAATTATATCAAATCATTGTTAAAAATTTTAATTTTAATGTTTTATTGTTTTCACAAATTGGTGCTGTGTGTGCATGTGCATAGGTGCATATGTCTGTATACATGTGTATGTATAAGTGTGTATGTGGGACATCAGTATTCAGAAAACATCTCTATATAGTATATAAGTATGTTTATATGTAAAATTGCATATATAGTTATATGTAAAATTACGTATTTTATATAGTTAGATATATTTGATTTTAACTGGTACATGTGCTGATACTGATCATGCTTTGCTTAAAGGAAGATTACTACCGTATTGATTTCAGAAACAGAACTAAGCGGGGAATGAATTTTTTAGGTCTTTGGGTTGTTATTGCCAAATTATTGAATAAGTAGCATTGTCAGGTATACGTGATAAGTTGCAGGAGGAACCATATTTATTTCATTTACTGGGATGTTAAAATAACTGTCTTATTGTGAATAGATACTGCAGCCTGGAGAGACAAAAAGTTTGCAGACCGACTTCAGATTCAGCTTATTAGGAGAAACACTTAAAAAAAAATTTATGCTCTTATGCCTACTGGTGTTTGGATTCAGCATCTAGAGATTAGAGAAAGTTAAGGATAACAATTCTCAGTGGAGTTCCAGGCATCCTTTTGAAAAATTATGTCATCCTTAACAACAGGGTGGGTTGAGAAATAGACCAATATGAGGAAGCAAGCCTACTGATATTCATAGTATAGACTTCATATTTGATCAGGAGTCTGGCTGTTACCAGAAGCATAGAAAGAGTAGATGTACAATTTGCAGCTACTAAACAGCATCCATGATTTGAATACTGTATGGCATCGTAACTTAAGGAAAAGGGGCTTGATTCTTACTGTAGTCAGCATCAAGGTAGTTCCTGCCTTGCTTAATAAGTGATGCTTATGCTTAATAAACATTTTCTGAATGACTGTTAAATGTTTGTTCCCAGCTAAGCCTGGGTTCTTAACCCAGCACTGCTAATTATTAGTTGTGCAATGTTGGTTACTTCTTTAAGCCTTCTGTATTTTTCTAAAAAATAAAGGAACTATTGTGTGTAAAAGCCCAGTAATGTACCTGCTTTTAGTGAATGACCATCCAGTAAATGGCAGCAGCTGTTAGTGTGATTAGTATTTTTAAATTATTGTGAAATTTTAGCTAGTAATATATTTAGAGAATTTCTTTTTTCTTTTTTGGTAATTCTGTCCAATGCCTTCCCCAACTCCTTTCAAAGTTTGCCTTACTAGCTAGACTCTAAACCCCAAGAGGACAGTGCCTGTTTTTTTGTTTGGTTTTGTTTTAAATTTACCACCATATCTGTCATGGTGCTGGACAGATAATGTGTGTGTGGTAAGATAGTGTGTGTGGTAAGATAATGTGTGTCTGGCCTAGACTTAATATGTGTGTATTTGTACTAGTTTTTAACAAAAATAGTTTAAAAAGTAAAGCTATTGGCCAGGCACGGTGGCTCACGCCTGTAATCCCAGCACTTTGGGAGGCCGAGGTGGGTGGATCACGAGGTCAAGAGATCGAGACCTTCCTGGCCAATATAGTGAAACCCTGTCTCTACTAAAAATACAAAAATTAGCTGGAAGTGGTGGCACACAGCTGTAGTCCCAGCTACTCAGGAGGCTGAGGCAGGAGAATCGCTTGAACTCGAAAGGTAGAGGTTGCAGTGACCCGAGATTGCGCCACTGCACTCTATCTAGCCTGGCGACAGAGCGAGACTCCATCTCAAAACAACAACAACAAAAAAGTAAAACTAGAGTCAAAAAGTTAAAAAACAAAAGTTTATAAAGTAAAAAAGTTATAGTAAGGTAATATGAATTATTTATTGAAGAAAGAAAAATATTTGTTAATAATTCAGTGTAGCCTAAGTATACAGTGTTTGATAAAGTCTACAGTAGTGTGCAGTGATGTCCTAGGCCTTCATACTCACTCACTCTTCAGAGCAACTTCTGCTCCTACAAGCTCCATTCATGGTAAGTGCCTTATACAGGTGTTCCGTTTTTTATCTTTTATAGCATATTTTTACTGTTCCTTTTCTGTTTTGGCTAGATTTAGATACATAAATACCATTGTGTTACAGTTGTCTGCAGCATTCGGTACAGTAACATGCCATACAGGTTTGTAGTTTAGGAATAATAGC
This sequence comes from Pan paniscus, assembly GCF_029289425.2. NCBI lineage: Eukaryota > Metazoa > Chordata > Mammalia > Primates > Hominidae > Pan > Pan paniscus. Next base: position 152,880,822 of record NC_073256.2, read on the forward strand.
CTACACCATGTAGCCTAGGTGTGTAGTGGACTGTACCCCTAGGTGTGTGTAAGTGCACTCCATGATGTTCCCACAGAAACAAAATTGCCTAATGATGCATTTCTCGGGCAGATCCCCATCATGAAGTGACACATGACTGTTTATGTTACCAGTATGGATCTTCCCTTGCCTCCCCTTCCTCTCTAGTGGCTTTTAGAAGAGAATTGCTTGCTTTTCACAATACTCCAGTGATGAGAAGTGATTGATCCCTAGTTCCTAGTCATCAGCCTAAGAACACATCCCCTTTTTTCTCCTGTCTCCCTACCTCTTACCTGGCAGGGAGAAGCTCCTGCCGTTCCCGTCTTAATAGTGTGAAAGTCACTTTTTTAGGTTTATAGGCTGCCTGTACATATTGAAGGTTAGAGCCAGTTTTTGTCCTCAAGTTTAAAATTCAGTAGGGACTAAAGTGTGGACAGTTGGTTATCAATATTAATACCTGTATCTTCAGAGTTAATATACCTTTTCAGATAATAGTAATAAATGAAAATAATATGACTTATTAAAAATCAAATGGGAAGTTTCTCTTTTTGTTTTAACCAAAGTTGTGTTTGTTTCTGAAGCTCCCATCTGTAGGTAGTGTAGAATATGAATCACAAGACCAATTTCTGATTTTTTATGATTAAAGGGATAAGACAAAGCTTAGATAATACAGAAGAGAGGATAATAGCTTGAGTATGGAGTCAGTGGGCAACATGCTGATAAAGTGTTCCTGGCCAGATGAACCTGCTCTGTGGAAAGAATTTGTACTCTGTATTGTGTGCTCCATTTAAAAATTGGTAATACATGTAATTCAGAAATCAGGAATTTTTATGTTGGCATTATTAAACATTACTTGTCAGAGATACGTGTGTTTCTTTGCGTTTCTTTGGTAGTCACAGACTTAGGTATCTGTTTCATTCTGTTGCTGAAAATGTGACTTCAGCCTTAATTTATGTATATTTTTTTCCTTTAATTTTAAGAATGCTTTTTCTGCATTGATGCTTTCTTATTTTGTACTGATGGTATTGCTCTTCTCTGCCTCATTTCTCCAAATAATTGTGAGCTTTGGAGTTGGGTTTTTTGTATGTGTTTCTATGCCTGTCTGTATCTCTTTCACCTTTCTTGAGAGGAAGAGGGATAGAAAGGTAGAATATCTTCAGTTGCTTTTCACGTCCCTAGATAATTGTGAGGTATCTATTTTTGTGTATGTGGCACTTTACTTCTCCAACCACTGTTAGGTACCTAAGGAGGGAAATTCTTTAGGTTTTAGGAAAAACCAAAACAGCCCCCACACCAAAAAAAAAGAAAGAAAAAAAAATGAACTGGAACTCATGCATTCAGTTAGCTTTATTCCATTTAGGTAAATTCTTAGGGCTGGATAAAGGTAAACAATTCTACTGTGTGTATGTATGTGTGTATACATTTAATTTTAAACTACATGCAAGAAAACTGCCCTGGTTTACAAAGCTAAGGACCAGAGAGCCCCAGGAGAGAAGAAGGGGCAGTGGTTTTCTTGGTTGGAGAAGAGAGTTGACATTCATATTCATAGATTAGCACAGTGGTTCTCAGTGTGTCATTCATGAAGCCCTGGAGGTTCCTGAGACTCTCACAGGGGGTCTTCAAGGTCCAAATGATGTTTTATAATAAGACAACGTTGTTTTAGCCTTTTTTACTATGTTAACATTTTTACTTATAATTCAGAAGCAATGGTAGGTGAAACCTAAGCCTCTTAGCAGAAATTAAGGCAGTGGCAAATTAAGGCAGTGGCACCAAACAGTACTGGTAGTAATTTTCTTTTTCACTGCCTGGTGCCAACTTCTTTTTTTTTTTTTAAGCCAATTTTACTTAAGAATGTTCCTTGATGGAGCAATAGAAATTATTAATGTTATTTAATGTTGTTCTTTGAGTACCTTTTTAAAGAAAAATATTTGTTTGTGACAAAAAGAGAAGTCCATATGTATTACTTCTTGTGGATACCATAGTACTAGATAGTTGTCTCAAGGAAGGTATCAAATAGAATGCTGATAATTGTTTGGCAAAATTCAGGGATCCCTATGATCCAGTAATATGAGATAATGGATATGAAAGTACTTTAGGTAGTAGATTATTAGGATTATTAGCACTAGACACGTGGATTGTAGTACTTAGCTTTGCTTTGTATTTTTTTTAGCTGAACTTTGTGTATCTTAAAATGCATTTCACATTTACTTTATGACAGTAATTCAAATACTTGTATATCTGTGGAACTAATCAAGATAGAGACAGCTTTATGTCTGGAGAAAGATGTAAGATATATTAAAGAAATTGGGAAGCAAAAAAGGAATATTGAGATATATGTTCTACTTCCAAATTAATCTGCATATTTGAGGTGAGGATCAAAATTCATTAGTTTACATATATATATATATTTCCTCTAAAACCATTTGTTAAATGAATGTATTTTCTCCACTGAATGCCTCTCTGTCAAAAATCGATTGACCATATGTGTGTGGGTCTAATTCTGAACACCATTCCGTTCTGTTCCTCTGTTTGTTTTTCCTTAAGCCAGTACCAAGTTATATTGATTATTAGAGCATCTTAGTAAGTTCTTGAAATCAAGTAGTGCAAGTTCTTCAACTTTGTTTTTGTTTTTCATAATTTTCCTCCCTGTTTACATAAGGACCTTGTATGCAAGATCCTTTTGCACATGTATATGTGTTTTAGGATCAGCTGACTGATTTCTGCAAAAACAGTCTACTGTGCTTTTGATAGGGATTGCATTAAATTTATAAATCAGTTTTGGAAGAAATGATATCTTAACAATATTGAGTCTTCTGATCCATGGACATGGTATATGTCTTTATTATTTACATCTTTTTAAATTTCTACCAGCAGTGTTTTGTGGTTTTCAATGTATAGGTCTTACACACATTTTATTAAATTTCTCCCTATTTCATATTTTTTGATGTTACTGGAATTTTTTTTTTTTTGAGACGGAGTCTCACTCTGTCCCCCCAGGCTGGAGTGCAGTGGCACGATCTCGGCTCACTGCAAGCTCCGCCTCCCAGGTTCACGCCATTCTCCTGCCTCAGCCTCCTGAGTAGCTGGGACAGTGGGTTTGTTGTAGACTCCTTTGGATTTTCTGGATAGTTTTTTTTTTCTCCCAAATCTGAATTACTTTTATATTTCTCTTTCTTCTCTTATCATACTGGCTAGGACCCCACTACAGTGTAGAGTAGATATGGTAAAAGAGGACATTCTTTCTTTTTTTCTGATCATAGGGAAAAATCATCCAATCTTTCATCATTAATTTTGATATGTGTAGGTTTTTCATAGATGTTCTTTATTAGGTTGAAGAAGTTTCTTTTTATTCCTGTTTTGCAGCAAGTTTTTATTATAGTAGTTGTTTAATATTTTAAAATACTTTTCTGCATCTCTTCAGTTGATGATATAGTTTTATTGGTCTGTTAATGTAGTGAATTACATTGAATATTTTCCAGTGTTAAGCCAGTCACCTACTTGGGGTGAGCCACACTAGGTGATCATGTATTATCCTGTTTAAATATTGCTAGATTTCAATTTGTTAAAAACTTAGTAATAACTTTTTCATCTTTCTTTATGAAGAATGTTGGTATGTAGTTTTCTTTTTCTTGTAAAACTTTTGTGGTTTTGGTATTAGGCTAATAAAATGAGTTGGGAAGTATTCACTCTTTATTCTGGAAGAGTTTGTGTACAATTGTTATCATTCTACCTTACATGAGTTCACCAGTGAAGCCATTGGACCTAGAATTTTCTTTGAGAAAAGTTTTTAAACTATGAATTTAGTTTCTCATATATAGAAGGCGTATTCATGCTATCTTTTCCTTTTTGAGTGAGCTTTGGTAGTTTAAGGAAATAATCTCATCTGAATTATCAAATTTATTGGTGTATAACTGTTAATAATATTCTCTGATTCTTATAGTGAATGTAGGATCTGTGGTGGTGTCAGTGTTATTCCTGACACTATTAATTCTTTACTCTTTTTTTTCTTAATCAGTCTGGCCAGAGGCTTATGAATTTTATTGAGCTTTCCAAACTATCAACTTTTGGTTTATTTTTTTCCAATATTTTGTACTTGTAATTTCATTGATGTCTTCTCGTTATTTTTTCCTCTTCTGTTTCTGTTTTTTTTTTTTTTTTTTTGAGACGGAGTCTCGCTCTGTCGCCCAGGCTGGAGTGCAGTGGCGCGATCTCGGCTCACTGCAAGCTCCGCCTCCTGGGTTCACGCCATTCTCCTGCCTCAGCCTCCTGAGTAGCTGGGACTACAGGCGCCCGCCACCACGCCCGGCTAGTTTTTTGCATTTTTAGTAGAGACGGGGTTTCACCGTGTTAGCCAGGATGGTCTGGATCTCCTGACCTCGTGATCCACCCACCTCGGCCTCCTAAAGTGCTGGGATTACAGGCTTGAGCCACCGCGCCCGGCCCTCCTCCTTTTGTTTCTTGAGCCTGATTTACTAGTTTCTTCAGTTGTCAGCTTAGATCATTGAACTGAACCATTTGTATCAATGCAGGATCCTGAGCAAGCTGGTTTTCTGCCCTTCCTCCAGAGGCAGATAACCTTTAGTGTTGGTGCTGTATGTGTGTGTAGGCTAAGTTTTTAAATCTTCCATAGTGGGTTCAAGAGAATGTCTTATCCCCTCCACCATCGCCATTCTCTCACCCAGGTGACCTATGGCTTTGGTTCCAACCCTTTGGCTGGAAGCTGTGGGGAACCTGTGGAGGTGGAGGAAGGCATTGATGGTGAGGGTTACTGACCTTGCCCTGGGGGTAGATGGTTTTTGCTTTGATTGAGAGTCTGTGATAATGCAAGCAGAGTTTGTTGTTGTTGTTTATCTAATCTCCACTTGTACCACCTAGAGGAGCTCTCTTAAGTACCCTTTCTTCTCCCCTAGTCTTGCTTGTGAGCATCTAAGTGGAATTCTGTGGAAAATGTTGGAGAATGAGTGTTTTCTCCTCGGTGTTTTAAACTATTACAGGAGCCCACATTTAGCCTCTGACGATTTGATAAGATTTTGATTGTTTTCTTCCTGCTTTCTTTTGTAGCTGCCACTTCTGTGCTCTGCCAAAGGTGAAGCATTTCTTGGGTCTCATCTCTCTTTGGAGGGGCTTTAGAATTCCACTCACCTGTTTTTGTGACCGTAACTCTCTGATGAGCTCAAAAATTATTTTGTCAATTATCCAACTTTTTGTCATTATTATGGGGCAAGCTATGTTCTCTTGCTGTTTTCTAAATCCTAAGTAGAAGTTGAATCTCAGCCTGCCAGGCTTTTAAATGCAAGCAGTTAATTACCTTTAGGACTCAGAGGAATAGCTGAATTAGAGGTAGGGGAAATATATCATGACAAGAATTAATTATATCAGGCAGAACATGATATCAGTGAGAAGACGATATTTTCTTCTTCCAGAATTTGTGCCAGTAAACAGCACTTTTACTCCCACTTCACCCTAGTGTCTGTTGGTCCTTTGCAACTTCTGATTTCACTTATCATATTCCACCATGATTTTTTTCTTTACAAGTTTGTTGAAGCTACCAAAATCTGAATTCCTAAAGGTTAGGGGCTTATTTTAATCATTGTTTCCCTAGCTGCAGTTTAGTGCCAGGTCTGTGGGCCATCACTGGATGGATAGGTAGATAATTGGAGTGAGAAGAGTGGTGAAGAGTGGAGAAGAGTTGTGTAGGAAGAGCCGATCTTGGCCTCTCCGGAGGTAATTAGAGAATTGGGGGAATGAATCTCTGAGATGGAAGTAGTTACTTGGGTTTTAAGTGTAGATATGTGGCACTTTTAATATTTTAGAAAGTGTAGTTTAAGCAAGTAAATATTACTTTTGAAATGCAAATATGTGCTACAGAGATATGTATTCCCTTCTAGGGAAGTAAAAGTAGACTCTGCAGATGAGCCAAGGGCTGTGTGAGATAGAGCACACTGAGTCCTTGAGCTGAGGGGTGCATTTAACTACAGCTAGAGAGATATATGGGCATGGATCTAGTATGAGAAAGCAGAAGTAGGAAGGAAAACTGTAGAGAGAGGGAAAGGTCATGCAAAAAAAAAAAATAGCAAAAGATAATCAGTGACTTGAAGAAAACTCTTCAGAAGCATTTTTTTTTGAGACGGAGTCTTGCTCTGATGCCCAGGCTGGAGTGCAGTGGTGTGGTCTCTGCTCACTGCAGCCTGTGCCTCCTGGGTTCAAGCAGTTCTTCTGCCTCGACCTCCCAAGTAGCTGGGATTACAGGCACATGCCATGTCACCCGGCTAATTTTTGTATTTTTAGTAGAGATGGGTTTTTGCCATGTTGGCCAGGCTGGTCTCGAACTCCTGACCTCAGGTGACCCTCCCGCCTTGGCCTCCCAAAGTGCTGGGATTACAGGTATGAGCCACCATACCTGGCACAAGCATTTTTTAAAACAAGTAATAGGGGTTTGAAAAACAAAATCTGTAAATATCCACTAGGCTGAACATGAAGGAGGCTACTTAATAGGCAGGTGGCTGCCTTGGCAGTTTCTTAACTTAAATTTCCATGTCCTGATGTATATATTTTATTTATTGCTATGTGATCAACTACCTCAAACAAAGTGGTTTAAAACAGTGTGGTGTTAACCCAGCTGGGCCAGACACTCAGCATGGCTCATCCCATGGCTGCTGGTCGGCTGGTGGTCAGTGGCTGGGAACTCAGCTGGGAGCTTAGCTGGAGTTCTTGGCCAACTAGCTTGCCTATTGCTTGCCCGTAGCTTGCCCATAGCCTTATCATGGCTTGGGCTTCTTAGAGCACAGGGGCACAGTTCACAGAGGGACTGTTGCAAGAGTGAGCAATCAAGAGGCTAAGACAGGATCGAAATGCATCTTATGACCTAGACAAGGAAGCCCCAGAATGCTACTTCTGCCACATTCTTTTGGTTCAGTCAGTCAGTAAAGTGAGCCCAGACTGAAGAGGAAGTGAATTAGACACCTCTGTCCTTGGAAGGAGCAACAGAGGGAAGTTGGGACCATCGTCGTCATTTGAATGGTGATGAGCACAAACAAGGCTTCACTCTTTTACAAGGCAGACTAGCCCTCAGAGCCCATTGGTATCGTCCAGTTTGAATATCCTCACTTCATTCCTGGACTGCTCTGAGTGCCAGTTGAGTCAGAAAATCAGCTATGCTGTTAACAGTGGATGTGTCGGAAATGCTCCGGCCGTCCTAAAGGCAGGTTTAGAGGAGTATTTCTGACGAGGAGATTGTGTCTTGTGACCTCAGCAGCCCCTGCTTGCATGTCTTTTCTGCCTCTTCATCGCTACATTTTAATGGCTGTTTTCAAGGCCTTTAGGGTTTGTAAATGTTTCTTTTCTGCATGAATTCAGCCTTATTACCTTTTATCACAAGCATCACAAGCATCTCTTGTGGTCTCTTACTAATAGGAAGTGACATACCAGAAAACTCTTTTCTTGGGCGTGAAGAGGGAGTCACAGGCACAAATTATAAGGTTATTAGGACAAAAAAAGTAATATATCAAAATAAATTGATAATGTTTTACTATAAATGCCTAAAACAGCAGACATTTATTAATGTCTTCCATATATCAAGCACTGTGCTTAGGAGTTGCTCTTTATGCACTGAAGTTATTTAATTTTTTTCAGTAACCATGGTATGTAAATAATATTTTCCTCCCTTTTACAAATGAATAAAGTGTTAACCAAGTGAGTAAGTTACCTATCTGAGGTCGTAAAAAGCTAGAAATTGGACATTCTGTTTGTATTATTCCATTTGACTTCTCAAAAATACATTCTTATTCTGTTAATAATTGAGCCACTGTTAGAGGATTTACATGTGATAATAGGAAGCAGTGCTGTCCTTTTGCACTTAATTACCATGGCATGATGGTGCCTTCCTTCCTTGATGCTGCCCTGTGAACCTAGGTTGGTGGCTGGCTTCTTAAGCTAATGTGTTCATTAAAGGATGATGCATGGCTCTGTATGAAGGGGATGAATGGGTTAGAAGACGTTCTCAACCTCAGAGATGAAAAAAAAAATACAGTTCTATCTATATTGCACTGCGCCAAGGAACTGAAGCTTTATTACATAAAACACACTTTCCTTGGGGATTGTTTTGGGGATGACAAATAAGAGAGCTTTTTAGTTTTAATTAAGGAATGCCTCAGCAGCAGTCTTCTAAGTGGTTCAACTACCGTACTGCATTACTTCTCACGAAGCAAGCCATCCTCCCTAGGGTGGCCAGAATGATCTTTTATCAACCAGACCTGATCACATAATTCTTGTGTTGAAAACTTTTCAAGAGATCTTAGTTTACATGTCCTTTCTTTGATCTGAAGTGGACTGGATTGAGCCCATCTGCTGATAGATTTCATAGCCCTGCCTACACACCTGTTCAGAACATTCATTAACCTTTGCTGTAATTGTCTCCCTAATGGCTTCCTTCCCTGCCTGCTTTGTTTCTTGAGCATCAAAACTTTGTTTTTCTTGTTTCTGGAAGAATTCTGCAGCCAGTATATAGTCTGTAAAATGTTAGAGGCATTCTATAAATCAATGAATGAAAATGGTTTCAAGTAATGGTGAAAAGTTGTTTTTTCTTCTTTTTTTAAAAATATCATTACGTATGCATAGATTAATCATTCATTTAGTCATCTAAAATACGTTAAATATATACTCTGAAATACGGAGGGTGCAGAATTAAGAAAGCCCTTGATCTGGTCCCCATGCGCACAATCAGGTGTGGAGACAGAACTAATACCTGTGGGGAGCGTCGTGGAAGCATTGCACCAATGTACCTGTCATGGACAGAACTGGGTATTGTTTTAAACAAATCTGCATTACTGTACATTTGAGTTAGATCCATTTTAGAGTGGTTTTGCTCATTTTATATACTCTTAGAATTGACTGACTTAATATTTCTCATACCCTACAACCACAGATCAGTTTTGGTGCCTATTCTAGTGGGCAGGCACCTGATTATACAGGTAAAAGAGGTGGAACATGGCAAAGAACACGAGAGAGTGCAGTTGTGGTTGGGAAGGGTAGGTACTTTCAGTGTCTTTTTTTGGTGTCATTGTGATGTGCATACAGGAAATATAATGACAATACATATAGGTAATACCAGTATCTTCTATGAGGCATTGTTTGTATTTGTTTTCTGTTTTAGCTCCTTACAGCAGTCCTGCATATTAAGCATATTATTAGGTATATTTTGTCAATAAAGAAACAGAATGTCAGAAATTAATTTTGCTAAAGTTACGCAGCTGCTAAGTGGTGGAGCTGTAATTTAAATCCACTTCTGCCTATTCTTGAGTCAGTCTTTCTCCTAATCCACCTTAATGCTATTAAAACTCCTGATAGACTTGGCTACATGTGTATATGTTCTTTTATCTACACAAAATGCAAATTGCAACCCTTTTCTTATCTGGAACTTGGTCTTTCATTTTAATTTCCTCTTTTTGGAGATATAAAATCTTAGATACGGGATATAGCCAGCAAGCAGCATTTTTGTATGACACATTATCTACACATCTCAGTTTGTTCTTTCATTGCATTTTTTAAGTTATTCATTTTCACTCTAGAAGCATCAGAATGTTTTAAAGGCATTTATCTTATTTACTTTCTCTTTCTGGGTTTTTAACCCTGCCAGGAGGGAGGAGGTTGCTCTGAATTTTATTTGATCAAAGAGACTTTTTATATCATGTGACAATGAAAACTATTTTTAAGCAATTCCATTTTTTCTTTATCTGGTCATTCCTGTGCTAGAGTTCTTACCCCCTTCTAACCCCACAAAATTAAAAATAAAATATAAAGTTGTTTTGTGACATTTAAAGTAAAGTTTCCAGTTGTTAGCCTATAACAGTTACAGTTTACAGTTGCAAGTTTATAGGAGTTAAGACTATATAATGGCTATAATTACCTTCAGGAGTTTGAAATGGAAAATCATGTTTTCCTGTTTAGTGATTTTTTCATATCATTAATTGAAGAAAGTATATCACTCATCCCAGAAAATCACTGCAGCTGCTGATAGACTTAGCCCCCAAAACATGGATTTCAAGAGGAGATGAAAGTTTAGCTCAGAGGTCAGAGGTCAGCGAGAGAAAATTCAGTTCATTGTGAGGTGTCATAAGCCAGGATTTGGTAGTTTGGTTCTTTTTTTTTTTTTTTTTTTTTTTTTTTTTTTTTTTTTTTTGTAACTAAAGCGGTTAGAAGTAATAGAGTGGAGCACGTAGTGTGCTTCATATTGTGTCTCTTAAAGTTTTTTGTTTCCAAAGAATAGAAACTGACTTTGGCCAAACAACAAAACAAATTTGTTCAGAAGGATTTGAGGAACTCCTAGGGCTGATGGAAGACAATGGAAGTAGGTTTTTAAATGCGAGAACAGAGGCTACTCTGAAGAGGAATTATCTGGAAAGGAAGCAGAAGTTCACCTTACTCTCTTCAGGGAAGGCAGTTAGCTCTTAACTACGGGCCTTGGCTGGGCTGGGTGGGAAGAGGCAGGGAGCTCTGAAGATACTTCCTAGAAGAAATGAAAAATAAAGCTCAGAAAACTTGTGGTTTAGTTAAGGTCACTCAACTAGTTTATGACAAAAACCAAAAGAGATCTCACATCTGCTGATGGTTTAAGATTCTTTTATGTATTCATTTCTTCATCCGGTACTTGCCACAATCCAGGTGCTCTGCTGAGGGCTGGCATTTAGCCACGAGTAAGACAGATCTAAACAATTTATGGTAAATGCTACAAAGTAGTATAGGGTGAATGCTTTTGAAAGATGAGTAAAATGATTAACTAGGAATTAGTGGAACCTTATATTAAGTATATCGTGCTTGAATTAAATATTCTCACTAAAGAATGTGGTGACCATTGTTTTAGCCAAAAAACATGGACCTTTTATCAGATACAGATTCAGTACCTACTTGTTCTACTTAACTTGATAGGGAAAAAAAAAGACCCTCCTGCATTTGTTTCCTTCCTTTGAAGATTAATTAAGATGGTATATTGAAAAGTGCCTCAACTGTGTCTGCTGTTTGGTAGGCTCTCAATAAATGCTGGTTCCCATCTCCTCCTGTCTTTAAACCATAGCTAGAACAGTTTATGGTTGAAAGATATTTAACTTATAAAACAAACAGAAGCAAAATAGCTGAATTCTGAGCTCTTTTTCTTTATTCTGTTATGTTTTCTTAGAATTTAAGGTCTTCAAACATATCCAGTTGGTGACTCTTCAGTGTACATAAAGGCAGGATGCTTTGGCATTCAGACTTTTAAAAGGCTACATAAAATACCAGTCATGATATGGATCATGTTTTAGACAAAGTTTTTTTCTTTTAGCATATTGTTTCTATGAGTTGCAAAAATTATTTCCTGAAGAATCAAATGTAGCTATTTGTCTGACAAACAAGAAACTTAAAAGGTATCAAAGAATGCTTAAGATATCTGAATACATTTGAAAGAACACGAATTAATTCAACAGATTTGAGCTGGAAGTAAGATTAGAGGAAAAGAAAAAGTCATACTATATTTTTTACCTATTGTTTAGTAAGATTTATAACTTTTACCAGTTATCCAAAAATGTAGCTTATCAATTTTTTTTTCTCTAGCTCACAGAAAAGTTTGAGTGTAGGGATTTTTTGTTCTTCTTCTTTCATAGATATCATATAGTAGAATTTTCTTTAATGTCTTACATTTAGTCTCAGAGACGTCTTGTCCTTGCAAAATGATCTTGTAATCACAAGAAGACATTTTCATATGCTGTTGTATAGTAATTCTCGCTTTTTGCACTCTTCGGTCCTTGGCCTTATAACGTATGAATTCTTTCACTGAATTCACACTGTCACATCTTGCACTTTTTGCACGCATTATTGAAGCCTTTTAATTTGCTTCACTCTGCTAACATAGGTAGTTGCAAGACCTGTAGAGGATTTTAAAACCACTTTAAAAAATACATATATTTTTATTCCTGACATCTTGTTGAGATATTCTTGTTTAAGTTGTTTAACCTTAATAATATTAATAGCATTTGACACTAAGTCATCAGAACAGAACAGTCACAGGGCATTGCCATTAGGTACAGTTTTGTCTCTTTCCGAGCTATGAATCTTCCTGCTACTGCCCTATATAAATGTCTCCCTAGACTTCCCAGTCCTGTCATAAAGGAACTTAGCATAGCGTTAAAAGTCCTTCCCAATCTGTCTACCTTTTCACTTTATCACCAGATACTCTCCCCTTGTACCTTTATGCTTTTGTCTCACTGCTGTTCTTTATTCTTTGAGAACATGGATATATCTATGAAGTTTTGCCAATGCTGTTCCCTATGCATAGGATACCTCTCCACATATCCAAGCCCATTTGTTTGGGCTCTGCTAGAATACTACTCATTCTGAAGTTTCCCTTGATTTTTTGACCTAGAAGTGTTTGTCTTCTATATATATTGTAATATTTTATTTGTACTTTTTATAAAAGTGCTTACAATTTAAATTTATACTTTACATTGTGAGTATCCACATGTAGTCTTCATTAAATCTATGTTTCTTGAGAATAGGGTCGGCATCATATTACACAGTAACATAACTACCGTTTATTGAGCTCAGCGATGCCTGTCTCCAAAGTCCGTGTGTGCTTTTTCCAACCCGTCGAGCTGCTGCTTAGAATTATTATGTATTAGGGAACATTGAGAGCATGTTGTAAGCACTCAGTAAATTCTGTTCAATGAAAGAATAAATGTCTCGATTTCAGTGGAATCTCTTTCTGCTGATCACCTCTTTTCCACTTCCTTTTTGTTTTTTAGGTGTATTCTAGATGTATTCTGTAGTAACCTCTAGCCACATGAGGCAATTTAAATTTAAATTAATCAGAATGAAATAAAACTAAGAATTCAGATCTTCAGTCACACTAATCACCTTTCAAGTGCTCACTAGCCACGCATGTGGCCAGTGGCTGCTATATTTGACTGCACAGACATAGAGCATTTTTGTGATCATAGAAAGTTATCTTGGACAGTGCTGGTCTTCATGTTTTGATTGCCATCAAGGTCATCACTGCACATCTGTGGTATGACTGTGTGATATACTTTTAGGACAGGAATAACATAGTAGACAAAAGCGTCATACATAAATATACCTGTGTATAATATAATAAAACACTTCTCAATGTTAGGTTATTCCAGAAGTACATTTTTCTGTAGACCTTGGGCACATGCACAGTTCTCTTAACTGCTTTAGGGAAACTGCTTTATGCAGTTGCTACTGTCACGGCACTATGGAGGGAAGCCAACATATTTTTTCCCTGAAGCTTTGAGCTTAAGAGAGCTAGCCAGGCTACAAAAGGCCTAACTCTGTAGCCCTGGTTTAGATGGAAAAGTTCCCTGTAATGACCCTTGTTCTGTAACTTACATCTGAGGATTAAACGTGGCCTCCTGCGTTGGAATTGCCTTGGGACCCTTGAAATGGTCACACTGACACAGGAGTAGCTCTTTCACGTTCTGAAAGTTTTTTTTTTTTTTTTTTTCTTCCCCCGTGAACTCATTTAGTTCCACCTCAGCTAGTGAGGTAGTAGGTGATCTTCATGTTACTGATGCGAAGCTGAGTCTCGGAGAGGTTAAGTAACTCACCCAAATAAACCCAAAGTATAAGTTATGATAGTAGAGTTCTGGAACCTCCAACTTCAAGTACAAAATTCTTGTAATTTTAACACGTCCATACCCTTGTCAATGGTAGGACTGCCACAATTGATTGGTTTTCTGAGTCAAGAGAATTTGGAGTTACTATAATGATACTTTAATCTTTTTTTGTGATCAGCATATTTAATTCTAGTTATATTCATATTTAAATTTGTATTACCTCTTATTAGCTCTCATAAATATGTAGAACTGAAGGGTGCAGTAAGTTAGAGTTTGTTATGTGTGGTTTCTAGAAATGACACTTGAGGTGTGCTGTTAATCACAACTCTAGAGGTAGACCTCAGCTTGCCTAAGCGATTGTCAAGAGGACCGAGAGCCTTCTGACTTGCTTTTTGCTTTTTTCTCAGTGTCATACTGTAAGTAAGTGCTGGCATGTGATTTGAACTTACGTTTTTATTAGTTTTTATTACTTCATGTCTCACTAAATTAAGCTCCTCTTTCCATATCATTATTAATTTTGACTCTCTTACTGCAGGTGTCAAAAAGCTAGACAGTTGTGCTTGTCTGGAGGCTGTAGGTTAGTATGCTGTTGTGGGAGTGCCAAAGCAAAAACAGGTGACAAAATAGCTCGTTTAAACGGTCACTTAGGGCTATTTTTGCATTTTCCTCTAAGGAACTTAATTTTACGTTCATTTTATGCCTCCTGTTTTGGCTTCATTTGTTCCCAAGCTTGAAATCATGGAATTTAACTTGGCTGGTTGTAGCATTTGTATGTAATACCTGTAATACAGTTTCTTTGTCAGAGGCATAATTAACAATATGATTTGTACATCTACTGCCTTCTGGTATTCACAACAGAGTTTGTAAACTTAATTAGTTCTTGGAATAGCAAATGTTTTGAAGATGATAAACACTTTCCCTCTGAATAATGTGTTGAATGGTTGTATATTCATAGAAATTTACTCTATGCTACTCAAATTAGAATGCTGATAGGTATGCTTCTCAAGGTAAACATCACCTGCAGTTGCATATTCCCAGATTATATTGTCTTCCTGTACTTTTCACAGGGGAAATCAGACATTTAGCTCAGATAATTTAGCCTCCAGGAATATTCATTGTGGCTTCATTGTATAGAGAACATCTATGCTAATGTCATTACATAGATGCCATTTTCTCAAACTTTGATGGTGATCATGATGATATATAGTAGGGGAGGAGTGGGTAATAACCAGGCACACCACTATAGCAGTACTTCACTTATTCTCTGCTCTCAGCTCTTCAAGATGTAGTCGAGACCAAAGAAGTAGCAAGAAAGCACTCTCAGCAGCTCCAAGAGATGCTGCAAAAAAATATGCTGATGCCCAGGAAAGCTTGTCTCACCTTTTCTTTAGGGCCTTATTAACCATCAGTACATCACAGTTCTTAAAA
Organism: Pan paniscus; assembly: GCF_029289425.2. NCBI lineage: Eukaryota > Metazoa > Chordata > Mammalia > Primates > Hominidae > Pan > Pan paniscus. Next base: position 152,895,869 of record NC_073256.2, read on the forward strand.
AGTTTAGCTATTTGGTTTTCCAAAAAGCAATATTGAAGTAGAGGGAACAAATTAGAAAGACCTCAATGCCATTAGATTAGTGATTTTCAACCCTAGGAGTTGGGGATGGGTCATACATGCCTGCGTTTTCCCCCATTTTTATGCATGGAGAAACTAGAGCTCAGTGAGGCCAAGTGATTTGCCAGAGGTTCTCTAGTGCTGAGGCTTGGTCTGTCCTCCAAAACCTTGGCCTGTCTACCACTTCCCTGCCCTGCTTGTGGTCCCTTGGGACCCTTGAGAGATCTCCTTCAGGGCTAGCCTAGTCTCTGGCACATTGTACTTAAGACCTCCCGCCTGCTGATTCCCAGGTACTTTCCACTATACTTCAGGCATTTACTAAGAGGGTGTATCAATCAGGTAAACAGAAATCATGCCAGATATTTTAGCAGAGAGGATTGAATAGCAGGAATTGGTTAGACAGGTGCTGGTTGACCCAAAAAGCAAATGGGGAGTACTGAAGTGATACAGAAATAGTAACAAAAGGTTAGCAGCAAGCCATCACCCTCAAGGCTGGAAGAGCAAAAGAAGTAATTTGGAGGAAGTAGGACCAAGGCCCTGTTGGTATTGTTACCTCAGGAGCTTGAAGAGGGTCCTCACAGGGCTGGGACTCAGACCTCCGAGAAATGGGTCCTGGCTTGCTGAGGAGGTATGGTGAGCGTGGTTCTGGGAATGTAGGGTAAAAAAATCACTGTAACTGCTAGAATTTAGAACCATCACTCTGATCTGCTGCCAGGAACTGGAAACACAGTGGAAAGGAACAAGTCCCCTACCTCACATTCCCGATTCGCAGAACCTCATAGGGAGCCACTGGCAGAGGAGAAATGAGGTTTTCCAAATCTCTACCCAGCATTCCAGGACAGTGTATAGGCGGGTAGGTGTGGAGCTAAGAGACCATAGCTTAATAACTGGCATAGATGGCTTGTTTGTGGAAATGAAAGATGACTTCCACTTTTGTTAATTCAAACCTTGAGTATTCTTAAACGTTCATCAAGTCTCACCATGCTTTTTCATAAAGAATATCATCATTTATTCACTTGTATTCACTCAACAAAAATTTCAGAATGTGTGTTCTATTCAAGGTGCAAAACTAGTGACTGGGGATAAGATGATGAATAACACAGTTTTACCTGTCAAGCTAGTCAGCAGGACAGATGATAAAAATGTGTGTAACTCTCAGGGTTGAAAGGAACCTCCAAGTCCAACCTTCCATCAGATGATTGGATCCTTCCTTCTGTAACTTTCCTCTTTTTTTTTTTTTTTGAGATGGAGTCTTGCTCTGTTGCCCAGGCTGGAGTGTAGTAGCGCTGTCTCGGCTCACTGCAACCCCTGCCTTCAAGGTTCAAGCAATTCTCCTGCCTCAGCCGCCCAAGTAGGTGGGACTACAGGCGCCTGCCACCACACCTGGCTAATTTTTGTAATTTTAGTAGAGACGGGGTGTCACCATACTGGCCAGGCTGGTCTCGAACTCCTGACATTGTGATCCTCCCGCCTTGGCCTCCCAAAGTGCTTGGATTACAGGCGTGAGCCACTGCACCCGGCTGAACTTAAAAATATTTTAAAGACAGTTAGTTCCATCCTTGGTCAAATTTATTGTTAGAATCTTCAACTCAGTAATTTGTACTGGACCTCTTTTCTCTATAATTTCTATCTTTGGTCCTAATTGTACCATTGGTTTTTTTACTGACAAATCTAACCCTTTTTTTACATAATATACAAAACTACTTGTGTTATAAGTTTGATTCTCTCCTGAATCATTTATCCTGTAGGATAAACATTTTCGTTTATTTCAGCTGGCTTTCCTAGGCAGTGCTCTTCAACTTTTTTCTATTATTGCCTCTTTTATGGAGCCTTTTAGACATCTTTTTTCCTAATTATCTGCCCGCCCCAAATAAACAGACTGCAGATATATTCTATATTTGTTTATGTGTCATGGACCTTTGGTGAGCTGGCAACCGTAGTTCCTATAATTATTGACAAATTCTTCAAAGGGATCTAGTGGAATGCTTTTCTAGATTCCTGGCCCTGTTATTAGTCTTAGTGTTAGTATCTTAGCTAGTCATGTGTAATAAAGATCATCAAACTATTCCACCTCCTGTTTTTAAGATGAGAATAGAAGACAGTCAGATATCCATCTAAGGCACTTATTGTTAGTTTTAGTCAAAGTAAAGATCTGTATTTATTCTTTGATTCTGTCTCATTTGCCCAGACGGGCAATGTGAAATGACTAGGAATCTGTATATTCAGCCCTAAAGTAGATCAGTCTGTTTTCAGTAGATTTGGCAAGTGGAACCCTCTAGAATGCGTAATTTTTTAACTAAACACTTTATGGTCGAAGGACAAAATGAAAACAAATGCCATTGACTGGCCATGGTGTACTTATTTATTTTTTTAACGAAATCCCTACGTTTTTAATGTGTAACTTGCCTCAGAACGTGAGTGTCTACATTTAACTTGACAACATCCCTTAAAGGAAACCCCCAGTGGGAATGTCCACTGTGAAGAGAGAGCATCTGACTCTAGGCGGAGCAATATGTAAAATGTGACTGGAGAGTGACCTAGTATGCATAACACTCCCTGTCTTTAAATTGATATGAGAAGACAGGTCCCATTTTCAGTAATTCTGTAGCTCTATGCTGAGATATTTCATTTCCACAGAGGCTGTGACAAAGTCTGTGCAAACTGATTTTTCATCAGTGTCTTAATTTTCTATCATGAGTAAATCTAAGTGACAGGATGTATATTTCTGCTGTAATTGTGTTTTGCTTTTAAAAAGTGTTTTATGCCTGTTTGGCCGTTTTCAGGTGGCTTAGAAAAAAACATTGAGTATGAGTAGAATTCTTTATATAAAAGTGACCCCCTTTAATATCATCATACGGAAAATATGATTTAATGTCTTAAGGTTCTTTTCCCGCCCTGAATTTACTCTGAGCCTTTACTGTGTAAACAGGGACTGGTTCAGAAACCGATGTAAAAATGTGTGGACATATAATAATAAATCCTATTTTGAATTTATTTTAAATAGTGTCAGTGTATTATGGTACATCTAACCAACAGAAAATATTCGTTTGTAGTTCTATTAGATATGAAAGTAATAGAGAATAAGGTGCTTGTATTATATGGTTGTTATAGAATATCATTAGTATAGTCATATTTCTATCTCAAAGTGTGATAATGCCAGCGGGATAAATGAGAAAGACATTGAATCTTCACACAAAGGAAATGGGTTTTATAATGAGTGCAGTCTGAATAGAACTAATCACTTTCTTGGATCATTACTTCACCTAATCATAAAACCTTTTTTAATTCAGATCCTTGCAGGATTCTAATTGGTGACCTCTGGAGCCTGATAATTGTTTAAGGTAGCTGGTCTTTTGCAGTATACTTAATGATGTTTGCAATTAAAAGTGAGAAATGTGATTTAACCCACAGGTGTAAATAAAAATGTAGATTTTCCTTTTTCAATCTTTAATAGTTACTCCCATCCCCTCCTTCCCAAAGTTAGTGACTTAAGTCATTACTAACTTGAATTAGTCCAGTGCACTGGTTACCTCATTTAGTCTGTGGACTTACTATTTATTTGATAAATGCATTGGGTTATATTAAGAATAATCCTCAATTATTTAGAATAGCTAAGGGACTGGTCTGTTTGGGAAGACAGGAACTCCTAGCCTCTTTTTTCCTGTTGTTTAGGTATACTTTCCTGCTTGTCATTTTTGATTTAAGTAAAAACTTAGCCAGTCTTTCTAGCCAGTTTCCGTAAATATTTATTTCAGAACTTTCCTGACTACCAGATAAAAATGAGTCATTAGAAGAGAAACTCACCAGTATTCACCATTGGGACCAATAAATCTGTAGGTGAACCTCAATCTCAGTCATTTGTTGTCCTCACCACTGTGCATAATAGCATGATATAATTTAGTTTGTACTATTGTACATTTATGATGTTTTTATGTTCCTCTTTTACATATCTTAGTAAATGGGGGTCATTAAATGAATACAGTTGACTATCCCAATAGAATTCCATATATTTGTTGGAGGTGAAACTTAATTTGTTTCATTGACTTGTTTCTTGGAAGGTTTTATTTTGTTTTGAAGCCAGCATCTTGTAATTTGGTATCTGGGGAAACAAGCAAAACCTTTGAGAGTCGGACAATGCTGGAACCGAACTTTAGTTCTGCCATTTATTAGGTGTGGGAAAAAGGGAGTGGTAATTTCTGTCCCGGCACTCTGAGAAGTTATGAGGACTGAATGTTTATAAAGCCTCCAGTATAGAGTCTAGAATATGATAATTATTCAACTTGTTAGATTCCTTCTACCAGTTTTAGGGAACATCCCATCTTCAATTTCTACTCTTTGGTCCTTATTGTTTTAAAATTTTAACAAACCTATGAAATTTACGAATGTATTTAAATTTGTTAGAATATAGTACCAAAATCCAGTAACCTACTCATTTGTGAAGACCTTTGAGTATTTCCTCTTGTTTAAGGATACATTTATCTCATTGAAGCATTGAATGACTATGTCTTATCTTTATGTTTCTCTTTCCTGTCATAATGCCTTTCATTTTGTGAATGACTACGTATAATTAAGGAGAAATTAATGTGACAAATGCTACACTGGTAGCATTAGTTTTCTTAAGAATTGTACAAAATTTTAATAATTCTGAGTAGTGTTTGGAATTTTTAAATGTATCTGGATTTGGTTCTCTGGAATCATTTTGGTGTCACAAATTCTTCTTGAAATCCATTCTATAAGATAAGAGCTATTGATAGATAAACTTAGGTACATTGAAATTTTCTTTTTCCGTTTTTTTTTTTTTTTTGCGTAAAGACCTGGGTGTCTCTCTGTGCAGGCTGGAGCGCAGTAGTGCAGGCATAGGTCACTACAGCCGTGACCTCCTGGGCTCAAGCGATTCTCCTGCCTCAGCTTCCAGAGTAGCTGGGACTACAGGCACGCACTACCATGCCTAATTATTTTATTTTTTGTAGAGACATTGTTCAGGCTGTCTTGAACTCCTGGGATCAAGTGACCCTCTTTCCTTAGCCTCTCAAAGTACTGTAATTACAGGTGTTAGCCACAGTGCCTGGCTAGGCACATTGAAATTGTAATGCCTTTATTTGAGCAGACGTGAATTGGGCAGCGTCGGAGCTCAAGTGGTTCAGCGAAGGAGAGTGAGGGCAGAACTTTTATAAAATGTTTGTAGAAACAAGACAAAGAAAATATTTGATTGGTTAAAGTGGAAAGTCCCTAGTTAGAGGATAGTTGATGGTGCTTTTTCTGAGACGGAGTCTCATTCTGTCGCCCAGGCTGGAGTGCAGTGGCATAATCTCGGCTCACTGCAACCTCCACCTCCTGCGTTCAAGTGATTCTCCTGCCTCAGCCTCCTCAGTAGCTGGGACTATAGGCACATGCCACCATGCCTGGCTAATTTTTATATTTTTAGTAGAGACGGGGTTTCACCGTGTTGGCCAGGATGGTCTCAATCTCCTGACGTAATGACCCACCCGCCTTGGCCTCCCAAAGTTCTGAGATTACAGGCTTGAGCCACTGCACCCAGCCAGTTGATGGTTTTTGATTGGTAGTCTCTAGTTCCAGGTTAGTTGGTGGTTTCTCATTGGTTAAGCTTAAGTATTCTCTTCCTAGTCTGTGGTCATTCACTCTAAGTTGGGTTTCAGTTTGCTTCCGTATGAACCGAAAGCTCTGGAGCCGTCTCAGTGTACTGGCCTCCTCTCTCCCCCCCACCTTTTTTAACAGTATAAATAAATCATCACAAATTAGGATTGTATTTTAAATAAAACTATATTTGCTTTGTGTGTTGTAGTTTCAAAGCACTTTCATAGGCATTTCTTTTGATACTTGTAATAACTTGGTGAGTTTCCCCAAAATGTAATAATCCAAAACATTTTTTCTCACCCCAAATCAAGATCTCTCTGCTACAGTAATACTAAGAAAGTAGAGGAAGCATGGACATAGGAATCAGATAACTTGGGGCTGGAATCCTGAATCTCTGTTGGATGTGGGACTCTAGCTTAGTCACTGGATGTCTATAAATAGTCATCTCCTTTCTGTAAATGAACATTGTATCTACTTTGCAGCAGTGTTGCAGAGATTGACTACTTGGAAGATAGTCGTTAAATAAATTCCAGCTGCTAATATCATTGTAATATTTTTGTTAATTAGCCATGATGGGTAGAATTAATTAATTTCTCCTTCTCTCCATCCTCCTCATTATTCTTCCTTTCTTTTCCTCCTGTCTTCCTTTTTGGAAATTTGACTGTCATTTTCTCGTGTGTATGTTTTAATCTTATGTGTTGTATGTATATTTAAGGACATTTTACGCACAAATATTTGCTCTGTTTTTTTTGTTTGTTTGTTGTTGTTGTTGTTGTTGTTTTTGGAGACAGTGTCTAGCTCTGTCACCCAGGCTGGAGTGCAGTGGCGCGATCTCGGCTCACTGCAAGCCCCGCCTCCTGGGTTCACGCCATTCTCCTGCCTAAGCCTCCCGAGTAGCTGGGACTACAGGTGCCTGCCACCATGCCAGGCTAATTTTTTTTGTATTTTGAGTAGAGACGGTGTTTCACTGTGTTAGCCAGGATGGTCTTGATCTCCTGACCTCGTAATCCGCCCGTCTCGGCCTCCCAAAGTGCTAGGATTACAGGCGTGAGCCACCGCACCCAGCCCTGCTCTGTGTTTATAAAAATCAGTTTTCCAAGCATTTGTAATATTTAGAGTATCGAGTGTTTCTTTCTCCCTAGATGGTATATTTATGCGTATTTATGATGAGCTTATTTGTCCTTATTAGACTGATATGTGTCTCTACTCTGCTGTGCCATTTGTTCATGGAATATTACTTGCAAGATTAGGCACTGTATGAATCAATCTAGTTTGGGTAGTTATAGTGTGTTCAACTCTGGTTTGAATGTAATGAGGATTCAGTTAGGTTTGGATTGCTTAAATAAAATAATTCTTTAGTGAAAACGTTTGTCATGTTGGAGGTTAAAAAATTCCTTTTCAGATTAGCAGCTACAGTAACATTTTAGCAATTTGTCCAATAGAATTTACGATGGCTGTAAATACTCTTTATATTTCTTTTAAAAACAATTTAAATACTCCAGCTGGACTGTTGTACTATTTTGAAATAGATTTCTGAATGTTGAGCATCTTAGCTTTTCATTTTATTATAGATTTGGGCCAATGCCTGTCCTTTAATTAAACTTTACACAAGAGTTAAGGTGTTTGGAAAAGTCGAGGGGGGGCGGTAATAACTCTATTGATTTTATTAATTTCCACACTAGTAGGTCATTGTGCAGGCTGATTTGAATTATTCAGTTATTTTCTGACCCTTTTTTGAACTTCTATTAGTTCTTATAAAACAAGTTACAGTTTTTAGAAGAGCAGTTTTCAGCAGTGACTGCTAGCTAACTCTTTACAAACTCACTATACTCCTTTAAATTATTTTAAACATTCATTCATTCATTTATTCAACCATTTAGTAACCATTTGTGCAGCCGTTATCCTAAATCACTATGCTAAGTGTTAGAATATAACAAAAATGAATAAATAGATGTTCTTAACCTTCCATGAGCTTACCATCTTGTTGGGCATAGGAAGTGTGAACAATGAGTATATGAAAATATACTCTGTTGTGGTACAAGTTTTATACAGCAAAACAGGTCATTGCGAAGGATATTATCAATTCATCTGTGGGGTGAAGGGGAAGTTGATGTTTTAATTAAGCGCTGGAGGCTGGGCGCAGTGGCTCACACCTGTAATCCCAGCACTTTGGGAGGCCGAGGCAGGCAGATGACAAGGTCAGGAGATCGAGACCACGGTGAAAACCCCGTCTCTACTAAAAATACAAAAAATTAGCTGGGCGCAGTGGCAGGCGCCTGTAGTCCCAGCTACTCAGGAGGCTGAGGCAGGAGAATGGCATGAACCCGGGAGGCGGAGCTTGCAGTGAGCCGAGATTGCGCCACTGCACTCCAGCCTGGGCAACAGAGCAAGACTCCGTCTCAAAAAAAAAAAGAAAAAAGCTGGACACAGACTTGCAATTTCTAGGTTGCTCAAGAGATATAAAGTTAAATTAGATAAAATCTCACCCCTCAAGAACTTACTGTCTAGTATAGGCATGTACGGTATTTGGCAAATGCCTATATAGAACTTAACTGGACCAGGTATTGTTGTTCTTTGCAAATATTAAATTATTTAATCCTCATAAAAAACCCTATGGGGGGCAGGCGCTGTTATTTCTACATTTCTTTGATGAGGAAATTGTGACTTATAAGTTACTTTCTGACAGCCATATAATTAAGTACCATAGCAGGGATTCAAACTCAAGCAGTTGGATCCTGGCTGCATTATTTCAAAGACTCTTACTCTCTGAGGTTTTATGTTTTTGTTTTTTTTTACTGAGAAAGTTCTTATTACTTAGCAGTTAAGAATTCAACAATGAGCAGTGTTCATAAAGGTGTCTTGGATGCAGAAAGTGGACCCTTTTGCCATTATTTTTATCTCTTCAATTTTGGGGGCCAGAGTACCAATTTTTACCTTAATTTAAAACCATGGAAATTGACCGTTTACATTAGGGGATAACCATGCAGGACCTTGGAGTATTTTTTGATTTAATCATCTTAGGCTTCAGTGACTAAAGAGCTATAGTCATGTCTCCTCTGCCCCTCTTTTTTTTTTTTTCCTTCATCTACTTTATGCAAAGATTGCTTCTGTTTGACTCCTTTGTACTCACTTAACTCTGTAATTTGCTTATTTTGATGTTAGTGGAATTTATATTTTCATTTGGATTTGGACCTAGAACTGTCTCCTGATATCACACAAAATTCCTTCAGCCGTTCCTTTAAGTCCACTTTGAGAGCTCACTAAAGATCACCAGTACTGAGGTTCTGTAATTTCAAGCTGTTCTCTATACATTGAAGCAGTGCTTCCCGCAGAATGACTTGGCTGTAGGAGAATAAAGTGAAGGGATAAGCAGATGTGGCTACATTAAGAACGTCCAATACTTGTGATTTACAGCTTTAGAACATTTTCACATCTCACTTCAGGAAAGAAGGAAAAAAGAGATTAAAGGGTGTAGTCTTTAATTATTTACAATAGCTAAGAGGTGGAAACACTCCAAATATCTGTCAACCAATGAATGGATAAACAAAATGTGTTATATAGCTACAGTGGAATATTATTCCGCCTTAAAAAGTAAGGAGATACTGCCACATGCTGCCCCGTGGATGAGCCTTGAGGGCATTATGCTAAGTGAAATAAGCCAAGCATGGAAAGACAAATACTGTATGATTCTTCTTATATGACACAGCTAAGCAGTCACATTTATGTAAACAAAATAGAATGGTAGTTACCAAGGGCTGGGGGGAAGGGAAAATGGGGAGTAGTTTAATGTGCATAGGGTTTCACTTGTGCGAGACAGAAAAGTTCTGGACATCTGTTGCACAACAGTGTGGATGGACTGAACAGCACACTTAAAAATGGTTGACTATAAATTTTGTGTTCTTTTAAATAACAGTTTAAAAAATAAAAGGTATGGGCTTGAAGTCAGATATATCTAGATTTGAATTCTGACTGTGCTATTAGCTCTCTAACCTTTGCAAACTTCTTAACCATTTCAGTCCTCAGGATCTCACTGTAAAATGCAGGCGGCAGATCATATATTTGTTAGCATAAAGAGATAATTTAAGTCAAACGCACAGCCCTGTACTTCATGAGTCGTCATCAACAAAGTAATAATTATAATTTAATTACTGCTGGTATAAGTGACCCCTTAAATAATTTTCATCATTTTTCAATATTTTGCTGTGTAAATTTATGTATGGTGAGCTCAGATGGATATTTTTGTATGTAAAGGAGGTATTAGAAATTCCTTTTAAAGATTCCTTGTGGGGCTGGGCGCGGTGGCTCACGCCTGTAATCCCAGCACTTTGGGAGGCCGAGGCGGGCGGATCACAAGGTCAGGAGATTGAGACCATCCTGGCTAACACGGTGAAACCCCGTCTCTACTAAAAATACAAAAAATTAGCCAGGCGTGGTGGCGGGTGCCTGTGGTCCCAGCTACTGGGGAGGCTGAGGCAGGAGAATGACGTGAACCCGGGAGGCAGAGCTTGCAGTGAGCCGAGATCGAGCCACTGCACTCCAGCCAGGGCGACAGAGCGAGACTCCGTCTTAAAAAAAAAAAAAAAAAAAAAAAAAAAAGATTCCTTGTGTTTGCTAAAGATGAAGGGTTGGAGTTTTATTGTTGTCATTGTTGATTTTTTTTTTGTTTTTGCCTTATCAGGTCCTCTTTCCACCCTTCCTACTCTGCTCTGTGCCCAAAGGCTGATATGCATGGTACAAGACCTGTATCATAGATATATTTACCCTCTGGCTTTGAGCTGGGTTAAGAGCTATCCACTAGCGGTCAATAGCAGAAGCTTGGCAGGAGAGAGAAGTGAGCCCAAAGTGTATATTTGCTTTGGCCCTTCCTGCTGTGTCACCACAAATTAACTGCTTTCCTGTGTGCAGTCTGTAGCCCCATCAGGCTACCATATTAGTCTCTTTTTCTTTTCCTTTCCTGGCCCCCGCATGCCATTTTAGATGGGTAAAATATTCACGTGCTTAAGAGATTTAAAGCAGTGCAAAAAGAGATACAGTGAAAAGTATTTCTGTACCCTGTCTACTTTGTCCTCTCCATGCCAAATAGATAACTAGTTTCTTATACTGTCTTTTGTTGCTTAACCACAGGGATGTGTGTTCTGAGGAATGCATCCTTAGATGATTTTGTTGTTGTGGACCATGATAGATTGCACTTAAACACACCTGGATGGTGCAGCCTGCTTGCTGTACACATAGGCTAGGTGATATAGCCTGTTGCTGCTAGGCTACAAACCTAGACAGCATGTTGCAAAGCCAGAGTACATGTTACCATACTGAGTACTGTAGGCAGTTGTAACACAGTGGTAAGTATTTTGTGTATTTAAACATAGAAAAAGCACAATAAAAATACAGTGCAAAAGACAAAACATGGAATACTTGCATAGGACACTTACCATGAGTGGAGCTTGTGGAACTGGAAGTTGCTCTGGGTGAGTCAGTGGTTGAGTGGTGAGTGAATATGAAGGACTGGGTCATTACTGCACACTTTTATACATCTGGCAGCATGGAAGGTTTGTTTACACTATCATTGCCACAAACATGTAATGCTTTGTGCTGCAAGGTTACCACAGCTAAGCCATTACTAGGCAGTAGGAATTTTTCAGCTTCATTATAATCTTACAAGACCACTGTCATATATGTTGACTGTAATGTCACTACATGATGTAAAACTGTATATCAATAGGGAGATGTTTTCTGTGTGTATATAAGTAAACATTTGTTTCTTACATTGTGTGTGTGTGTGTGTGTGTGTGTGTGAGTAAACAGTGCATTTGGTACCGATCTTTGACTATCAGAACATGAAGTTTCCTCATTTTGTGCAGTAGCCACATGCTATTTTATTCCAGGGTGTGCTCTAGCCTACTTACCCAGCTCCTGTTGATAAGACATTTAGGTGGTTCCCAGTGCTTTGCTATTAAAGACAATGCGGTAGCGGATAATTTTGTGAGTAATATTCCACATCTATCTAAGTATATATGTAGGTTAAATTTCTAGAAATGAAGTTGCTAGAACAAAGGAAAAATAATCTGTGTTTGATTATATGAGAGAAATGAAGCTACTTTAAAAATTTTACATTACTAAAATTTTTATATTGGAAACTTATTTAAATGCAAAGATTATTTAGCTATTTTTAGAATATTAGTGGACTTTAGTATATCTGGTACCTTAAAAAGGAGGCCGTTGCTTAGGAAGTTCTGTACTAGACCAAAGCAAAACAAATGAACAAACAAAAAACAATACAGATATTATTACTGAAAACAAGAATTCTGCAGTGAGAGGTTTGGTGTACATGGTTTGAAAACATAGCATTTTAATCCCCTACATTATCTAAAACCTTAATCACACATTTGCTTATTATTTCTGAGCTAGGAGATGGTATTGGTACCTTAAGCTGTTTGGTACCAAATGTAATCTGGGGATTAGTGAAAGTCAAATCCCCTATGCATTCGTCCTTGAAAATCTGATTGGGTTTTCTCTATTGGTGGCCTCACTTTGCCACAGTTAACTAGAGGGTCACATCCATCTTGGTGGATCTCAAGCATCTTTCCTCCCTCAGGGAAGATGAGAGCGGTAGTAGCAGGGGTTTTTGAATATGCAACTCTCAGTTAGGGACAGGCATAAATCCTTGAGACAGCTGTCTCAAGATTTCGTAGATAATTTTGTGCAATTCTCCATTTTATGTATTTCTGGATTTCAAAAAAAAATTAAGCTACTTATAATGCTCATTCAAGTAGAAAATAAAAATTGTTGATTGAACAGCATCTGCTAAAAACAAGAAAAGTTTTAACCAGTTTTGAATTGTATATTGGAAGGCACAAGGGCCTGAGAAAAGTACAGCATTCATGATTTAAACCAGGTCTGTTTGACTCCCGCGATGGGGCTCAGGGCTCTTTGCATTGTTGTGTGGTGCTTTAGGCTTGTTAAATGCAAACCTATATGCTTCTGATATGGCATCAGGCTTAAAAAATTTAAAAAAAATCTTAAAATATTCCAACATCATTCAAAATTTAAGATAGAAACAGTGCATTCTAGCAACTTAAGATTTGTAGGATGCTGTGTATATGTAGAGAGGAAATTAGATATTTTATATAGATTTTCTTTCATTTTCCTTTTTAAAATAATAGATGATCTGAAACTAATATGTGATAAAATACGTAATTCCTAATTTTTAAAAGCTTACCTATATGATTTTCTTACGACAAAATGTTAAGTGACACTGACACAAGGAAGAACATGTGGAATTCTGAATTAATGGATTTAAATATTGTACATCTGGTGTGAGTTTTCAACAATTACTAAACTACTTTGTTTTTTGTTGTTGTTGTTGTTGTTTTTGAGACGGGGTCTTGCTCTGCCGCCCAGGGTGGAGGTGCAGTGGCAGGATCTCACCTCACTGCAAGCTCCGCCTCCCGGGTTCACGCCATTCTCCTGCCTCAGCCTCCCCAGTAGCTGGACTACAGGCGCCTGCCACCACGTCCAGCTAATTTTTTGTATTTTTTAGTAGAGACCTTGTTAGCCAGGATGGTCTCAATCTCCTGACCTCGTGATCCACCCGCCTCGGCCTCCCAAAGTACTGGGATTACAGGTGTGAGCCATCGCGCCTGGCCTAAACTACTTTGTCAATTGAAAAGGAGGCAGTTGAATCTATTTTGACACACATACACATACCATACAAAAAAAAATTTTAGGACGTTTCAGTGTACCTGATTTTGTTGAATCGTCTAACTATGCCAAAGGTATTTCTAATTATTGCATAAATAGATAATGAAAGGTGGGATTTATTTTCTTCTAATTAAAGCTGAAGTCATGAATTGTTATACCCGGAGCAGCTGATGTGAGACTTACTGCTCTTTCCTGAAGAAAACAAAACCAGTGTAGCTCATTGATACCATTGGTGCTACAATTTTCAAACTGTGTGTGTGTGTCAATTCTATTCATGGAAAATTTCTGAAAGAGTATATAAAAACAGTTGATTACAATTATTTCTGGAGTTGAAGTGATAGGAGAAACCTTAAAAAAATTTTATATCCTGTCATATTGTTTTAAATTTTTACCATGTTCATGTATCATTTTTATAGAAAAAATCAATAAAATTAAAGGTACTCTTCTATTTCTGTGTATATTTTTCCTTTACAGGTTCCACTTAAAATTAATTTTTCAGGATCAAAACATAGTGTAGTACAAGAAAGCAGACAAAATGACAAATTCATTTATTTGGTGACTTAGTCTTTATCTCTTCTTGGAAGCTTTGATTAGAAGCTGCAGATATAATTTGCTGTTTCCTTCTCTTAGCCATCCTTTCTTATCTTCAGTTTCTACCCTGCTTCCTTCCGTCTCCCCCATCTCATCACTCTTAATCCCTATTGTATAGTGTTTTCAGACACTTACCAATTCTTTGATGCCAGCTGTGTATCCAGTAATTCAATTCTGAAGCTAACTGCGGAGTTAGCATCAGGCCCCCTCCCCTCCGCACAGATCAAGGGCTTAATCCCACAAGACTGCTGACACTTCAGATGCCAGCCACAATGTAATGCTCAGGCTACCCAGATTTCTGCCTAACTACAAATTTGGAGGCTCCAGGATCCTTCCTCAGGTTTGGTAATTTGCTATAATGACTCACAGAACTCAGGAAAGCGCTTTGCTTACTGTTAGTGACCAAAGTTTCATCAAGGAGTGAGAGGCTTTGTCAGCATTTGTAAGTCACATGAGATCCTAAGGTTTTAGAACCAAATCGTTGGATATTCTAGTTCCCTTTTCTCATTTTAAACTTGAAGAACCTGCATCCTAACTGATATACTTTTTTCTAATTGCAAAGACAATTATTAGCAGATCTGAGACGAGAATCTAGAATTTTTATGTCCCATTTAGTGTCCTTTAAATTGTAATAATTCTTTGTTGCTCATTCAAAACCTTTGTTTAATAGACAATCATTTAGTTCGAAATGGGAGGCTGCATATTATGATGGAGTGAAAGCTCCTCCGTGGTATTATGAAGCCCATTGGCTGTTTCAGTGGTGACAGAAGCCCCAGGCCCAAAGCCTCTAGCTTAAATAAATCTTTCATTTATCCCAAGATACTGTAAAAATCTTTCTTACTTGTTTTTCTGATATGACATAAAAATGGTGGGAGAGACTGCACAGGCACCTTGTCTTTGGAGCCAAACAAATCTGAGGGTAAATCTTAACCTTTGCCATTTATTGTGAAGTCACCTCTTTGAACCTCCTCTTTGTCATCTGTCTTGAGGATTGAATTATGTCATGAATGTGAGGTATGTTGTTCAGGGATGGCACATATTAAATTCTTAAATGTTCCTAGCTTAACAAGCAAAATGGATAAATACGTGTATTCCTTTGTACAGCTGATGACGTCTTTGATACCTTCTCCAGGCTGTTCTTTATCCTTCTCTGAACCTGGGTGTCTATAGGTTGGGGCTTGGAGGTAACAGTACTCATTCATTCAGCATTCATGCAAGCACCTAATTTTGTATCTCTTGTGCAACCAAATACCGTGGGCCATAGGGTGGATGAAACTTTATGCTAAAATTTTCTAGGATCTGGAACTTGCTTAGTTTAAGATATTTAAGAGTGAATAAATAGATTTTTACCTAAGAGAAATTTATGTTACAGAGGGAGAGGTAGCACATTTTTTTTTCCATCTAAGGGTAGCAGTAGAGTTGCACGTAAAGTGCTTTGTGAGTATCAAGGTGAGAGTGATTGATTCTTCCATTCTTGCCACCCCATTGAGGAAAGAAACACTTGCACAGAAAAGGAGATTTAATGTGGTTGAGTCTCGAAAGGAGATGAAGATGAAATCATCATAACAAGTAGAGTGAAGAGCATTAGTAAAGACATTAGCATATAGTTGATATGTGTCACATGCAAGGAGGGAAGATTTGACTGGGGAGGTGGGCTACTGGAAGGTTGTCTAGGGTGTTTAATGCCATCGTAGAATCAGTTCTTGGTTGTAGAAGCCTTGAAAAGCCAGGCAAGATTGATAACTAGGGATGTTCCAGCACTTTGTATCACTGAACTGTGAATACTTAATGGCTTTTCTTGTTTATTTGATCAGCCTTATCTAGTTATCCAGAAGACCTGAAGTAACTTATTTTTGTGTTGGTTATCTGGTCTGTTTTTCTCCTCTGTTGGTATGAGCAGTTGAGATTTGACTTTGTAGAGCCATGATACATGCATTTATTCCATTTATGAAGAATCATTGATGAAACCGGAAATGTACTTGAAAACATTTGCCTCAATTTAATAGTCCATACTTCAGTAGTAGTTGATTTCATGCCACTACAGAGCTAACCAGAACACCCAGCCCCTGCATTTCTGAGTCATACACTTCATGGTTATCTTTTTGCCTCCACAGAAATAGAAAAGTTTCAAAAAGGAGAAGGCAAGGATGAAGAAAAGTACATCGATGTGGTGATTAATAAGAACATGAAGCTGGGACAGAAAGTGTTAATTCCCGTAAAACAGTTCCCTAAGGTAAGACAGTGAGGTCTACACTGCAGGTATTTTAACCTGAATCAAAGGGGAGCAGATGTTTAATTTATATTCTGTTTGGTGTTTTTAGAGATGTTTTCTCTTAGCATCCCCCTACACACACTTTTAAAGTTAATTAAAAACTTAGTAAATTTATTCATTCTATCTTTTCCCTTTAGTGTGAGTTACAGATTCCTGAAAATATATCCTTTTGAGTCAAACTAGCAGTGTGACTTTGGGAAGCCTCTTCAACTTCTTTCCACTTCAGTTTCCTCATTTGTAATATGAGGTTGGATGGTTTAAAATTAAATGAGATAATCTGTGTTAAATGCTTGGTACATAAAGGTTCAAAAATATCATTGTTTATGTTTTATTTAAATGCTATTTTTCTTTTGTCTTCTGAATGTTCATATACATGATTCTTGCATACTGTTGTGTGTATTAGTAGTTCATTTCTTTTTATTGATGAATAATAATCTGTTACCTGAATATATCATTGTTGTTTATCCATTTGTCTAGGCACTTTTAATTTTTTGGTTACTATAAATTAAATTTCTCTGAACACTTTTATACAAGTTGTTTCCTTTTCTTTTTCTTTTTTTAACGTTGTATTTTGTTTTAAGTTCTGGGATACATGCGCAGGACGTGCAGGTTTGTTACATAGGTAAATGTGTGCCATGGGGGTTTGCCCCATCACCTAGGTATTAAGCCCCACATGCATTAGCTATTTATCCTGATGCTCTCCCTCCCCCTGCCCCCATGACAGGCCCCACTGTGTGTTGTTCCCCTCCCTGTGTCCGTGTGTTCTCATTGTTCGGCTCCCACTTATCAGTGAGAACATGCGGTGTTTGCTTTTCTGTTCCTGTGTTAGTCTGCTGAAGATAATAGCTTCCAGCTCCTTCCATGTCCCTGCAAAGGACATGATCTCATTCCTCTTTAGGGCTGCATAGTATTCCATAGTGTATATGTACCACATTTTCTTTATCCAGCCTGTCATTGATAGGGATTTGGGTTGATTCCATGTCTTTGCTATTTGTACAAGTTGTTTCATAACCAGATATGTTTGTTACTCTTTATTAAATACGCAGTATTGAAAATTGTTGTGTATTTAGTATTACAAGAAATTGTCATACTTTTTTCCAAAGCACTTATACCTTGTACCATTTCCACAAACAATGTGTGCAGGCTGTAGCTGCCTCATACCCTCATCAGTATTTGGTGCTGTCAGCCTTTTTTATTTTAGCCATTTTGATGGTATATTGGTATCTTCCTGTGGTATGAAGTTGCATTTACCTTATGATTGATCATTTTGTGCAATTTTTCATATCCTTATTGGCTATTCATGTATTTGAATCTTGAAATCTTTGCCAACCTCAAGGAAATGTTAGAGTTCTTTATAAGTTATACTCTTCTGTATTTTCTCTAAAAATGTTATTGTAGCTTTTACTTTTAGGTCTATGATATATCTCAAATGAATTTTTGTATATGGTATGAGATAGAGGCTCAAGTTCATCTTTTTTCCCATATGGTTATCTAGTTTTTCTTGCACTATTTGTTGAAAGATGTTTCCCTCCACTGATTGTTTTGGTGCCTTTGATGAGACAATCAGGTGAGCATGTAAGTGGGGGTATATTTCTAAGCTTTTAGTTCACTTATTTTAATCTATTTATGAATCCTTATGCCAGTACCACACTGTCTTGATTACTGTAGGCTTTTACATAGTGATACATGAGTTTAGGTAATGTAGTTCCTCCACCTTTGTCCTTCTTTTTCAGGATTACTTAGATACTTTAGATCCTTTACAATTACATATAAATATAAGAATTTCTTTGTTAATTACTACAAAACCATCTGCTGGGATTAGAATTGCAATTGCATTGCATCTGTTGAGCAATTTGTGGGAGATTTGACATCTTAACAATATTGAGTCTTCCCTTTAATTTCTGTCAACAGCGCTTTGTACTTTTTAAGATAGGAGTTTTGTATGTCTTTTGTTAAACTTATTCTTAAATATTTTGTGTTTTTGACACTATCGTAAATTGAATATTTTTAAATTTCTATTTTCCAGTTTTTTTTTCTAATATAAAATTTTGTATGTTAACCATGTCTCCTGCTACCTTGCTAAATTTAAATTCACTTATTCTAGTAAGTTGTTTTGTAGACTTCTTAGGATTTGTCATGCACATCATTATACCATTTGCTTAAATAGTTTACTTCTCCCTTTCCAGTTTCTATGCATCTTATTATTTTACTTGCATTATTTTGTCTAATATCTCCAGTGTAATGCTGAAGACAAATGAGGACAGTAGGAATTATTCCTGTTTCTAATCAAGGAGGAAAGCATGCAATTATTTTAACATTAAGAACAATATTAGTTACAGGTTTTTTTGGTAGATTTCATTTGCTAGGTAGAGGAAGTTCCCTTCTGCTTCAGTTTTACTGAGAGTTCTGATCCTCAGTGGGTGGTAAATTTTTTTGAATGCTTTTTCTACATCGATTGAAATAAACACAATATATTTCTCTACACTGTTTATATGGTAGATTTTAATGATTGATTTTTAAAACTAAAACCTTTGTATTCTTGGGTTAAACCCTACTTAATAGTGATATATTATCTGTTTTATATAGTGCTGGATTCAGTTGCATCTTATTTTAATGAGTGATACTGACTTATACTATTTTTTTTTTTGATACAGAGTCTCGCTCTGTTGCCCAGGCTGTAGTGCAGTCACGCGACCTTGACTCACTGCAACCTCCATCTCCTGGGTTCAAGTGATTCTCATGCCCCAGTCTCCCGAGTAGCTGGGATTACAGACATGCATCACCATGCCTGGCTAACATTTGTATTTTTGGTAGAGATGAGCCTTCTCCATGTTGACCAGGCTGGCCTAATGTGATTTGCCCACCTCTGCCTCCCAAAGTGCTGGGATTACAGGCAGAAGCCACCACTCCCAGACTGACCTGTACAGTTTTTAAAATAATATTTTTGTCAGATTTTAATGTTAGTGTTATGCTAGTTTCATAAAATGACTTGGGAAGTGTTTCCATTTTCTCAGAGAACATATATCAGATTGGTGTTACTTATTCCTAAATATTTGATAGATTCACCAGTGAAGCAATCTGGGCCTGGAGTTTGATAATGAATTCAGTATCTTTGGTATGACACTAGACAGATTTCCTATGACATCTTTCGTGAAAATTTGTTTTTAAAAGGATTTGTACATTTTATCATAATATTTCAGTTACTACTTCAATTATTTTTCTGATCGTTTCTCCTCTCATTCTTTTGAGATTTCAATTACACATATTTCAGCCTTTTGTCACTCTCACAAAAGTTTCTGTGGCTCTGTTTTTTTTTTTTCCTGTCCTTCAGATTTTATAACTTTTACTGCTGTATCTTAAACTCATTGATTCTTTTCTGTCCTCATTTTGCTATTAACCCACCAAGTAATTTTTTTATATCAGGAATCGTAATTATCTGTTTCAGAATTTACATTTGAATCATATATACATGTATGTATGTAAAAACATTTTTTTCTCTCTTGGGATTTTCTATTTTTTAATTCATTGCAAGTGTTATTTTCCTCTCTGTCACAGTACGGTTAAATAGGTCCTTGAACATCTCTGTCTACTAATTTCTAAGTCTTCTAAGTCTTGGCCATCTTAGATTTATTTTGCACTGGGAGTCTTTTATCTTGATGAAGAGCCGTATTGCTTCAGCCCTTTGCATTTTGAGTAATTTTGGATTGTATGCTGGCTATTGTGAATGTACATTGTAGAAACCTTGGATTCTGTTACTTTCGCGGAAGAATTTTGATATTTTTGTTTTAGCAGCTAATTAACTTGGTTGGATTCAGGGTATAAACTGTGTCTATTGGGTAAGAGTTCAAGTCTCAGTTCATTTCTTTCCTTAATTTGGCTTTTTGTGTCTAATTTTTGTCACGTGATTCAGAGGCCAGCCAGAGATTTCAGAAGATTTTATACATAATATTTGGTTATCTGCAACTCTGACCGTCTTTTCTAGTATTCCCCCCTCACATTTCAGCACTATGGTTTTCTCAGTCTCTGCCACTAAGGCCAAAAGCTTTAAAATGAGTAAATTCACCCCAGGGTATTTCCTTTGCTGAAGTCATAACTTTCTTTCAGAATCTGCCTGTTTTCGATCAGTCTTCAGTGCTTCAGACAGTTAACTTTTATATTTTGCTGTGAGTTTAGGAGTTTACAGTTGATATTTATAGGTGGGCAGCCTGTTAGGAATGTTCTCAGCCATACCTGCAGAACTCAGGGGAATATATGTGTCTTGTAAACAGAAAATTACGTTACGAACATTTCATAGACAGACTCATTACTCAAACAAAACATGACTGGTGGAAATCTTTGTATATTGATTCTTTGTGCTCAATATGCTCTGTATACTTAATATGCAATAGATAGAAAGATGACCAGATTATAGACCCTGTCTTTAAGTAGTTCATAGTCTAGTTGATGATGATTAACCTGAAACTAATACTTTGTTGTCTCCAAGTTTGTAAATGAAATAAAATAAAGTGCAGTCATGTGCTGCATAGTGATTTCAGTCAATGATGGACTGCATATATGATGGTGATCCCATAAGATTATAATACTGTATTTTTGCTGTATCTTTTCTATGTTTAGAAATATAAATATTTACCATTGTGTGACAATTGCTTATAGTACTTAGTACAGTAGCATGAGGTACAGGTTTGTAGCCTAGGAACAATAGGCTATACTATATAGCCTAGGTATACAGTAGGATATGCCATCTAGGTTTGTGTAAGTGTACTCTTTGATGTTTGCACAATGAGGAAATCACCTGACAATGCATTTCTCGGAATGTGTTCACATCATTATTGACTCATAACATCAATAAAGTGTATGAAATAAAATCTCAAATATTGTTTTTCATTGTCAGCTTTGAGGTAAGGGAAGAAAAATTATAATATTTAAATTATAATTTAAAATTTAATTTAAAATTTAAATTATAATTTAAAAATTATAATTTCTGTGTTTGAGATTAGAGTCCATTTCAAGTACTTACAATGTCTGAAGTAGACCATTTAGAAGTTACTACTTTCAGGATACTGAAAAACAATATTTCTGCTTAGCATAATGGAGCATACAGGTTTCAAGCCAGCCCTGTTTCAAGCTAATATAGCACTGCAATCAGTCCTAAGAAGAAGCTTTCATGCTTGTGTCAGTTAATAGAATGAACTGGAGGAAACGAAATAGCTGGAATAGCTGTGAGTAGAGAATAGTGTAGTGTGGAATTAATGCTGATGGTACACTTCCAGCTTCTGGGGCAAGAGAGAACTACTGTTTGTGAAACTCCATCTGATAAAGTGATTTCCATTAATTGAATAATTTCTCTTCTGTTAATGAACCATTTTCAACACTCTTTCAATGGCACAGCATTGGACACATGAATCATTTAGTGTTCAGACCTTAATGTATATTCACTCTCTTGAGTTATGTATCTGAGCTTGTAAAGGGTGAAATTCTAAATGCTGTTTTATGATTTTTTTAGAAGTTCTTTTTAGAAGCTATGGAAATTGTTCTCCATGGGTTTTTTTTTTTGCAGATAAACCTTAACCTCTGGTGCTGATCAGCGCCAGCTTGGAACATGGTCAATATAAACCCCAAATCAACATTGGAACAAGGTACCCTGTCTTTGAGGACCTACAGATACATTATGGTTTAGGGTTTACATTTTTTTTTTATTCACTGGTTCATCCGTCAGTGGATCCGGCTCTGTCTATACCTAGCATTTATTAAGAGTCTTCTCTGAGCCAGACATTGTTCTGGGAAAATCGAAGTGGTTAAGTCATGGTCTTTGGGCTAAAAAACTGCCAGTTTTTTTGGTGAATGCAGATGAATAAGTTAATATTAATAATACAGGTTGCCCTGAAAGAACAAAGAAGAGGATCCTGGTGATAGGCTCAGAGAAGGCTGCTCTAAGGAGGTTGTCTCTAAAGAGTCTGGCTGGCTGGGGTCAGAAGTGAGATAGTGAAATTGAAGGGTGGTGACAGAGGAGCACTATATTGAAGCACAGAAGGCATTTGGGGAATTACAAGCCATTTAATTTGACTAGACAGATTTTTATAGAAGACATAAATGAAGTTGTAAGGGAGCAGAATGTGGGTGGCATTGGCCAAAGGTCCTGCAAAGTTAAAGTAGAGAATGACATTTGAACTGTTTTAGATGATGAGGCTTCTCCAGGTGCTTAATGATGGCAAACTATTTCAGGAGAGGGAATGCCACATGCATAGTCATGCTGGAGTGAAAGAATGCATAGGGACCATTTTAAAAAGTGAGTTGTAATATGACATTAAATACGTTATATCTCTATGCATAATGCTCTGTTTTAAGTGTCTGTGCTATAATATTAAGTGAAAAAAGAAAAGTCAAGATACAGAAAATCCAGAATCCAAGTTGGGGAATTATTTGAAAAAGCGAACCAGAATCTTAATAGCAGTTGTTTTTGTGATATTTTTCTACTTCACACGTTTCTGTACATGAACGTTTTAATAACTTAGTGTAACCTTTATTAATATAAAAACATTTTCCATTTTTTGGGAAAATGTGCCTGAGGTTTTTACTCAGGAGGTATTTTTGTACTGTGATTGTGATTCTCAAGGTTTAGTGTGCTATGTTAAGTCTATAAGTTTAAATTAGGTTTATTAAATTTATTAATTCGATAATTGTTCTTTTAGCCTCTAAGCATTCTCATCTGTGTACATACTATCTGCAGTAACTTTGTCTTAACCAGCAAAAGTTTTTCTAGAATCTGAATGTTGGGAATGTGATATATTTGTTCTCTTCATATAAATGGTTAGGTCAAGGATCTTTGAGAGATAAAACATGTCTGTTCCTGGTGTTTCAGGGAAACTTTCTTTTTTGAAGTGGGCTTGCATTTTTTCCTTGTAGTATGTCATAGACAATTTAAAACCCTTTAAATTACTACTTGGTAGAAGCCTATTCCATGGAAAACATCATGGATTTACAGATTTCCTAGGATAGTGAATATTTTACAGTCATAGAGATATGTTAAATGTTGCCATTTTTGTTGCTCCTGTTTGATTTTCAGAGACATAATATTTTTTCAGATAATTTATGTGAAAATGATTTTTGATGTTCACGTGGTAATTTACCTCTAGAAATAAAGTGATAATGTATATGTAGGCTAGTTTTTTGTATCCACAGTGCCAAAATTAATTTGGTTGTCTTAGACCTTTGTGGTGCTATAGCAAAACACTGAGACTGGGTCATTTATAAAGAACAGAAATTTATTTCTTACATTTCTGGAGGCTGGGAAATCTAAGATCAAGCCACCTGTATTTGGTGTGTGGTGGGGGCCCTCTTGCTGCCTCCTCGCATAGTAGTATGCGGAAGAGCAAAAAGAGCCTCAGCTAATTAATTACCTTAGCCCTTTTAAAAGGCTTGAATCCATTCATAGGGGCAGAGTCCTCATGACTTCAGCACTTCCCAAAAGGCCCCACCTCTTAATTACCCCCACAGTGGCCATTTTCAACATGAATTGGAGGGGAAACATTGAAACCATAGCAGCTGGCTAGTTGGGATTTTGAATCTTGTTGACATCAAGGCAGCCTGATATTAAAAATAATCACTTAAGGATACATTTAGTTACTATGAGTCACTCCTAGTATTCATTAAATCTTGGGCCTATGATAAAGTAGAAAGGCCACTATGGATTATATAAATTTAGAGAAACTGGTTGGCGCATAATGGCCATTGTTTTATGATGGACGGTTCTCTTCTACTTTCTCATTTTGTCAACCTACATCTTGTAGTGGGAACTGGAAGGAAGAGAACCGGTAAGCGGCAGCAGGAGGAGTAAATCTTCAGAAGCTACATTTGTCCTGTTCTCAGAGGCTCTGGACTTGGGTCTTGTGACACAGCCCCTATCTGTGAGAATTGGGAAGTTATTTAGGTTGGTATTTACAAATATGACAGCATTTCAGATGTATTGTGGAGGGAATTAAAATCTTAACGTTTGCTCTCCTTACAGTGCTTGATTATTGAGGCAGAAAGCAACACTTGAACTTAAATTTGAAACTTAAAGTGAAAATAAAATTGAAATTTGAAAATAAAATTTTCAGTAAGATTGAAACTTAAAGTGAAATCCAAAAACAGCCAGGCATATATTGAGGGGTTCCTGAAATAATCTAGTGATATTGTTTGGGGGCATATTATTATCATTGGTGTTATTTTCCTGAGCCAATGAATAATTAAAAATTTGATTATAATCCTTATATATAGGCCCCCTAAAATTTTTATTACATTTAAAAGACTAGAAACAGTCTATTACATGTATGTTTGTCACAAAGCAGTAAATTTAGAAATTAAAGTGTGTGGGCCGGTTGCGGTGGCTCATGCCTGTAATCCCAGCACTTTGGGAGGCTGAGGTGGGCAGATCACGAGGTCAGGAGATTGAGACCACAGTGAAACCCTGTCTCTACTAAAAATACAAAAAAAATTAGCCAGGCGTGGTGGCGGGTGCCTGTAGTCCCAGCTACTTGGGAGGCTGAGGCAGGAGAATGGCGTGAAACGCGGGAGGTGGAGCTTGCAGTGAGCCGAGATCATGCCACTGCACTCCAGCCTGAGCCTGGGGGCACAAAGTGAGACTCTCATCTCAAAAAAAAAAAAAAGAAAGAAAAAGAAATTAAAGTCTGTGATGAATTTTGTTATATTTAACTCTTTAATTACATCTCTGCTTACTTTGAGGGTACGTCATAGAGGATATATCTCTATGTCTATTGCTGAACCAAAAAG
This sequence comes from Pan paniscus, assembly GCF_029289425.2. Classification (NCBI taxonomy): domain Eukaryota; kingdom Metazoa; phylum Chordata; class Mammalia; order Primates; family Hominidae; genus Pan; species Pan paniscus. Next base: position 152,920,851 of record NC_073256.2, read on the forward strand.
CAAAAATATTTTTAGTGGTTTAGCAATATACTGCTGGGCTTATATATCTTGGATATTACTATACTGATTATTTTGGCTCTGGGCTCCATAAGGATCACCAAATTGGACCAACTGAAAATTGCATGACTATACTGGTATTGGAGATAGGAAATGTGCACAGAACATAATCCCTCTTTTCTAGGATGCAGTCTTCTGGAGGAAAATGGCAAAAATTCATGCTGTAGATTGAACTATAAATTTCCATTAAAAGAAATAATCAATATGTAATTACATGAAAAATGGACACATAATACAAAGGCAGACTGATAATCATGGTTACAGAGAAAGAAGTCAGGCTTTTGAGCCAGCCTGACCTGTGCTTTCTGGCACTGGGTGCATCACCTGTCTCTGTTCTGACTGTTAGACCAAATGGCCACTGAACACTTCCACTTGGATACCCCACAAACATCTTAGAGATTTGCCATGTCCATATCTGAACTTCATACCTCCTCTTCTTGGCCAACCTTGACTTTTTCCTGCGTTTTTTACTTGAGTAAATGACAGACAACAGTGTATTTGAGTACTCGTGCCAGATACCAGGACATAATTTTTGTCTACGCACTTCTCTCTCATTGACCTGCTTGCCTCCATCCTTCAGATACCATTCATTTACTTTCTAAATTATCATCTATCTCTCTTTACATTTCATTTCACTCCTTAATTTAGAACACTGTCACCCCTTACCCTGTCTATTGCAATAGATTCTTTGCTGTATCAGTTTCTTGCCTTTGATTTTAAATCTTTCATATCATTCTCCCCACTTGTAGCCTGACTTTTGTAGTCTGGGATTTTCTGAATTAACGGTTTCATGTTTATGGGCTTCATAGCTTGTCCTCCACACACTTCCTCCTGGAATATCCAACCTTAAGCAAATGCAGATAGCAAGTATGTAAGTTAGCTTATTTCAGATTGTATATTACTTGCGTGTGCCTGTGTGTGTGCATGTCTATGTTTTTTTTTGCTGATATTATATTCTGGAAAAGTTACTTGTACACTTCATTGATCTTTAGAATTATTAACGTCTAAATAAGTTGGGCTGTTTATCATTTAGAAATGGATATTAGGTTAAAATTACAGTCAATGGAGTAACACCAAATAATCTCAACCACTACTAATAATACCTAGTGATCTGTAGTTGGAAAATTAATATATTTAAATAATAGTATTTATAGCTTTAATATAGTAATCTCTGCAACAACAACAAAAAAATCAATAAAAACCTTATTGAATAGTGCTATTCAATTTGGAGAAAAATAAGCTTTAACTCCATAAGTATTTATTGAGAAACGATTATATACGAAAAATGCTTAATTAAATGTGGGTCCTACTTGCTCTCAAATAATTCATAATCTAATAGGGGAAACGATAAATTTTACTAAATAATATAGGATAAAGATTGAATTAATATTACAAAGGTAGAGGCACAGCATAGAATTTAAGGACGTGATGGAGAGTTATTTCTAGAGAAATAATTATGGATGAAATTAAATTTAGTCTTTAAGAATAAATTCAGGACATTAACAGACATGAGGGAGAAAGGTAGAGTAACTGTTGGGCTAGAATGACTTCATTATGGGGAATAGTGGATCATAACATTCGTTTAAATCATAAGGAATATATTCTGGAATGCCTTCAGTGCTTTACTTGGGCGTGGAATTGTATATATCTCGAAGAGAATCCTGAAATATTTGTGATATTGAAATAAACACCTAAACACAAGTTTGGAATGACTTATTCTTAGGACATTAAAATGCCCACGTAAAAAGCGATTGTTATTTTCAGGGGTGATTATCAGGATCTTGAAAATGATTATCAGTAATGCAAAGCTTGACTCAGTTAGCAACTATGCTAAGAAACAAGTGTTTTGTTTCTGAGGAGGCTACTTCATTTCATGTGAATGCCATGGTCCCAAGTCCATTGTTAGGTTTACTATTGTTTAGAGTTTGGCATTTACTACACTGATATAATTCAAATGAGATCAGAATCCTGAATACTAAGAATGGGGATTTATTTAAGTAATCATTGTGTTAGTGGTCAAATTATTAAACTTAAAATGTCCCATTGAGCTAATAAAAGTATTGATGGGTTCTTTCAAGAGGATAAAGGGAAAATAAACCTTGTTTGTTCTCCCTTTGTATTTTTGTCCTTGGGCAGGAAATAGGTAAGTGTAGATTATAAACTAAAGATGTTCTTTGAAAGCTTTCGTTCTCCCCAGTAAAGTACAGAAAGCAAGTGCTTGAGTGGTGTTCTCCAAAGAGGAGTGCATGCTAATACATTTGGGAGCTGGGAAAATACAGTAGAACTTCTATTTATGTGTAGACTTCTGTTATGTGTGTGTACACACACGGAGTGGTTTTTTGTGTGTGAGGCATTATTCTAAGCACTTTACTATTAACTCATTTAATCTTTATAACATAAGATAGACATTATTATTTCCTGTTGACATGTGAAAAAAAATGGAAGAACAGAGAAGTTGAGTAACTTGCTAAAAGTTACTAAGTATCGGGCACTTGAATCCTAGAAGTCTGACTCCAGGGCCTATGCTTTTAAGAAATTAAACTTTATTAATATTTAGTGCATGGATTAGTACAGTACCCTTACATGATTCATCTAAGTCCAGTTATATGCACTTTGAGACAGTATCCTGAAGTGAAAGGGGCTATTCCACAATGCAGGTCTCACAAAGGTATTAGTATTAGATAAACAATGTGAATTTATTTCGCTAGATGTGAGTCCGAAGTAGAATGTAAAATGGAGGATATAAAGAATTTTTTTTTAAATGTTTAGATACAGTGCAAGGTACAGTTCTCAATTTACATTGGTTGAACTCAAGATTTTTTTACTTTATGATGGCGTGAAAGCAAAACACCATTTATTAATTCATTTGCTTTCAGTGTACTGGGGCATACAGCTATTTATATGTGCCTGGTTGCAGATTTATGGATTATGTTAGCTAGTTTTAATTAAACATGTCCTCCAGTGGGCAAATATTACTGCAAAAGACACTGTTAATTAAAGGTTGTAGATAAATACAATCTAAATTAGTGGCAAAACCAGAGAGCTGATCCTTCTTTTGTGCCTAGTACAACTCAGCCTTATAAAAAGATTAAAAACAACTATGATCCAGTTGGATATGACAAGAACAGTCTTCTCAGTTGGAGCTATTTCTCTACATATGGTAGTGTTAATGATGAATCTCTTGGCCTAGATAAGTATTGCAGTATTAACCAGTGATAGAACAGGCATATGATTTTTAGATAGATAAATGTGTGTGTGTACACACACACAGTACCCATTGAAGGAGCAAAGGTGTAAATGTGGGTGGGGATAATTCTTACATTGCCTAACTTAAGACTGTGGAATATTTGAGGTAATAACCTATAGGTAGTATTTACATTTGCTGTCACCATGGAATGTACTGATGGACCTGCTTTATGGCCTTCTTCCTTTCTCACAGTTTCTTAGCTGTTAAACTGATTTGAGATATATACTGATCCTCACTTACAATGAGGTTTTGTCCCAATAAGCCACTTGTAGGTTAAAAATATTGTAAGTCAAAAATGTATTTGACACACCTAAGCTACTGAACATCAAAGCTTAGCCTAGCCTACCTTAAATATGTTCGGAACACTCAACATTAGCCTATAGTTGGGCAAAATCATTTAACACAAAGCCTGTTTTATAATGAAGTCTTGGATATCTCATGTAATTTATCAAATATTGAACTGAAATTGAAAAACCAGAATGGTCGTATGGATACTGGAAATAAAGTTTCCTACTGCACGTGTTTTGCTTTCACACCATCATAAAGTCAAAAAATCCTAAGTTGAACCATTGTAAGTCGAGAACTGTCTATATCTTGTACTGTATCCAAACATTTTTTAAAAAAATTCTTTATATCCTCCTTTTTACTTTCTACTTTAGACCCACCTCTAGAGAAATAAATTTACATTGTTTATCTAATACTAATATCCTTTATTTTACAATTCTTCTCAGGTGTTTTTTTTTTAAACATTTTTAGATAAACACTTAGAACTTAAGCTCAATTACAAGTCCTTGTTGGCCAGTTAGACCCCATATACCAAAAATGTGCTTCCTTTCATCTCCCTGTGTGGTATATTCTAGGTTTTGTTTTAATTAACATCTTGGGTAGTGATTAATACTTTTGGGGCATTAATTTCAGTTGGCATTTGTCATTCACTTTTGTATGCATGAAATATTCCTTGCCTGTCATAAGTTACATGCTGTTCTAGACAGTCATTGAGGTAAAAAGATGAGTAAGACAGGGTTTCCGCGCTCAGAGAAATCACCACCTTGCTTCCCAACTTAGGAAAAAGAAGGCAACAGGCAGGTAGCTAGCCAGGCCTTAGAAAAGACCATAATGTTTGAGGGTATTAAAATTTGACTTTTTGATCAGTGACTGCTTTGTCATTTTTATCAGTGGTGTAGTGTATATATTGTGCTCTGCCCCAATGACCATACATGCAAGCCTTCAGGCCCTGCGTGGTGCCCTTCCCGGAGTTTGTCTGACTCTGCGTCTCGCTTACCTGATTGCATGCAGCAGAATTGACACAATGCCAGTTCCAAGCCTGAGCTTTAAGAAAGACTTCTAGCTTCTGCTTTTCTCATCTTGGAAATCAGACACCATGCACAAGCCTATTCACGCTGAGGCTGCCATGGTAAATGGAAGCTTAAGATACTCAGGTGAAGAAGAGTCAGGCAAACCAGCAGGAACTAAGGTCCCCGCTGACAGCCACCACTAACTCATGAGCCTGTCTGCCCCCAGCAGTGCCGAAGTTGCTGAATTGTGAGCAAATAAATAAGATGGTTATTTTTCAAGACCATTCAATTTGGAAGTAGTTTGTTATGTAGTAGTGGATAACCAAGATAGCCTTTAAAGTGGAACTTTTCTGTGCCTAATTTTCTCATTTGTGTGAAAATCAGTTAAGGTTGTGTGAAAATCATATAGTTTATACCTGTTAATATACCTGTTTATTATATTAACTATAATAAATTATTATATATAGTTAAACTATATATAAACTATTATATATAGTTTATACCTGTTACTTGCAAATAGGGACTCATAATTTCTGTAGAATATAGTTTGTTCTGAAAAGAGTTTTGATGTCTTTAATTGAATATAACATTATGTCTTTATGGGATAGAACAGTTATTATATATTTATATGTGTGTTGGGTCAAGAAGTTTAACTCAATTGCAAAATGCTGTATAAGAAATTTTCTTTTTTTATCCTATGGGTCACTTAACTTTGCAGAATGTGACTTTTCTTTTTAAATACCAGAAGGTATCCCAGTCCATTTGTGCTGCCGCCATGAAATATTTGAGACTGAGGAATGTATAAAGCACAGAAATTTATATTCTCACAGTTCTGGAGGCTGGGAAGTCCAAAGTCAAGGCACCGGCAGGTTTACTGTGTGGCGAGGGCATGGTCCCTGCTTCTAAGATGGTACCTTAAACACCGATTCCTCCTGAAGATTAGGCTTTTGTTCAGGAGAAGGACATAGGATAGGTGGCTCTGGGCAGATTTCAGCAATCCCTTATCCCCCACTATCTCCCCAGGGGAAGTGGTTTCTTTATTTTCTTTAATTTTCTCTGTCAGTGCCTGGGGGTAGGAGGGATTTTTTTGCAGAAAAAGCTTTTAAGAAGGTTTCAACTTTTCTAATTGGGTGGTTTCCAGGGCTTCATACTCTCATGCTAGCCCACCCCCAGATGAGCAAATGCTTGAGTTTTATTCCTCCCTGTAGATTCCTGGACAGAGATACCTACAGGGAGAAATAATTTTTGCCCATGGACTTCAGTGTTAATTTGCTTTCTGTCCAGTTTTTTTTGTTTGTTTGTTTAAAAGGTGGATGTGACGTTCCTTCCAACTCTGTACTTCTGAACTGAATGTGCAGTTCTTGGAGCACAGCAGTTTTGAGAAGCTGAAAGAAATCCAGAATGGCTAAAATTAAAAGCAGAAATGTGGTGAGGCTAGAGAGGTGAGCCAGAGCTAGCATGCTTCGGAAGGGCTTTTCACAGCAGTAGCAAAACACTAGCACTCAGGTTCGCAGGACAGTCACATCGTTGTATTTTAAGCAGAGGTGTAATATGGGCAACTTGTGTTTTAAAAAGACCTTTCTGTTGATTGAAGGAGATGGAAGTGGATACAGAGAAAGGACTCTACAGTGGTCCAGAGAGAGCAGATGAGGGCCTAGACTAGGGTGGTTGTGGGAGGACTGAAGAAAATGGACAGATTTAAGAGATGTTTAGGAGGTAAAATCATTAACATATAACTAATTAGATCATTAACATGTATTAAACGCCCTCTCTATTCATGTTGGAGAGATAAAGCAGTGAACACACAGGCCTAGTCAGTGCCCTCATGCAGTAGGTGGCAGGCTTCAGGCTTGAGTTGCTGCGAAGACAGTGGCACCATTTGCTGGGCTAAGGGACTCTGGAAGAAGAGCATGTTTGAAGCTATGGTGGCGGAGTTTCCAAGTTCAGTGTTGAGTGTTGTGTTAGAGGTCAGTAAGATATCCCTTTATTATACTAATCAGCTTTTTGGTGAGCACTCAGTTATGGGAAACCTTTTAATGGAGACCGTGACAGGTTCTTGAGATTTAGTTGTTTATGAAATGACAGCTTAACTGTAATTGCTCCCCAAGGAACAGTGTCATGTCACAATTATAGTTTAGATCAATTAAAGCTAGTTCAGAAAGGCGCTTGGTCTTTACCAGTGAATAATATAATTATTGTAGCTTATACATCATGCAGTGAAACTCAGATATACTTACTATATGTTGTTATACCATCTTCATAATCACTTGAAAACCAACTCAGGGTATGTGACTTTTCCTGATTAGTGGAAACAAGCAGTTCAGCTAATCTTTAATGGAGAAAATAATGGGACTTTGGATGGTTTGTGTTTAAAAATGTAACATTTGTGTGTCTGTGAGAGATACAATAATTGACATCTGGAGAAAAATTATTAGTCTTAGGAATGATAATTTGTAAATTTGTAAAATGATAATTTCCATGTAAGTGAACAAATAAAATTATTAATGAATATTAATATTAATAAATGAATATGTATTAATGGACAAATGAGGTTATTTATACAAATGAATATTAAAATGTATTTTCTTATTTCTTACTGTCTTGCAGATATAGTTTTTAAAATAAAAAATCAGGACATGGATAAGGGGAGATTTTATTTGAAAAGGTGACTGCAAGACCACAGAAAGGGACTATTGGCAATAGGGAGAGGGGATATTAAAAAGGGAGAAAGCACTGACCATGAGAACTGTAAGTTATATCTCAGAAGTCAGGCAGAAAAAGGCTTTCCTTTCATGGGTGAAGTGATTGAGGCCAGAATGGTGTGGGGCAGTGCGATGAATGGGTGGTAGTGGCAGGATGGGACAGTGATCAGAGAACACTACCCTGAGCTTGGCCTGTTTTCCAAAGGGGCTTTTGGGTGGAGCTTGTCTGCTAGTTCAGATTGAAGATGGGTCAAAGTTCAGGGGTCTGGACAAAGGAGAGAAGTGGAACCGAAGTTTAACTAACTCAGGACATATGTCTTTTTCTGATTGACCAGTGGAAACAAACAGTTCAGATAATTTTTAAGGGGCAAAATAATGGGAATTTTGAGGGTTTGTGTCTGTCCTTGCTGTAGGTAAATAAAGGGTCCTCTGTGAGTCTTATCTAAGTTATGTGGGTAAGAGTGGGCCTTTGCAACAAGCACTTTCCAGAAACACAAAAGGGTGGGGAGATTTTGTAATCATCACTGTTTTTAGGTGCACAGGGCTGCTCAGGTAAACTTCAACATTGTCACCGTGCTTAACACTTTATCTGATATTTTATTCTTCATAATGACCCTGAAATGTAATGACTTTTATAAGCCACACCTGGTAAATGTGAAACTGAAAACTAGAAATGCTGAGAAACCGCTGTGTTCACATTGCTGATAAGATGAGGGCACTGTATGATGACACCCCTTCAGAACCCATAGCAAGTGGGACATCAGGAGGTGTTATGGGACTAATGGCAAAGAAGACAACTATGCCGCTTTCGTTGTTTATTATTTATATCATCCAGAAAGTCCAAAATACATACTCAGTCCATCTATTGGTTAGGCCTTTTCTTGTTGCGAATACCGACTATGACTAGCTTGAAGGATTTTTTCTTTAAAAAAAGGAAAACAACAAAAAACAACAACAAAAAAAACCTACCTTAGGGTGTCCTATAGAATGCGTGGAGGAATTGAACTTGCAAACTGAAAAGACAGTAATAAGGGCTTTAAGCCTAAGAAATGGTCTCTGGCTTTTCCCTCTAGCAGTATTTCTTACCTGGGCCACAATTGACATTTTAAACAGGACACTTTGGTGAAGGGCAGGACCATCTGTTTCTGATGCCTGACATAGGCCTTTGCCCCTGAGTCCCAGTAGTGACCCTAGTCATTGTGACAACCAAATAAACATGCTAAATATTTCCAAGTGTCCCACAGGGAGGTGATGCAACACCTGCAGTTTGAGAACCTGCCGGAGCAGCCAAGCACATTACCATTATTGTGACTCAGCTCTCAGGACATTCAGTATCCACATAATCAGTTCTAAATTTCAGAATCTCTTGATTTCCAGTCAAAGGCCAATTCCTCGGCCGATCTGGGTGGCCTGGGCCAGGTCATGCCATTTTCAGTGTGGTGGCTCCCTTGGTAGCCTTGTCCCACTTGCCATAGGTTCTGAAGGGGATGCAGTTCCACAGTAGGTGGGTCTTGTTCAGATAAAATTGTATATATCCACAACAGTTAAATTCATCTATTTATTACTTACTAATTTGGCATCAAGTATACGCAATCTGCTGGCTGCTCTCTTAGGTGATTTTCTTATACTTTCTTACTTAATTCATGCGACCTGCACCCACAGTAGGTAATATGGTCTGTGTTTTGTGGATGAAAAGTCTGAGACTCAGGAGGCTTCATTTGACTCAGGAGATAGAAGTAACTTGACTAGGGAGATACATGGTTGAACAGAGTTGAGAGGAAAAAGAAGGGAAAATAAAAGTGTTTCTGGTTGTCACAGTATTCATTTATGTACTTTTTGTGAACAAAACACTAACAGAAGTTAAGTGGAAAAAAGAAACCCCTAAAGGTATATAAAAGTCATATAAAATGCTTTTTCTTTTTACCTGGAATGCTGTCAAGTGACCTTTAATCAATCATATCTTTCTATGGACTTCAGATTCTTCTGTATAAAATTAGATGTTTGGATTGGATGATTTCTAAAGCCTCTTAATTTTTATCACTTGGGAACTATTTGACCTAACTTAAGATGCAAGATAAATATGACTATTTGACTATCAAAATTTATTTTTGCTCCATTTTTGAAACCTATTAAAATAAATATAAATGAAATAAAAAGGCATAAATTTATGAAGATCACAAGAATGGGAGAGTGAGACAACAATAGGCAAATGATGTCTGTAAAATTTTGGTGCTTGCAAAATAAATAGATAAATGGTAACGGAGACCAGAGAAAGCAGAACCCTGAGCTGGCAGACGGGGAAGAATTCAACCAGAAACATGTTCATTACTGTGGGAAAACTCGAGAGCGCTCAGGAATTGTAGGTAGCAATTACTGTAAACGTGGATTTATGGATTAGAACTGACAAGAGTAGACTTGGTTGAAAGGTATAAGAAGTAGTTAGATCACAAGATGTTCTCATCTTATAAAACCAGGCATCTGCCCCTCCACACTCTAGCAAAAGACCAGAGGTTTCCTGAAGAGGTTGAATTGGACAACTGTGAGGCTCCAAGATACAGACAGATACAACTGAGGATGAGGGTGAGATATCACACTGAAAATGAGGGAATTGTTTCCTTTAAATAAAAGTGTGCGTGCTTAGTGATGGGATTCCCAGTATTCTGGCAGCTGGGCTTACACCTCCTCTTAAGAGATTGAGGAGTTTCTCTTCAGGGAAGTGCCTCGCCCAAGTGAAACGAAATACAGATACTGATATTTCAGTAGCTCTTGATAAAATAACTCAGCTGCCATATTTGCAATGAAGACTACTGTTGCCAAGTCCCATGTATGAAAACACAACTTCCAGTCAGCAATCCGGAATTTTTAAGAACAGATAGTAGAGGATTACCAGACATCTGAGGAAATCCCATAAAAGAGAAAGAGACCAGCCCACAAAATGGGGAAGGGGAGACTCTTGGAAGAAGCAGATACTTTAAACTCCAAGGCGGGGACAGGCTGCTGTCATCAATATCTTCAGAAAGGATGAGAAATTTAATTGTTTCCACAAAGTATAACAAAACACCATAAAGAAGAAACAGCTTTAAGACAGTCCTATTCGTAAACATTTGATAGCAAAAATGAAGGAATCAGTAGGTATATAGGAAATGTATTTAAATTCTCCAGAAAGTAAAACAGAGAGACACAAATAATAAAAGAGAAATTTAGAGATAGCAGTCCATCTCAGGATGTCCAATGTCCAAATAATAGAATTTTCAGAAAGATAATAAAAGTAAATGGGGAGCTAGAATCAGGTGGGATTGTATGGGTCAGTACCCAGTCCCATTCTTGCTCCCCATTTACTCCACTTTTTCACTCTGTAGTAGTATTAGACTTTGTAAACTCTGCAAGTATAACTTTTATATTTAAAAATATTTTACGGAAAATGGCATTTTAACAAGCAAAAAATAATTACATGCAAAGATTAAAAATATATATTTGAGTTTTGGTTGAAGACCAATGAAATTAAAAGTTGGAAGGAAAAAATACCACTTAGATTTTTTAAAGTGCTAAGTACTTATTTCAGGAAAATTACTTCAATTGCCATAGTTAGGTAAATTGAGGAACAATTTTCTCTCAGAAACAGCAGCACAGCAGTGGCATGGATCACGGAAGAAGTGGCTGCTATGTGAGTTTGTAATCAAGCATCTTGCCAAGGCGAACAGCTTCCTCCCTGCTGATTTTCTATTTGGTAGCAAGAAGTAGTCATGATTTACCTTAATTATAGCAAGGCTTTTAAAAATTGTGTGAAATTCCTGATTTTTTTTTTTTGTATTCAAGATGTGTGTGTTGAGTGTCTGTTATCTGGCAAGCATTGTTTTAAACAGTTTATTTATACTGACTTATTTAATCCTTAGAACAGCCCTATGAAGGTAGGTCTTGTTGTCATTCCTATTTTACAGATGAAGAAACTGAGGTATAGACAGGTTAGGTAACTTGCCCAGGTTTACTCAGCTGGCAAACAGAAAAGGCTAGGTTTTAAATCATGGTAGTCTGGTTACAGAAGGCATACCCTTAATTAATTCACTACTATTCTGCTTGTTAAGGAACCACAGACATCTAAGTTTAAATAAATTGCCCGCATTCCCATAGCTAGTTATTTTAGAAGCAATGAATTTTATTGTAAAGCTTCCATCAGCCACCGAATGCTTAAGAACTCATCTAAGCCAGTCCTCTCATTGATTGAATAACTAGATCTAAGGGCTGACCAGGTAGAAGAACCAGGTATTCCACAGTGACCAGTCTAGTGCATATTAGAGACACCTGGTGTCATTTTTTCTCACCTACATTCTCATCCTAGAAGTGTTCATTCATGGTGATATTTAACGTGTGCTGAAACTGTTAGGATAGCAACCGAGGAATTCTGGGAAATTAGCTTCATTCACAGTTGTGGAATATAGCCATCACTGAAATAAATATAAAGAAATATATCAGGGTTTTTTATTTTACGTTTAGCCCCGTTTTATGTGGTTTGTGGGAAACATCATATTTTAATGCATGTAGCAGGAGCTTAAATATTTGCCATTAATCAATGATGTGTAGCACACTACAGTGTTTCTTAACATTCAAGATTAAGAAATTACTTTCAGATATAAATACTACAAATTTGGTTGTTTATTTTTCCTAGTTCAACTTTGTGGGGAAACTTTTGGGTCCACGTGGCAATTCTCTGAAGCGTTTACAAGAAGAAACCTTGACAAAAATGTCCATCCTTGGGAAAGGTTCCATGAGAGACAAGGCCAAGGTAATATTAATTATAGAAAACGGCTAAGTTGTGTATCATGTTATATTATGTGCTCATATATTATCCACTGTATTCATACATAGTTACATAAGGGGATGTATTTGTGATACTGTTTAGAAAATTGAGTCACTCTGGTCAGCTTCAGAATATGTAGTAACTTAAACCTGCATCTGTAACCTTTATAGTCATACATTAAATAAAAACATAATACTTAAAGTTTTGATTGCAGTTGTAATATGTCACCTTGTAGGAAGTAAGGTAATATTAAAATTATCATGAAAAGAAATAAAAGCTATCTATAGTCTCATCATTACTGTTTGCATTTTAGATTACTGTTTTTGGAGTCTTTTTTTCTGTGCAGACCTTACATATAGTTGAGTTTATAATGTATATGCTTTTATTTCTTCTTTTTGTCTTTTATTTGATATTGTGTGCATTTTAGAATGTTACTAAAATTGATTTTAAGTGTTTTAGTAATTGCTTATTGTTCTAACACGTAATTGTTCTACTTAGATGTATTCACATTAATAGTCATGGTTTTTAACCAGCTAAAAATAGTGTTATTTTTATTGATCATTTTCTTAAATATGCCAATTCTGAAAATTTTCTCATATCATAATGTGTGTCACATTGTTCTCTAAAGACACGTGTTGTTTTCTCATTATTAAAAGATTTATATTACTGAGAACCAAATCTACATTGAGTGATCACATACCGTGAAATGTTGAACAATGATATTTTAAACACAGGTGATTTAAACACAATCCAACATCCTCACAAAAAAGCTATCTAAACAATAGCTTTTATAATACAAATGGCCAGTATTTGTTTATTCAGCTGCTACTGTGAGTCAGGCACTGTGTGAAACATGTTACATGCATTCCTTCATGTTATCCTTGGAAAAATGATGGGAGATAATATTTTCTTCATTTTACATGTAAGGAAACTGAGATTCAGAGAACTTGAGTATATTATCTGGGTTAATTTGAGAATTTTTTTTTTTTGATTAACACGGTTAATAAAACCATGGTTTTCTGACAACAGCACCCGTATATTTTCGACAGCATTGGAAAACATGACATGTTTCAGATTTGTGTGGGATACTGTTTAAAAGTACAGATTCCCATACCTCTACTTGTTTAGGGTAGAAACTCAAAATGAATTTCAGTAGGTGTTTGAAATGATTCCAGTGCATGGCCTGGTTTTGTTAATTACTCACTAAACATTGCTGTCTTAAATTATGACTTCAATTCTCTGACTCATCTATTCTGGCAGTAGGAGAAAATGAAAACATATATTTGGCCAGTTGGTCAGAAATTATGTGTATTTTGCAGGAAAGTACTCTACCCTTGCTGATATCTTAGTTCACGCTCTAATAAGGCCATCTGGTAATGGGCTGCACAATATGAGCAGTGAAACCCACAAGCAGGATTCCACTGTCCCACTTATTTAGTTTGTTGTTAAGGGGGTTGGTCAGAACCACTGCTTGGTCAGAAGCAGTGTTTTGTAGCATACAGTGGTAGTTATCAGGGCATCCACCATGAATTTTACAGGTAGAAGGGAAACAAAGAAGGCAAAGCTTTATCTGGATTGTATGCCCGAGTTAACAGCAAGTGCCTGACTACCCATATAATGAAAGGGATCCTAAATATTATCAGCTTGGTGTCAGGGCTTGGTGGGCCTTCCAGATGATATTGTCATATCAAGGCTGTCTGCTGTTGGCATATTGGACACACAGCATGTCAATAGCCAGTGATCCTTTTTGAGGGGAGTCGGTGTTATGAAGTAATGCATGACTTCCCTCCTGGCCACCGTGGCCATTTTGCTGATGAGCACCTTGAGTTGCATGGAGACTGCTGGGGATTAAGGTGCTCTAGCATCTGCTGCAATGAGTCCCCTTGACTACCTGGCTGAATGCCGGCTCTGCATTTGCATGGGACACCCTGTTTTTACATGATTGACCCTCTTTTCCAGATCACCCATTCACTGGTTCTTTCATTTCTATGTCTTTGGAAATCAGTATGGTGATTCTGCAAGTGGCTGATTGTGTATATTTCATCAAGGCACTCAGGAACCAGGGAGGGGAGTAGCATACATTGTGGATTTACAATCCACTGAACCCACTGTCAGTGGACTGGGACCAGAAGTCTCCTTACCTTCTAATCCCATAAGCCCCACTCTGCTTGGTGGCCCTCAGTAGAGTGGCATTAGGTCAGAATCAGTTCTGTTAATTCTCAAACTGTCTAAGTGTTTCCTCTGCTCGGTGTAAAGTCACTCTAGTAAAATGTCCGAGATCCTTGCTGGGATCTGAGATTCAGAGAATTTGAATATATTATCTGGGTTTATTAGAGAGATTCATTGTTTTGGGAGGACTAGGAGGAAGCTCACACACTAGGAAATATCATAGTTACTGTATGCAAGCAGCCTTTTCCCTGGGTTTAACATAGCTCTCTTATTCTCTGCATGTTTGGTTAAGCAGAGATTGATTGTAGGCCAGGAGATGATAAGGAGGAGGAGTAGTGAAGCATGAGAATTGTCATCTCCCTTCAAGGAACTACCTCGGCTGTGTAAGCAACATGGGAAAAGCATCACCAGGCAGCCTTTTGCCGTGTGGAAGGCTCTGTGGCATTTCAGTATTTGAGTACTCAAAGTTATTTGAATCCTCCCAGATGTCAGTGTGTTCTCAGGTTTAATTTATTCTTAGGTTTTCACTGTTATCCAGACACTGTCCTGAGTCTCACATAAGAGACGGCTGGGCATCTGTATTGTTATTCACCCGCACACAGACTTGAACTCTGCACCTGTTTGTTGGCCCTGTCAACCTGTGGCTGCAAGCGGTGCACCCTAGCTTACTTCTGGCTCTTTGGGCTTGAACTGATAATGTAAAGCCCCAGTCTGTCATTTTCTCTCTAAACTCTTTTCCACCAGCTTTGTCTATCTCTTGTCCACCTGTACTCCCCTCCCCATTTTTGTCCCATACTGTGCTGTAGCCCCTGTCACATGATCCATCAGTCATTCTTTCAAAAGCATTTTACTGAGGGTGACCACAGATGATCATTTAAGTAACAGGTTTGCAACTTAAATGGATACTGGCCAGTCATGGTGGCTCATGCCTGTAATCCCAGCACTTTGGGAGGCCAAGGCGGGGGGATCACCTGAGGTCAGGAGTTCGAGACCAGCCTGGCCAACATAGTGAAACCCCATCTATACTAAAAATATAAAAATTAGCCAGGCATAGTGGTGCACGCCTGTAATCCCAGCTACTCCAGATGCTGAGACACAAGAATTGCTTGAACCCGGGAGGCAGAGGTTGCAGTGAGCTGAGATTGAGCCACTGCACTCTAACCTGGGTGAAAGAGCGAGATTCTGTCTCCCAAAAAAAAAATAAATTAAAAAAAAAAGATACTACTAGTATCCCATCTGCTGTATTATAATCAGATTGTCACTGTCTGAATTCTTGAATATTGATTTCAGTTGATCCTTTTTACTAGTTTTAGTTTTCAGAAGTTATCAGTTAATATGTTTATTTCTAAAGAGATTCCCATTACTTATTATTTTAATCTCATCCATTTAGATTTTCAGAGTGTTCACTATTAAAATCTAATGTGAATATAATTTTTCTGCATTTATTTGCTACGTTTATGAAGTTATGGGAGTCATTATTGATGTATATCAGTTGGTTACATAGCATAATAATCATGACAGTGCTCCGGTCTGTTGAGCCTTCAGCTTGTGCCAAACTTCATGCTGGATGTTTTGCCTGCATCATTTATACTATACAATAATAGAATAAATGATAGTGATATAATAATTATCATTACTATATTTATCATTTACTGAGTGCTTATTATGTGCAAGGCTTCATCCTAAAGACGTTTTGTTTGTTAACTCCTTTATTACTATAACAGCCTTATGAGATAAGTACTATACTATTATTTTCCCACTTAAAAATCACCCCTTTAAGATGAGGGTAATGTAATCTGCCCAAGTCATACAGTTAATGTTGGATTAGGGGTTTAATGCAGAATTTCAACATCTGTGTTTTTCTCCAAATAACACATTGCCTGTCATCATTAATCTGTAGAGTAGTTTGGTAATAACTCCCCTCTCTGTGGGATTGTACCCTGGCTACAGCTATGATAAGAAATCCTCTCTGTCCAGCTTAAGTTTGTGATAGAAATAAAAATGCTTGAATAAGAATGAACAATTATAATCTTTCATTAACATCATTATTTTGGTACTCTATTAGAAAAGGATAAGTGTTTGTTGCAATAATTTGTGCTTTCAGGGATGAATTGCTGTACATAGAATGCAATTTTTAAAACTTGAGCAATGAGAGAGATTCAGATCAGATGGTTGAAATGTTCTGATTAGAACAATGAAGAGTTGGCATAAGATAATGTTTTGTATAGTCAAAACAAATTTCAAAGGAAATTTATAGAATATTATGGCAGCTTATATTTACATATATTCCCTTATATTTTTTCCTTTCATTCAGTTTCTGGCCTACTTCTATTAATGTGATGGAAGCTAGAATGTATTGGTGCCTATTATATGTTAGGCAGTGTACTAGGTAGTATATACACTGCCTCCTTTCGCCAGCATTTATATAAAGCTGTCCCTTGTATTCTCAGTAGTTCTGCATTAATATACATGTGCTACCAATAAACAGATTTTGCAAATTAAGTATTGGATTACATACAGTCTGTCTAAACTCACATGGCTAGTGACTGGCATAGCTGAGATGAAATTATAGCTGACTAAATCCCATGCCCATTTCCCGCTCTGTGTATTAGTCTTTCTTTTCTTTGTAAGAGTTCAAATTAGTCAAGTAACAGAAGTTGAATCCTTCAAGGGTGAAGTCAAGGGCTATGTGCCTCTAGCATTTATTTTATCATTGGCCTCTTGCTTAATTGTGAAATTAAAAGGTGGTATTGCCAGGAATTCCTGGGGTTCTCTTGGTTATGGGATAGCCTTTTTGAGAGACTAGAAAGATTTCTTATCTTTTGGAAATTAGCCTCAGATTCCTGTTAATCTTAATCTGTCTGATACTAACATTGGAAACAGAGACTAATGGAAGACCCAGATTCTGAAATCAGGACCTAAAATTGAAGATTAGTTAGGAAAAGGCAGTGGAGCAAAATCAGTAGTTCCTTAACCATCTGGTTTTTTCTCCTCCTAGTTTTCCTCCTGCACTTCCTTATGGAAACAAACAAAGATTAAAAACTTTTGTCATAATTATGTAAAATAATGTAATAAAGTCTTTCATTTTGTTTTATTCACTGTTTTATTCTCGGATAGAATATAGTGCTTGGTATGTAGAAATGTTTTTTGAATGAATATGTGAACGAGCAAATTGACATAGCAATGAATGAATGTTTAATCATTCATTCAACGAATCTTTGTTGAACATCTGTATACCAAGCACTTCTCTAGACATGGAAAATGCATCACTAAGCAAAGCAGTCACAGTGTCTGCTCCATGGTAATCACTTTTTACTAAGAGAAGATAGAAAATAGACATTTTTTTAAAATAAGGTATTTCAGATAGTGATAAGTGCCTTGTACCAGCATCACAGAGACGCACACAGCCAGTGTAGAAGTGGGCACGTGATCTCAGCCAGGTTGAGAAGCACAAAAGAAGCGTGGGCAGTGGCTGCGGAGGGTTGAGCAAAGGAGACTGGAGAAGGTGAAGACACCCTAGCAGCGGAAGTGAGCAGATGATGGGGCTCCTACAAGTCAGCGTCTGGAGTGGGACATTATGTAGCAGCAGTAGGAAGCCTTTGAGTGTGTGTAAAAGCCTGGGAATATCAGGATCACATTTATAGCTTAAACCTTCTTTTTTAGAGTAGTGTCTACTGTTGCATGAATTTTCTGTGACAACCGCTTGCCAAATGGATTGTTTTTATTTTGGGGGTTAGTTTTTATTTATTTATTTATTTATCTTTCATTTCTTATAATGACACGTTTTTAAATGTGATTTCTTTTTTCTTTTTTCCAGGAAGAAGAGTTGAGGAAAAGTGGAGAAGCGAAGTACTTCCATCTCAATGATGATCTCCATGTTCTCATTGAAGTGTTTGCCCCACCTGCAGAAGCTTATGCCAGGATGGGACATGCTTTGGAAGAAATCAAAAAGTTCCTCATCCCTGTTAGTACCATTTTTCTTGATAGTTAACTTGTACTTTAAAGTCTTTGCTTTAATCCTTGATAATTCTTGTCTGTAACTGTTATTTGCATAGCTCCTTTTCTGCTGTAAAGCTGTATGGACATCACCTCAAGTAGACCTTACAGTGTCCCTGTAAATTACTGGGCATTATTCCTTATGTATATATGAGGTGTTAGAATTTCAGGAAGATTTAATAATATGGCCAAGGTTACATGGCTAAAAAACTTGCATAGCACAATCACTAGTTCAGGTTTTGAAACGCTTTTCCTACGATTTTATGTGACACTGTACAATTTTTTTGTTCTCCAACACAAAACCATTAGTGCCTCTGTGTGCCATGCACAGTGCTTGGTGTTGGCATGCAGACTTGAATAAAAGCAGTCCCTGCCCTCATTTAGTATAATATAATACGTAATTTAGAGGAAAAGAGAAACATCAACAGATGATTTCAGTACAACATGATAAATATAACAGACATAACCATAATGAGCCCAGAGGGGATGGGCTATTTAGCTAGCTTCTGCCAAGTATTTTGGATGTTTTGTTAAAAATTGTCTGTTTTAACCCTTTCAGACACCTTGACATTGCTAAGGATGTGACAATTTAAAGGGAATACATCTCTACCTCTGTTACGAAAGTTGATTTAAGTCTTTTGTGTGATTTGTATGCTCTTGATAAAAGGACTTTTTATGTCATTTGCATGCTCTTAATAAAAAGAATCGTAAAGCATCAACACTTTGGCTCTGCAGACAATTTATTTTAGAGAAGCTGACACATCTGCCAAGTAGTTCTCTGGATAAGACTGTCTTTGGTTATCCCAGGTTAGTTTGGTGGATTGACTTACATACTACAGCACATGTACTGTGATTATATTATCCGTGAGGAAAACAATTATTATATTTATAGGGAAAGGATATTTAAATCACTTTTGCCTTTAAAAAGCCAGGACATAGAATTGCATTAAGTATGTAATAACCTGGGAACTGAAATGGCTAGTATTTTCTTTAGTTCCCATGAGCAAATATGACAATCTATTTATTCTTTTAGTTTAAAAACAAAATTTCTAAGGGCTTACTATGTGGTAGGCAGATGTGAACTAATAAAATACATGATCCCTCATGGAGTTTAATGGCAAAGTCAGATATGAGTCAGTTTTTCATATAAATGACTACAAAATTGAAACTATGGCGAGACCACAGCTAAGGAGAGGAGTAAGTTTTGGTGATCATGCAGTGTGGACCAGGCAGTGCAGATCTAGCCAGGTGAAACAGATTCTCTTTTCCAAAGATGGCTGCAGTAGCACCATTTATCCCATGACCCTTACAATCCTTCCCCAGAGGTAGACTCTAATTTACCTCACACAGAATCTGGACTGGCCAAAAGAGTCTTTGCCTAATGAAGGTCACCAGGATTTTCTACTGTTTTATTTTAAAAATTTTTCAGTATTCTTTCACTTAAAATACATTTTGAGTTAATTTGTATATTTGAGGTTAGTCTCTAAATTTATTTTTTTCTAGATGGATGTCAGTTGTCCTAGCACCATATGTTGAAAAGACAATCATTTCCTCATTCAGTACCTTAGTACCATTGTTGAAAATTGACTAAACATAAATGTAAAGGTTTATTTCTGCATTCTCAAATTCTTTTTCATTGATTTGTATGCCTACTCTTAATGCCAGTAGCATGCTCTTAATTACTTTAGCCTTAAGTAAATCTGGAAATCTAGGTTGTGTAAATTGTCCAACTTTGTTCTTTTTCAAACATTTTTTGGCTTTTCTGGCTTCTTAGCATTTTCATATGTGTTTTAGGATCAGCTTCTTAATTTCTATTAAAAAAAAGCTGGCTAGGATTTGATAGATATTATATTGAATCTATAGATTAGTTTGGGGATAATTTTCATCTTAACAATTTTGAGTTTTCCAATCCAGGAACATGAAATGTTTCTTCACTTTTAAAAAAGATATTTTAAAAATTTTCTCAACAGTGTTTTATAGTGTTCAGGGTGTCAGCCTTTTCCTTTCCTTTTGCAAAATTGATTTGTAAATATTGTATACTTTTTGATACTACTGTGAGTGCAATTTTTAAAATTTCATTTTCAGATGATTACTAGTGTATAGAAATGCAATTGAGTTTTGTATATTGATTTTGTATCTTGTGATCTTGCCAAACGTGTTTATTAGTTCCAGTGTGATGTTTTTTAATAGAATCACTACAATGATTAAGTGGAATCCTAATTAGTGGAATACAGGAGCAAGTCATCTGTGAATAAAGACAACTTAACTAGTTCTTTTCCAATATGGATGCCTTTAATTTTTTTAATGTAATGTTGTTATTCTATTCTATTCCATTCCACTCCATTCCCTTCCTTATGACACTGACTAGAACCGTCAATGCAGTGTTGTTTTTAAAATTGGAGGGGAAAGCATTCAGTCTTTCACCATTGGCTATAGGTTTTTTTTATTGCTACCCTTTGTCATGTTGAAGAAGTTCTCTTATATTTCTAATGGATGAGAGTTTTTATCATGAATAAATGTATAAACATGGGTATTGAATTTTGCAAATCTTTTTCCTCCTGAGATGATTGTGTGGTTTTATTCTCCTTTATTTTGTGAATAATAGTGTATTACATTAGTTGATTTCAGATGTGAAGCCACATTTGCATTGCGAGGATAATTCCCACTTGGTCATGGCATGTAGTCTTCTTTATGTGTTGCTAGATATGGTTTACTAATAGTTTGTTAAGGATTTTTACATCTGTAATTATGAGGGATATTGGTTTGTCACACAGTATTTTTCTGGAGTCTTTTATATTAACTTACACTATTTTGGGTGCCCTTCATTTCTTCCTGTGGATAGAGCTGCCATATGGTATTATTTCTTTTCAGCCTGAAGGTTTTTCTTTAGACTTTCCTGTAACCTAGGTCTGCTAGCAAAAAGTCTTTTGTTTTTCTGGGAATGTCTTTATTTTACCTACATCCTAAAAAACAGGTTATATAATTATTGATTGATCGTTTTTGTTTTTTGTTTCTCCAGCACTTTGAATATGCTACTCTGCTACCTTCTGACCTCTGTTATTTTTGATGAGAAGAGTCATTAATCATTTTGCTGTTCTCCTGTGTATAATCTGTTGTTTTTCTCTTGCTGCTGTCAAGATTTTTTCTGCCTCTGGTTGTCAGCAATTTGGGTGTGATGTATGTTTATCCTATTTGTTGGCTAAGCTTTGTGCATCTATAGGTTTATGTTTTTCATTAAATGTGGAAAGTTTTCAGCTATTTAAACTTTTTCTGCCTTTCTACCCCCCACCACACCCCCTAATTCCAGTTACGTGTATGTTGATACACATGCTGGTGTCTCATGGATTTCTTACATTCAGGGTTTTTCATCCTTTTTTCTCCATGTACCTCAGACTGGATAATTTTAATGGACTAGTCTTCAAGTTAACTACTTCTGCCAGCTCATAGCTGTTATTGAACTCCTCTAGTGAATTTTTCATTGTCGGCAATACGCTTTTTAAATTTTCTTTTGTTGCAATTCCAACATCTGGGCCCTCTCCAAGACAGCCTCTTTGTACTGCTTTTCTCCCCCTGAGTATAGGTCACGTTTTCCTGTTTCTTTGCATGTTTCTTAATTTTTTGTTGAAAAGTCTGTATTTTCGATAACATAGCAAACCTGTAATCTGATGTATTTTCTTCCCAGAGGGGTTTTTGTTGCTGAGGTGTTTTTTAATTTTTTTTTATTTTTTTGTCTTCTATTTCTTTAATAATTTAGTTGGAATAAATTTGCAGCCTGTCTTCCTCATAGTTACAGCTAATAATATCTCTGTTAATGTGTTTTTTTCTTGCGTTTATTTTTAAACCTGGCCTGCTAGGGATGTTGTCTGTGTCAGCACTGCTTAGTGGACAGCCAAGGGGAGCTCGTGTTCAGACAGCTGTGTAAGTGAGGTTTCCATCCTCCGATGATGGAGCTGTGTGTGTACATAGGGGAGTGGATCCAAGAAGACTCTCGTCATGTCCACCCTGGCTTTTCTGTTGCTCTGGGATGCCTCCTGTCTCCGCTGCATATATGTGCACTCACCTTCAGGAAAGATTGTATGGAGAGCTTTGCCTCACTCTCTTCTTGCTGTCCATGCATATAGCCTTCCATCCAGCCAGAGGTGTGTGGCGAGCTTTTCAAGACTGTCTCATTTTCTGAATTATCTGTCCAATTTCTGGCTAGCCTGATGGTCAGTTTCTTGACGCCACCCAAGATGGCAATACTAGGTGCATCCTTAGGCAAGCAGGCCAGACTCTCATATTTCTTACCTGAAATGTAGCACTTTTTAATGAATAAATATATTATATTTTCAGTTTATTGTGTACCATTAGTCAGTTTTCAGACTCCTAAAATGGTTACTTTGAACCATTTCATCAGTTTTTATTTTGCTTTTTATGGGGGAGGCTTTGCTGAGCTCCTCCCTTAGCTGTACCAGAAGTCACATGTCCTGTTAGTACCTTTTGTTTTTAACTTACGTGATTTTGGACCTTGTTCCTATGAGCATATGCAGTTTTATTTCATTCTTTTTAATGTCTGCATAATATTTTATTATATGCATGTTCCAGAGTTTATTTAATTGGCCCTCAAATAATGAACATTGAGGTTACTTCTTATAGATCACAACACAAACAGTGATCCTAGGATTAACCTTGGACATAACTATTGGCCTATTTTGGCAAATATAGCTGAAGAGTAAATTCCTAACAGAGAGCCCACTGAATTTTTATGAGTTACTTTTAATGATTTCATTTAAAAACTTTTTCTCCATTCTTCAGGCTAACATACATTTGAATAGATTGTAAGCTCACTGGATAGTCAAGTCCTGCTTACACATATTTACTCAAAATTGTAATGGCTTTTCTGCTCTTTACAATTCATGATGGTGTTAATGTTGTAATAGTTTCACTTTTCAGACGGGGAGTTAAAATGATAATTTAAAATGCAAAATTACAGAAATAAGTTAGTCTGTAAGCTACTATGAATGATTTGCCTTCTCTACTAATTTAAAAGCATTTTTCAAAGACCAAGAAAATACTAACTATAATGGTTATATCAACAGTGTCCATTTGACACCAGGAGAAACAGTCACCTAGAATTTTAAAAAATTGTCTACAATCACATAGCTGTTAAGTTCAGGTGGTTAAATTTAGTCTTAGCCTCAGAAGTGATTGACTCAAATTCCATATTTCTTTCCCTACTACACTATTGTTAAATGTAGTTTTTCAAAGATGATATCTTAAATGGACGTTATAGTTTTTGTGATACTGTTATAATCACCTAACCTTACTTAGAACAATACTTTTTAATTTTTAATTTGTTTTTGAATAGGGCCTCGACTGTGTTCTTTTTGCATGAATCTATTTTTAACTTCATACAATTTAGTATTACACCTCCTAACACTTTTCAGCAGGTCAAATATTTACCATTTATGTAGCACATTATATTTAGAGCTTTACAAATCACTTATTTAGAATGTGTTTTACAAATTATGTATTAATCTTCACACATTTTCAGTAAAATGGCTGGGAACATACTAATAGGCTTATTTTAGAGAGGTTGAAATAATGATGGAAAGAATCAGATGTTTCCCCTGAGGTCACAATACCTGAAATAAGTCAGGGAAATAATTTATATTTACAATAAAATATTGACTCCATTCTTAATTTTTCCTGTCAATCACAGTTACTTGTATTGGTCATTATTTGCCTTCTCTTCTTCCTGCTTTGCAAGTGTTAGCTGATTATGATTTTAACTTTCTTTTTGGTTGGTGTTCATATATTTTTAATTCCAGAATGCCTTCTACTACAAGTTTCAAGTCATTTTTTGCATTCTGCTTTTGAAAAATTTTTTTAAATAAATATCCTGAATTTCTTTCAGGTTTTTAATTCTAAATAATAAATAATTCAGGAATCTGTCTCCTCTAAATGTTCTATTTACACTCGAATATGCTCATGTTTCTTCTGTCTTAAAATCCTCTGTTCCTCCCTGCAAACTATGATCCTTTCTGTCTCGTTTTCATTGTGGCCATACAGCTGGAAGAAGCTGCCTGCCTTTAATTTCTGTGGCTTACTGCTATTTATTATTTATTCCACTGAAATGGATTCCATCTCCACCTTTCACCCAAACTATTTCTGACAGTAGTGGCTTTACTGTTAATGAATCCCATAGAATTAGGACTTGCTGTTTTGGCAGAATGTAAATACAACACTGACTTCCTGTGGCTTTTATAATGTAATATCTTCTTCTCCTCCTCAGTTTCTTGCCACACCTTTTCAGTATACTCTGTGAAGATTCACTCCTTATGTTTTCATCTAAGACAAGCTTGTCCAACCCACGTGCCACATGTGGCCCAGGAAGGCTTTGAATGTGGCCCAGCACAAATCCGTAAACTCTCTTAAAATATTGAAACATTGAGTTTTTTTTTTTTTTGGTAGTTCACCAGGTATCATTAGTGTTAGTGTATTTTGTGTGTGGCCCAATACAATTCTTCCAGTGTGGACCAGTGAAGCCAAAAAAATTGACCCCCCAGAACTAAGAGTTGTATAGTTTTAGTTATTTACAGTTAGGTCTCTTGATTCATTTTGTTCTAATTTCTGTGTATAACATGAAGTATGTAGGGCTCTCACTTTATTTTTTATTTGTTTATTTGTTTATAGTTATATGGCTTTCTAGTTATTGCAGTACCAGCTGCAGAAGAGACTACTTAAAAAAGCAGTTGACTGTAACTTGTATCTGAGTTCTCACTTCTATTTCATTGATCTTTTTTAAAGATCTTTTTTAAAATTTATTTTTTATTATACTTTAGGTTCTGGGTTACATGTGCAGAACGTGCAGTTTTGTTACATAGGTATACACGTGCCCTGGTGGTTTGCTGCACCCGTCAACCCGTCACCTACGTTAATTCTCCAAATGTTATCCCTCCCCTAGCCCCCCATCCCTCGACAGGCGCTGGTATGTGATGTTCCCCTCACTGTGTCCATGTGTTCTCATTGTCCACCTCCCACTTATGAGTGAGAACGTGCGGTATTTGGTTTTCTGATCTTGTGATAGTTTGCTGAGAATGATGGTTTCCAGCTTCATCCATGTCCCTACAAAGGACATGAACCCATCCTTTTTTATGGCTGCATAGTATTCCATGGTGTATATGTGCCACATTTTCTTAATCCAGTCTATCATTGATGGACATTTGGGTTGGTTCCAAGTCTTTGCTATTGTGAATAGTGCTGCAGTAAACATACATGTGCATGTGTCTTTATCCTAGAATGATTTATAATCCTCTGGGTGTATGCCCAGTAATGGGATTGCTGGGTCAAATGGTATTTCTAGTTCTAGATCCTTGAGGAAACGCCACACTGTCTTCCATGTAGTTGAACTAATTTAAACTCCCACCAACAATGTAAAAGCATTCCTATTTTTCCACATCCTCTCCAGCGTCTGTTGTTTCCTGACTTTTTAATGATCGCCATTCTAACTGGTGTGAGATGGTATCTCATTGTGGTTTTGATTGCATTTCTCTAATGGCCAGTATGATGAGCATTTTTTCATATAACTGTTGGCTGCATAAATGTCTTCTTTTGAGAAGTGTCTGTTCATATCCTTTGCCCATTTTTTGATGGGGTTGTTTGCTTTTTTCTTGTAAATTTGTTTAAGTTCTTTGTAGATTCTGGTTATTACCCCTTTAGTTCTCATCCTGAGGCAGGACTTCTTGTAACAAACTTACTATTTCCTTTTTGATCCTTTAGACCTGAACTTTCCCTTTTTTGTAAAATAGATTACATTTAAATTTACCCATGTCTTAGCTGATGATTGTTGAATGGAGTTCAGGGTGCTAAGGAAGCAGGAGAAATCAAGGACGACTCCTAGAGTTTCTTAGTTGAATATTTTGATAATAATTTAAGATGAAAGAGCAAATTTTCAGGAATAAGATTATGTGTTCAATTCTGAAAATGTTGAATTTCACAACTTGTATAATTTTCTACTGGAAATGTACAAAAAGCCTGTGTCCCTGTGGTTCTTAACTACATGAAGGCTATGCTGTTGTATATATATATATATCCTTCCTCTTTGCTAGAGTGAAGTCCTTGGGTGCTGGGCTATGGCTTAATTCCTCTTTGTTTCTCTGTTACTTGGTTCATTATAGATAATCAATACCTGCTAGTTGAATTGAGTTGTAAATAACAACACCCATATATCAGTTTTATGGTATTTTAATTTTATTATAAATGTCTCACTTGCAAAGTATGCCCAGAGAAAGGTTAGTGGCTGATTATAGAAAATTTTAGCTTGAGGAAAAAATGCTGTAGTTTTTTTCTTCCTTTTTTACAAGAATTTATTATCACATTTTTATTTTAGCAAATTTGTATTTTGTTTTGTAAATTCAACTATTTTCCTAACCCTTTTTTCTATTAAGAATTACTTGCTTTTTGTTCTAAATATTTTTGCATTTCTAATATGAAGTGAATTTTGCTATCTTCTGTCTTTTGTGTAGGATTATAATGATGAGATCAGGCAAGCACAGCTCCAGGAGTTAACATATTTGAATGGTGGTTCAGAAAATGCAGATGTTCCAGTGGTTCGAGGGAAACCCACCTTGCGTACAAGAGGTGTACCAGCCCCAGCAATAACCAGGTAGGTGTAATTTTTTTTTTAGGTTAACATACCGTGGCAGCAGTTTTAATATTTCCTTTATTAGTAGCCAAAACCAGTTCTATCTGAACAAAACTTGTATTCATGTGGGCATGGTGGCACATGCCTGTAGTCCCAGCTACTAGGGAATCTGAGACCAGGAGTTCGAGGCCATGGTATGCTACGATAGTGCCTGTGAATAGCTGCTGCACTCCAATGTGGGCAACGTAGTGAGACCCTATCACTTTAAAAATCATAATCATAACTTTTTTAAGCCTATGGTCAAACAATGTGATGTGATATTAAGGGGATTTACTTTGGAGTGAGATATTCCTGGGCTTAAATATAACCTGTGACACTTATTAGCTGATGATTCTAGGTGAATATTATTATTCACTGTAATATTACTTTTTTAATTTTTTTAAATGAGACTTGTTTTTTATGTAAGTAATCACATTGATATGAAGATTGGGCTAGCAGTCACTTGTGTTTTGCCATTGAGTAAACCATCAGGCTAGTTCATTGCAACATCACCAATCCTAAGCACAGTGTCAGACACCAAGTCAGTGCCCACATGCTTGTTGTCATTTTATTCACTGTAAAAGCTCTGTGGCATCTGTAAATTCCTGAGCTGGTCTAGGCACACACATTTTTTATTTCTCTCCTTGGATTGGCGATTAATGTTAATGGGAAAATGTTTTGAAGAAATCATAAATCTGATATGACTATCTCAAATTTATTTGAGAATTATTTTTAATTTTTCAATCTTTGAAGTCAGTGGAAAGAATAATGCAAATTTTTCAATTAAACTAATGACTATGGATAAATTTTTATTTTAGATAGAATTTTGCATGAAGTAATTTAAAATAGCATTCTTGTATATCTCTAAGTTTATTTGGGAGAATAAAAAGTCACTTCCTCAATTATGCATTGCTGATTAGAGCAATGTCAGAGCAGTTATGCAAGAAACATAGATATGGGTATGATACCTATGGATTTTCTCTATTAATAAAAAGAGCTAATAGTAATAGGGTTGCTATTGATGATTTTATGAGATAATTTATGTAGGTACTCAGTAAATGGTAAATCTCTTTCATTTCTATTTTTTCTACCATTAAATTTACTTGAAATCTTAGGAACTTACTTACCTGCTTCATTATTTTCATGTGGCTGCTGTGACAAATTACCACAGATTTTTTTTTTTGGCTGAAAATGATAGAAATGTATTCTCTGATCGTTATGGAGGCCAGATGCCAAAATCACTATCACTAGGCCAAAGTCAAGGTGTTGGCAAGGTCGTTCTCTCCCTGGAGGCTCTAGGGGAGATTCCTTTCCATATCTCTTCCAGTTTCGATGGCTACAACATTCCTTGATTTGTAGGCACGTCACTTTAACCTCTCCATCCTCACACTGCCTTCTCTTATGTCTATAATCTTCTGCCTCCCTTTTACAAGGAGACATGTGATTATATTTAGGGCACACCAGGATAATCCAGAGTAATCTTTCCATCTCAAGATCTAAATCACATCTGTAAAATTTCTTCTTCTAGATAAGGTAATGTAACTAGATAAGGTAACCTTGTCTAGAAATTTCTTTTTCTAGATAAGGTTCCTGGGATTAGGACAGCATAATTTTGAGTGACCTACTAGTCTAGTTAGTTTTATCTTTGCTGTGATAGGAGCTTGTACATTTACAAGCCAAATACAACAAAATATATTTTATTTTATTTTGTTTATTTATTTATTTTTTGAGATGGAGTGTTGCCCTGTCACCCGGGCTGGAGTGCAGTAGCACAATCTTGGCTCACTGCAACCTCCACCTCCCGGGTTCAAATAATTCTCCTGCCTCAGCCTCCCGAGTAGCTGGGATTACAGGCACCTGCCACCACACCTGGTTTATTTATTTATTTATTTTTTGTATTTTTAATAGAGACGGGGTTTCACCATGTTGGCCAGGCTGCTCTCTAACTCCTGACCTCGTGATCTGCCTGCCTTGGCCTCCCAAAGTGCTGGGATTACAGGCGTGAGCCACCATGCCCGGCCAACAAAATATATTTTAAAAACTCTTCTGAAAGTCTCCAAACTTATCCCTACATTACCAGTTTATGTTTGTTTGTTTATTTGTAAATGCAGATAAATAGTGCGTGCTCATTCATAAGTGGCTAGTTGCATTATTGATGCCATTGCAGACAGCAAACCTCCCAATCAAGAAATTATCTCCTACCCCTTTGAAATAATAGAGACTCAAACATCTGTCCTCAAATCTCACCCAAAAAGTGAACAGAAAATACATATAGATAAGTAAAAAGAGAAACAGTCCAGGCACAGTGGCTTATGCCTGTAATCCCAGTGCTTTGGGAGGCCAAGGCAAGAGGATTGCTTGAGGACAGGAGTTAGAGACCAGTCTGGGCAACATAGCCAGACCCCATCTCTGCAAAAATAAAAATAAACTAAAAAGAGAAACATAAGTCTCCCACACATGACATTTATATGTCAGCATTCCAATCTTCTTAGTGAAATATAGATAAAAAGATATCTCTGTATATATATACAGTTTATTTTTAGTGATATATATGTATCTCTTATGATGAACACTATATGTAGTATTCATCATAAGAAATTATTTACCTGTTATATTAGTTTCCTGTGGCTGCTGTATATAACTTTATACAAGTAAGAGTAGTACACAGAAAAGTGCATGTTACAACATTTATTTTATATATGTACATATCTTTATATATGTGTGTATGTAATAAAATTAACCCAGTGATATTTCACTTAAGATTAAATTACTCTTACACCTTTTTGCAGAATACCAGCACAGAATGAATATCCCCTCCAGAATAGAGTGTGGAGAATCGAGCACATCCGCTGCTGTTGTTTAGGGGATACTGTGTTCCTCACACTAGATCTGCCATTTTTACTGAATATAATTTATAATTCAGTTGTCGGTTTCTAAATTAAGTTGTTGAAAATGTTATGAACAGAGGAGGAAGACAGAAGTAGTTTTTTTGTTTATTTTGAATACAGTACCTGGACAGATACCTCCATCTGCACAGATGAAAACTCATCCCTCGTGATTACAGCATATGCATTGCTTGTCATTTAAAGCTGTTTTAATGTCTTGATGGTTAATATTCTGTGATAACATTATTTTTAAGTTCAAATTTTAGACGCTAGTTTCAGTTTGTGGTGGAGTAATGATTGGTTCAGTGCCAGAGTTAAATACCTTTACTTGCGTACTTACAGTTACCACCTGTGTACTTGAAATCATAAACAGCTCATATGCTAGGCACCAGCAGGGCACTGAACACACAACCCACTTTCCTTCCTCCATACGATTATGGTCTTCCTTGGTCCCAAGTCCTTTAAACACCTTGTTTCTACAGTACAATGTTTATATTCGTACGGCAGGAATTCAAAGCCTTCTCGGTACGTGTTTTCTCAAATCCTTTGTACAGTTTTGTCTACTGATTATTTTGCCATATTTCCTGTGTATTTAACCAACCCTAGGGTAGAAGCTTTGTTTCATAAAGTTGGTGCTTGTATTCTTCTATATCTTTGCTCACTTGTTTCTTCTGTCTCCCCTTTTCAAAATCATTATTACCTTCAAGTCTGAATTGAAACTCATTTTAACAAACACTTATATTGCAGCTACTGTTGGTTGAGTACTTTTCTAAGGACTTTACAGATATTAACTAAGTTATGCCTCATCATAGTCCGATGAGGTGGGCACTGTTTTGTTAACATCACCATTTTTCAAATGAGGACAGTGAGACCAGGGAGGTAGATTCTTTGCCCAAAGTCATGCAGCTAGTGGTTGGTAGAGCCAGGTGGAATCCAGGCAGTCTGCTTTCATAATCCAAACCTCTCCTCTCTGCTTGGTCCTTCCCTTGTGTTTTGATCCAGAATAAGTAA
Source organism: Pan paniscus (assembly GCF_029289425.2). Taxonomy (NCBI): domain Eukaryota; kingdom Metazoa; phylum Chordata; class Mammalia; order Primates; family Hominidae; genus Pan; species Pan paniscus. The sequence continues at coordinate 152,951,673 of NC_073256.2, forward strand.
TAAGTTTTTTTTTTTTTCCCATTCCCTTACTGTAGTTCTCCCAGATAATTTTCATTCTAGCACTTTTATTGTGTTTTCATTATGGCGCATGATCACACTTTTAATACAAGATGAAAAGACTTAAATAGTCATGCACCACAAAATGACATTTTAGGTCAAGGACGGACAGAACATGTAACCGTGGTCCCATAAGATTATAATAGAACTGAAAAGTCCCCATTGCCTAGTGACGATGATGATCTTGATGATCTTGACCCTATGTAGTCCTAGGCTATAGGCTAATGTGCGTTTGTATCTTAATTGCATACGAAAACAGCTTAAAAAATAATTTAAAACGTTAACAGAAGAGTACTGATAGAATAAAGATATAAAGAAAATATTTTTGTACAGATTCACAGTGTTTGTGTTTTAAGCCAAGTGTTGCTAGAAAAGAGTCAAAAAGTTTAAAAAAAAAGTTAAAAGTTGACAAATTTTTAAAAATTACAGTAAGCTAAGGGTAATTTTTGAAGAAAGGAAAATATTTTTAAAATAAATTTAGTGTAGTCCAAGTTTATAATGTTTATAAAGTCTATGGTAGTGTCCTAGGCCTTCACATTCACTTGTCACTCACTCACTCACTCACCCAGCACAACTTCCAGTCTTCCAAGTTCCACTCATGGTAAGTGCCCTATCTAGGTGTACCATTCTCCATCTTTTATATTGTCATGTCTCCATCTTTTATTGTGTCTCCACTGTACCTTTTCTGTGTTTAGATATGTGTAGATACACACACACCTATCATTGTGTTATAGTCACATACAGTATTCAGTACAATAACATGCTGAACAAGTCTGTAGCCAAGGAACAGTAGGCTGTATCATATAGCCTAGGCGTGTAGTAGGCTACGCCACCTAGGTTTATGTAAGTACACTCTGTGATGTTTGTACGATGACAAAAACACCTAAGGAGCTGTTCCTTAGAAGGTATCCTCATAGCTAAGCGACTGTATTTATTTTCTCCTTTTTTTCATGAAATCACATGCGGTAACTAATGATAGGTGGTAACTAATGCCCAACTAATATAGTCCACAGAATAAAACTAAGGTAAATATAAATTGATGAGCAAATTAGGGTAGAAAATTACAAAAACCCAAGGGTAAGGTCAGTACACAAAAACGTACATATTACAACATTCCGTAGTGTTGGCAGAATTGGTCTTGAAATTATACTTTGAGTTGCCTTGTGGCTAAAGATGAGGGAAATATGGCTACAGAATTCAGTGTCTAAATGTCCAAAACCAGTCACAATACATACAAAAGAAAAACATACTTGTTGGAGCCTATGAATTTCTACTTAAGACTTGTGAGAAAAATCTCCAATGAATAGCCATAAATTGGCCTTCATATGATGTGATAATATCTTCAATGGCATTCTTGTTTGCCATATTCAGTTCCTTAGTAAGTCATTTTTCTTTTGCCTTTAAAATCAACCTCAAGTCATTTTTTCTTTAATCATCTCTGCTATCCTTCCCAGTCTAATCCACACTACTCTTCCATTTTCAGTCACAATGATTTTTTCAAATTAAATGTGATCTTATATTTTCCATACTTAAAATCCTTCAGTGGCTCCTTTCCAGTTAGAAGGGAATCCACACTTCCTCATATGCACTTACATATCCAGCACTTGGCACTCTCCTCCCCTATCTGACTCTATCTTATTCCACTTTTCCATTGTCTTAACTCCAGCGTTACTGGTCTCCTTTCTGTTGCTCCTTAAATAGCCGAAGCTCATTTCTTTCCCAGATCCTTCACATTTATTCTCCTTCTCGTTGAAGGCTTTGTCTCCAGGTGTCTGGCCGCCTCCCTCTCAGCATTGCATCCTCAGCATACACGGTCAGAGAAGCCCTTGCCGAGCACGCAGTGTGAAGGGTCCTTCCTCTCAGCCAGAAGCTGGCTCAGAACCCCCTGTCCTGGTGGAGTAGTATCATTGGTCAAGCCAATTTACCTTATTTATTCACTTTGTCATTGGTTATTCCTTATGGGTAATGCAAATCCATAAAGACCCATGTGTCCCTAGTACCTTGCATATAGTAATTGCTCAGTAAACAATAATGTGAATAAAGTGCTATAGCACATTCTTTAGCCTCTTTCTGATCAAGTGTTGACCACTGGAAATATTCTTTTGCTAATGCTGATCTTATTTGCCACAGGACTGGGTATGTGAAGGTACTGGTTTTGTCTGACTCAACAGTTGTGAGCCATCCAGGATGCTGCCTTCTGTTCCTCTCCTAACACTCGGTGGCTTCTGTGCTGCTTTTCCATTGACCTTTGCTCTGGCTCTTCTGGCCCTTTCTTCCACGTAGGAGCAGTCCTACCTTCCCACATTTGATACCAGAAGCAGCAAGAAGAAACATGAACAAAAGAGATTATGCCCTCTTTTTAAGTATTAAGTGCGTGTTCACAGATATTGGTGCTTAATGTAGTGGTTTTGTTTTAAGTGAGAACATTAGGCTAACCCAGTCACCCAGGGTCGTTTATCAGTTTTCATCGAATCAGGGAAATTTTCAGCTACTGTTTCTTCCGATATTTCACTTGCCCCTTTCCCTGTTTCCACACTATGGGAACTGTCAGCTTAAGATAATCCTTTATAGTTTCTTTTGAGCATTAGATCATATGTTACTGATTTTCATGATGTCACATCTTTGTGACGCTGGTATTTTACCAGATGCTGTGATAAACAATAAACATTATCTGAAAAAAAGTGTGGATCAGGAAATGAGAGTGACAGTGTCCCATCTGATCCCATGGTTTGAGAAGTTACGTAGCACCCAATATGCATAATTGCTGTTATTTAATAATGAAATAAAATATTTCCTTTCAATTATGATACATCTTATAAAATAATGTGTATTATTCTTCAAACAGCTGCAATGTTGTTGAGAAATAAATATGTAAGTTGTTTGGTACTCACAATTTAATTACCAAATTTGTTCCTTATTGGTTTGGCCTGGAGTGAATATCATGAAAAAATTACTGAAACACTAAGGACATTGTGAACTGAGAAATTTGGGGAAGTGTCTTTATGATATTGTCCTACAGGCTGAGTCTCTGCCCATTTTTCATTATTTTTTTGTCTGTTTTCCAGACTGGTCTATGTCTTGACCTAGCCTCAAAGTTCACTGCCTCCTTCGTTTGTATTTTGAAGCCAATCCGATGATATTTTCATTTCAGATGCTTTATATTTTCAGATATAAAATTTTCATTTGATTTTTAATAGTTTTTTATTTGTCTGCTGAGATTTTCTATCTTTTTGTTCATTACCAGGATATTTTCTTTTGTAATCACACCCAGGTTTGGCTGCTGGCTGCTCACTGCTCAAAAGCCAGACACAAGAGGCAAACACAGGAGGTGAGGGTTGATGGGAAGAAAAGCAGGTTTAATTAGAGAGCCAACAAATTAAGAAGATGACGAACTAGCGTTCTAAATGTTAAAATTTACCCTAGGGTTTTTAAAGGGAAACTTGGTGTGGGAGACACGTGGGAGTGCTGCAGAGTGTAGGGGCTGCGAGTCTTGTTCCATTGGCTGTCGTGGATAATCGCCTACCCGGAGGCCTGGCTGGTGTCACCTTGACTTCAGACCAGTGGCGGTGGACTAATTGTTCGTGATTCCTGCTAAGTGGAAGGATTCCAAAGGAGCTTCTTGCCTGGTTTAAGATTACCCTCTGGAATTTCTTAAGCAAGAACATGATTTGATAAGCATGCATTGCTGGAGGGGAGTTTCTTTAGAGGGAAGGAATGAAGAGGTGAGAGGGGAGGGAAGGAAGAAGAAGTGGGTGATTTTTGAAACTGAGATCCCTGGTTATACTTTTACACATTATAAATTTTTGAGAGTTTTGTTTAATTCCTTGTCTGCTAATTAATCTGGTTATGTTGGAGTAAATATTGTGCTTTGAAAACTCTAGAATTTGCTATATTCCTCCAAACAGTGTTGCTTTTATTTATTTTTTTAGACTGTTTAAGCAGATAGCTTGATTGAACTCTAACTGCAGACTGTATCTCTTGGTAAGCAGCTAAAATCTCAGATGAGCTTCTTCATCCTTTTCAGGGATACTTGCAGTCTGCCCTGTGCATTTGTGGTTCGGTTGTCACTAGAGAGTTGGTGAGAGTTCATACACAGAATCTGTGGCTCCCTATCTCTGGCTCTCTTCCTTCTACAGTTCCTTCCTCACTTTCCAGCAGCTGTGGTTGCTGGAAACTTTGGCCTGTGATTCTTCAAGCGCAAAGACTCAGAGCCTTCCATTGGAGTCTTGGCTGCTCAGCATGCCCCCTGCAGCCTGTCCTCATTGGAAACACCATAAGAAGTCACCTCATTCAGTTACCTTTCTTCAAGCGTCATAACCCTTTGGAATCTACCTAGTCATTACCCAGTAACTTCAAGTAATTGCTTTTTGTATTTTATCCAAAGATTAGTTTTTTGCCTAAGGTTTGATTTGGTTTGAGCTTATGTTGTTATACCAGAAGTAGAACCTTGTGTGTTTTGAGAAAACACATGTGCCAGAAATTTCATATGTGTGGCTCTTCAATGCCTCACAACAGCCATGTATAAGTGAAATATTATTATCTCTATTTTATACATGATGAAAGTAGACTACAAATGTAGAGTTATACATCTTCTTCAAGTGTTAGGCAGTTAGTTGTTAGTGGAGTCAGGATTAATACCTAACGCCCTCAATTGAGTTGTTGCTCTCCTCGGTTTCCTCTGTAGTTTTATATTTGAAAAATAATACTCCCAATGTTTGCTGAATATACTAAATTTCTTATTAGCAGGCGTTCTCTCTGAATATAAATGTAACGTTAAAGTCGAAGTTCTTCACATTAGAGGAGGAACTTGATTTTTTAATGTTGAAATGTTATAATAAGCCAAAGCCAAAGTATTATAATAATATCTTCATAATTCAATCAAACACGGTACATTCAAGCCTCCCAAGAATGTAAAACTAGAAACAGTAGAGGATGAAGTAAATCAGCTGATGAAAGAAATGCCGAGATAGAGAGGAATTAACAACGAAACCTTCATTATTAAAGTTTTATTTTGGCTGGGCACCATGACTCAGAACTGAAATCCCAGCAGTTGCAGAGGCCAAGGTGGGAAGATCACTTGAGCCCATGAGTTTGTGACCAGCATGGGCTGTATAGTGAGACTTTATCTTTACAAAAAAAAAAAAATTAAAAATTAAAAATCAGCCGAGTGTGGTGGCACATGCCTATAGTCACAGCTACTCAGGAGGCTGAGGTGGGAGGATCGCTTGAGCCCAGGAAGCAGAGGTTGCAGTGAGCCGAGATGGTTATAAAAACAAAAAGTTCTGTTTGAATATTCAAACCTAGTAGTACATCATCAATTGTACTTAATCCAGACATGCATATTACAAAGCCCCTGCTTTGGCTGGTAGAGCAATAAACAGTTAATAGAAGAAACAGTCACATTTACTTCTGCTAAATAAAACAGCACAGATCCTTTAATGGACCCCAAGTGGTGGCAGTCTTCATTGACTGCATAATTACTCCTGAACGCCTCTGAATTAACTGCCTGCATATTAACGCCCTTGGACACATCTATAGCAGCTGAGTGGGGTTGGAGTTGACCACTTGTCAGGATGATGAGGAACTGCGTTAACTGCTGTGCCAAAGAGCTTTTAAGCTATTCCCTTGTGATTGTTAATAGCACTATTAACAATGGTTTGGGTCAGAAAACTCTGGGTGCAACTCAGTAAAACTTCATCCTAGATACAGAGAATAAAGGCGTTCTCAGATGTGGAAAACACGTCAGTTCACACTTGTGTAAGCACTTCCTGAAGGCCCCAGAAGAGAGATTCCATCAGACATTTTCATTAGTATATTTTCATTATGTATTTCCCCTATGTTTAATTATTGAAATGTACTATTTCCAAAAGTATGGAATAACTCCAGTTTGGGTATTATACATCTTTTCTGAGCATGTAGCACCCCGTGCTATACTTTGCTGTTACTAGGACCATATGGCAATGCAATTACTAAGTGTGTTAATCTCTAGACTAGCTTGGGCTCGTAGTAGAGAGGGAATGTGCCTTTTGCCCTTTGTATTGTTGGGTCCAAGCATGGTGTTGAAATTCAGTGTGTGCTCAATAAATATTCACTGAAATAGTAAGTGGAGATCAGGTTTTTAAAAGTCTGAGAAATCCGTAACTGCTTCTATGTCAGGATTACATTTACCACCACCCCAACACCACAGATTATATATTCCATGTGGCCTTCCCATTACCCAAAAGACTAAGAGCAAGGTACTATGAATTTAGCCTTGGACTGAATACATGTTTAACCGTTTAATTTGCAGGCCTGTTGCCTGCTGGAATTAAAAAATTTTCTTTTCTTTGCACATAGAAAAGAAAGCTTTAGAATCAGACCTAAATTCAAATGTCACTACCACTACTACTTAAGGGGCACAGGAAGGCTCCTTCTCTACACTTTAGTCAGATGGGGGCAGCACTGCCAATATTAAAAGTTTCCCCTGAGGAGTCAAAGCATGCCCTGTGTAATGCGGTTACTGCCTTCCTTGCCACACACACAGCCCCAAACAAAAGCTGCTTCCCGTCTTCCATTTCCCTCACCCAACTTTAATTTAAAGAATATTAAAATACTTTAATTCCTTATGCTGTCTCCATTCTGGATATTATATATTTTGTTTAAAATTTTCAAAGCCTAAAACCATAACACCATTATACAATAAAAACTATAAGCATGATTGGCTGCTAAAACTGAATTTATTCTAAAAAATAGGGTAACTCACTGGTTTTCAATATAGAGCTTTTTCAAAAAATAACTAATCAAGAACCTTACTTTCAGAGATGCTTATTCATGTACCCTCCTTTCCCCTAAATTCCACTAAATGAGTGAAAAAAATGTTTTAAAATCTATAAACGTACTGGAAATTATTAAATTACTAAATGTAAGACATTTCTGGAAGAGAAAAAGTGATGGGACTAAAATGACAAGAAACATCGAGAAGAATGCATTATAAAAGGCTGCCAGGGAGTTAAGAGTGTTTATAAAGAAGCCCAAAAGAAACTCTGAGCTAAGAGAATAAACACGGAGAAAAGAATTAAAATGACAAGTAAACAAATATACGTAGCTGTCAAGTCCAAATATAAAGATTCGGAAGAACTAGTGAAAGTAATAAACGTGTGCTCTCTGAAACAATCAATGGAAACCTGTTTCTTAAAACAATTTAAGAGGTTAAAGAAGACTGACCGGTCATCTGAATTTGTAGGAATTCTCTTTTCCAGCCCATTTGCTGACCAGCTTTTGAATGATCATTTTCCTGTGCTCTGCTCTTGCCTCCCCCTGTAACTGGTGCCTACATTTTATAGTCAGTTTTGTCTACAAAGCAGCCTTTCATTATCAGTTTATATTGAAGGACCATGTTAAAATCTGGGCTTAGATTTTTTTAACTTCACATTTTTTAAATTTTGTGTTTTTATTCGTTTGTTTAAACAATGGTGTCTTCTAAATTTTATGAGACAATTGAGTTTTACTGTTTGGAAAACTAAACCAATCACCATTAGGAGCCCTGTAGTTTAAAAAAAAGCAATAATGCCTCAACCGTTTTTATTCATAGTTGGTTTCATTAAAAAAAGAATAGCAGAATATTTTAGTAAGAAGTTTTCTGAAATTCATAAATTATTTCATCTTTTGAAATATAATGCAGTACTTAAGAAATACCAAACCTGTATGTAATTCTGACGTGCACTGAAATGAAGATTTAGAATCATTAACTCTAGGCCTTGAGATAGAGAAATGCACATTTCAGGATTCAACATACATAGAAAAACTAGTGTTAAATTGGCTGCTATAAAATTACTGGGCAAATTGGCAAGATAATTATAGAATTGTCATTAAGCAAAAACTTTAGGTAACGACCAGGTAAGAGGTTTTAAATTAAGTAGCAACATCAAATTCACCAGGAGTTTTTCTAAGTTTGGATTGTCTTGAGATACAAACTAACTTGAGAGTTAGTAATTTGAAATTATAACAAAAAGTGAACACTTACAGGAAAGTTATACTTTCCTTCCTTGTAATTTCCTGGAAAGAAAAAATATATATATTTAACCTACTGTAGAACGTGTGAATCTACTTAGAAGGTGAGCCGCATGGTCTCTGGGCGACACTCTCTTGGTTACTGTTACATTCCCACTGCCCACAACAGGGCCTGCGGCACAGCAGTCACCCAGGGCAGGTTCTGTGGTGGAGATGAAGGAGTGAATGCTCTCTAGGAGGCCTTGCTCAGTGCGGAGTGCCAGGCTGCAAAGACCTTGTTTCCTGTTCCCCCTTACCCACCTGGTGCCCTCTGTCTTTTTACTCCTAACACCAAACCCAATTCCATACAGTTTTTTAAGAAGAAAGAAAAAAACAAAAACAAAAACAAAAAACAAAACCTCTCTGCCTCTTACTTTATTAAAAAAGATAGTTTTTGTCTATAATCTTTAATAATCTGTGATTCTTATAAGGCAGCCTTACGGGGCAATTCTGTATCTGTTGATTATGAATTTATATCTCTATATATGTAGACTAGAAGGCAGAATGCACTTATTTTGGCAAAACTTTCTTTTATGCATACACATTTTAGGAATTTAATATTGTGTTATTTTGATAATATAAAAATAAATGTCCTTAACTCCACTGCCATTTGGAATGTTTAAAGCCTTCCATTAAAAAAAATCTTTATTTTTAGCGGCGTAAACACCAAAGTGTTACATACTGAATAGAAATGTTACAAGATATTATCTTTAAAATTGATTAAGAATATTATAGATGCTAAAGATTATCTTCATAACTGCAAATGATGTACTTTCCTTCTATAGTGTATGAAGTTATGAGAAATTTTATTAGGAAAACTGAATAGTTAATATTAGGGCCATAAATGTTTTACCAGAGTATGGTATGATTTATATTAATGTACCAATCAATATTAAAAAGTCCTTTTTTTATTAAGGAAAGGGTAGATATAGGAAAATGGTAATATATTTCCTAACTGGATAAAATTATGGAAATTTTAAATAAAAGAACACTCCATTGGGATGTTATTTAAATTGCTTGTTTCTCTACCGGGTTTACCTGCTCAGGCCATTCTCCCATCCAGTCACCCTCTTCTCCTTCCTTCCAACTCTGTGCCTACTGGGTAGTCTGTGTATTTAATCCCAACTAGGCTTGTTACCTGGCATGAGTACCCCACATCTCAGGCAGAAAACTGGACGACTTACCATGGAAATGAGTTTCTGTGCTTTTTCTTGCTGTAAGGTCCACCGAATTCCTTCTACTGAAATCAGCCTTCAGTATTCAATTACTTTTTATTAAAGCACTTTCTGATGGTGTGTTAATGAGCAACCACACTGGAGCTGATGAAGGGGAGACAAAAAGCGGAAAATCTTTGGTTTCTTTTAAAATCACTTGCATAGGCTTTGAGAAGACAATAACAGAGGCAAATAGTGTTACAAATTGGGTAACTTCTGACAAGAACTTGTAGTTGAAATGCTAGCCAGGGATGAACAGACAAGAAATGCAACTAGGCACAGATTCTCTCAGTTACAGCTCAGCCAGCACTTTTTTTTTTTTTTTTTGAGACGGAGTCTCGCTCTGTCGCCCAGGCTGGAGTGCAGTGGTGTGATCTCTGCTCACTGCAAGCTCTGCCTCCCGGGTTCACGCCATTCTCCTGCCTCAGCCTCCCAAGTAGCTGGGACTACAGGCGCCCGCTACCACGCCCGGCTAATTTTTTGTATTTTTAGTAGAGACGGGGTTTCACCGTGTTAGCCAGGATGGTCTCGATCTCCTGACCTCGTGATCCGCCCGCCTCGGCCTCCCAAAGTGCTGGGATTACAGGCGTGAGCCACCGCGCCCGGCCCAGCCAGCACTTTTACATGTCCCGTGCAACATAAAGCTGGAGAAATGTTCTGCGCCTGCTGTAGACATCACCAACGGGAGGAAGCTTGACACCTGGGTTGCCAACTTATTTTTTCCTAAAGTTTAAACAAGATCCACTAATAAGCTAAGACAGTTTAGGGCAAAAGGAATCCAGTGAGTATGTTTATGTACCGTGGCTCTCTCTTCCCTACCACACTTTGGTTTTTCAGAACTTGTAATACTTTTACTCAAAACCTCTTTGAAAATCATCTGTTTCTGAAGCTAGGTCATTAGTATCACAGATTTTCCTTAAATCCTTTTTGTGATAAGAATTGAAGTTCAGCAATGAGGAAGTCATTGTATTTACCTGAGTAAGTCTAGAGGTTAAAAGAGGAAAATCAGAGACAAACAACTATTACAGAGTGGTTATAAATAAAGGAGAAGAGACATGAAGAAAAGAGTGCCATGAAAATACAAACGACCATGCAAGTAATTCCACGGGGAGAGCGGATATGAACAAACAGAATAAATCAGATGGGATAGTGCTGGCGGGAAGTCATCCCAGTTAAGGGTGCAAAGGCTTGGAGGCAGAAAAGAAGCAGGGCGTTCGAGGCTGGGGATTAGAGTGGGGGAACTCTGGCACTGGGGAAGCCAGAGTTTCCAGAGTCACCCCGAACTCTTACTCACTGTGTGGCCTTGGGGAGCTTGGGGTTACTTCTCTCTAAGCCATAGTTCTCTCTTCAATAAAATGGAGATAGAAAGATAAGCACACACTTCCAAATCCTACTTAATTTTTAAAATTTCCTTTTCAAGGAATCAAACTGTGCTGTAATTCCTTTTTTGATTACTCAAAATAATTCGATACTAAAAACTGAATTCGTGTAGCACAGATACTTGATCAGCCCCTCAACAGAGGACCGTAGGCAAATTACTTCTCTGTCTTAAACTTATCTATTATCAAATGGATCATTGTTTCCAGAGAGGAAGGAATTTTTTGCTGCATAGTTCCAAAAGGCGGTAGAGCTGATAGTTAGAAATGACAGAGAAAGATTTTTGTTTTTAAATGAAGGAAAAAAGTAAAAGCATGCTAAAAATCAGAATTGGAAGACAGTGGGTGATATAGGCTTCAAAATAAATAAGGAGCTCTCTGTTATCAGAGACTTCGCTGGGTACAAAGAGAAGAAAAATAACTCTCTTGCACTTAAGAATGTACTTCCTTATATACTGTCTTATTTGTCAATAATTTTACCAGGAACCAGTTTGTAACTTGTTAAATTGTATCTTGTAAAGTGCCTTGGATTTCTTTTATACTCTATACAATGTAGGATAAGGAAGCAGTTGCTCAATTAGTTTTTTTTTTTTTAATTGCATTGAAGATTGGATGAAACACAGAATAAAGAAAAGAAATAACCAATAACCTGCTTCATAAAAGGGCTACAACCTCTGGATCTAAGACTCAGCTCATCAAAAGATGGTTTGCAGACCAGCAGCAGCGCTTGAGGGCCTGTTAGAAAAGCAGAATGTAAACCCCACTCTGGCCTAAAACAAGGTCCTCAGGCGATGTGGTTGCGCATGAACGCGTGAGATGCGCTGCCCTAGAACCACATTTCGGGTGGTCTCTAGAGTTGCTCAGAGTAAGAGCTGCCAACATCATCTCTTCAAAAGTTTTAGTCTTCATCAGCTCTGACAGTTTCTTCCCTGTGTTGTAAGAGACTATAACTGTAGGCTGTTTCGCCTTTTCCTTTTGTCAGCCTTCTCATTTGCATAGCAACCTTAGGCAAGGAAAACACTCTTAGAATGATTAAAGTTTATTCTCAGAAAAGCTCTCTCACAGAAATGAAGCAAGATTGTCAAATGTATTAGGAATGTTATAGGAAAGATACAGTTACCCCTCAGGTGCTTATTGCATCAGGACACAGACCTCAAATGGATCTCTGGGAAGGTTTTTCTCACTGTGAGCCCTGATAGAAGACTAAGGCCCTGTCACTAGATCTTGCAGGCCCCACTCTGTAGTCAGCGTGGGTCCTGCTGCATCTGAGTGAACTGGAGTCAGCTGTTATTTTCCCACGTCACCAAGTTAGCAATGCTGGAGCTCGCTTAAGCAGTCAGGGCATCTGCCACTGAATTCATTGTTCTACCTGCTGTACGTGGCTGCTTCTCATAAAATTTATAGACAAAAGCCAAAAAATTTAGTATGTGTTTACAAACTCTTATCAGACCACATTGCTGTTGCTAAATGTGTAAAATGAGAACTGACATGAGTTGTACTTTCTGTCTCCTTCCCTCATCTTTCACTAAACAGCCAAAAGGAAAGTATCAGGACAGAGTAGAAGCAGAAGTCTGTGTACTAATTACCACTTACTACATGCCTGTTTTAGGCTATGCACTTTACATACCCAGGGTGTAAACATCGCAGCTATTCTGCCATAGGATTTATTAACCCCAGTTTACAGATAGGAAAACTGAGGCTTAAAGATCAAATGACAGAACTGCATTTGAGTATTAATGTGTTGGAACCCAAAGTGTATGCTTTTTCATTACATCTTAAAAGTTTGTATTAGTCTGTAAACTAAATAATTCATTTCTGAGTGACTGTTTTTTTGTTTTTGTTTTTGTTTTTGTTTGGTATTTGTTCATTCAAAGCATTCTTCCCATGGCAGCTCACTACAAAAGCCTTCCTGGATTTTTTTCATATCTGAGTTTCAAGACCAGAAACCGTGTCACCCTGCTGAAAAACCCAAAAAGAAAGAATTATTGCATTGTAGACCATCCATTAATCTGCTTTCAAAACTCTATGCAGATGTGTTATCTTTTTGCTCTTCTGTTACACTCAGTTTGTGGTACCCTATTCCTATCAATTTGGATCTGCTTTTCTGTTTTTAAAAAAAGTGTCATTGATTATCAAGTTCTCACTAATAGATGCTTTTTCTCTTCTCATCCCCATGTTATCAATCCAGCTGTTCAGCCTTGCCCTGAATGTTATTTGTAGCACTCAGTGAAAACTTTGTGATAAGACAGGATTCTTGTGTTAGCACGTCACCTCCATCATGTTAGCACGTCACCTCCATCATGTTAGCACGTCACCTCCATCATGTTAGCACGTCACCTCCATCATGTTAGCACGTCACCTCCATCATGTTAGCACGTCACCTCCATCATGTTAGCACGTCACCTCCATCATGTTAGCACGTCACCTCCATCATGTTAGCACGTCACCTCCATCATGTTAGCACGTCACCTCCATCATGTTAGCACGTCACCTCCATCATGTTAACACGTCACCTCCATCGTGTTAGCACGTCACCTCCATCATGTTAGCACATCACCTCCATCGTGCCTTTCTTCCACCAGTGTCATCTAAAGCATTGTTAATGCTATTGCTGCTTAATACCACTCCTGTAGAATTTCAGCACCTAAAAAACTAATTTTCAAAATATCTTTTATAGATAAGCGTCCAGAACAACTAGATATATATCAAATGACTTGTCTAAAATTCCATAGCAGATAAAAATGCCTTAGTGTGATTTCATACACGAGTGGGGCATAACCAACAATGTCAATGATCGTGGAAGAGAAGTGTGGGCTTCTTGAATATATAAATGTATGTCTTTCAATTTGATGAAAGGCATACATTTATATATTCAAGAAGCATATTGAATATTTTGTAATTCATAAAGTACCTTGGATGGCAATCATGGATATTGGATAAGGAAAACAGGAAGCATTAATTAGTTTAAATATACACTAACTAATGAAAATGTCACAAAGGAGTTAGATGCACTATAGCTACAAACTACTCTTTAATCATGTTAAAGATTTCTCTAGATATATATACTGGAGATATACAAAGATGGGTAAGACACTACAGAAATTATATCATCATTACCATTCAGAGTGATTGAAGTTTAAATAAACTGTTGATTTTTATTGAGTCAGTAAAAATTCTAAACACTTTATGTGCACTGTCTCATGTTTCTCTCCTAATAACACAAAAGTGGGCTCTATGTTTAGCCTCATTTCATAGTTGAGGAAACTGACCTGGACAGTTCAGACCCTTGATTAGTTTGAGTGCTAATTGTCAGGTAGATGTTAAGCTAGTAAGTACATGAGGAATTGAATCCTGATCTGATTCCAATGTTTTTGCTCATGACAACTATTTTTACTGTACCAATTGTTATGGTCTAGGATTTTAAAGAAAAAGCCTAATTTACAATAGTCATTAAAGGTTTACCTGAGGGTGAGCTGATGAAAAAGTGTTATTTTTTTCTTTTTACTGCATTAGACATATTATATTAGGATTAGGTTCAACTGCTAATACCAAATATGCACCTGTAGTGGCTTAACCCAGTAGAAATATTACGTCCTTCTCCTGCCCCAGTTAAAACCTGTACAGCGATGCCACACTGTCCTTCCCCAGCTCCATAGAGCTCGTGGCTCACTGTGGCTCCCCACTTAAAACCTGCACAGCGATGCCACACTGTCCTTCCCCAGCTCCACAGAGCTTATGGCTACGCTTTTCTTAGCCTTTCACTTTTTCCCTCAAGCCTGCTGCCCTTACAAACATGTCTGCATCCTATGCAGGAAGAAGAAAAGAGTGAAAGGGAAAAGAGAATGCCAACTATGTAATTTTAAAGAGTTTCCCATAAATCTCAGTCAGTGCTAATTAATATCTTATTGGCCAGAATTGGATCACAGGCCACCATAGCTGCAAGAAAGCTGCAAAACTGAGATTTTTTTTTTAATTTACTTAGTATTTTAGAACAGTTGTGGCTTTACAGAAAGATTGTGAAAATAGTACAGAGAGTTTTCGTATATCCTGCATGTGGTTTTTCTCTATTATTAACATCTTACATTAGCATGGCTCACTTATTTCAGTTTATGAACCAATATTGACACATTGTTAACTATTATTGACAATACTGGTATAGTATTAACTAAAGTCCATTTCAGGTTTCCTTAGTTTTTACCTAGTGTCCTTTTTCTGTTCCAGAATCCCTGGAATACAACATCACGTTGAGTTGTCCTGTCTCCTTAGGCTGCTCTTGGCTGTGACAGTTTCTTAGACTTGTTTGTTTTGATGATCTTAACAGTTTTGAGGAGTACTAATCAGGTTTTTTTAAAGATGTTTCTCAATTGGGATTTGTCAGGTTTGTTTTCATCATTAACCTGGGCTTATGAGTTTGGGGAACCAAAACCACAGAGGTAAAATGCCATGTTTGCCACATCATATCAAGTATACGTACTGTCCACATGACTTATGCTCATGTTACCTTGATAACGTAGCTGAGGTCATGCTTGTCAAGTTTCTCCACTGTCGAATTCCTCATTTTTCTTTCTTTTCTTACTATCTCCTTTAAAAGGAAGTCACTATGGGGAACCCCTGATTAAGAAGTGGGGAATTACAGTTCACTTCCCCTAGGTGGATTATCTACAAAAATTATCTGGAAGATTTGTGCCTTCTCCCCTATTTATCTATTGATTGATTGATTCAGTCATTTCTGTCAGTGTGGACTCATGGATATTAATTTTATACATTGTGTTACAATTCGGTACCACTGTCTTTTCTTGCTCAGATTGTCTCAGCTTTGGCCATTGGGAGTTCTTTCAGTTGGCTTTGACACATGCCCATAATTTGAGGGTTTAATTCAAACATAATTTGAGGGTTTTTTTTTTTTAACACTTTCTTACTTTCTGGCACTACACATTGCTCCAGACTAGTCTTAGATATTTCTACCTCCAGTCCTAAAATCAGTCATTTCTCCAAGAAGCTCTGGTTCCATTTATTGGAGTATGGTATTAGAAACCAAGGTCAGGCTGCTGGCCCGCTTGTTGTTTCTGGGATGTGCTGAAGTCTGCGCTTTCTCAGCTGACATAGAATGGACATATATGTGTATGTACTAACCTATGTATATACACATATTTATGCATATTTAACCATCTGTAAATATATTAAACTAAACATGAGTTCATAATGATGTCTCTGATTTTAATCTGTTCCCACATTGACCATTATAGCCTCTTCCCTTTGCTTATTACTCCACTCCACCGTGAGAAACTGGCTCCCACCATTCTTTTATTTAATTGTTGAGTTCCAGGATACATGTACAGTGACATCAGAATGGTTAACCTGTACTTACACTTCTTCCTGTAGAAAGTAACTTCATCAACTAGAACAGTGCTTATTTACGGTTTTTTTTTTCCCTTTAGTCTAACAGACTTCTCTCATTTCTAAGTTTACTTTTCTCCAATCCCTTCAATAAAATTGTTCTCATATGCTTTAACCTAGTTAAAATGTTTGTTCACATTCAGCATTGCATCCTGAGAGTCTCCTACTTCCTCAATAATATTGTGGTTTTTAGTGTGCAAACATGAAAATTCACTCTCTGTGCTGTGAGGTTGTTTGGGTTTTGACAAGTGCTTTGTGTCATGTATTCACCGTCATTTTGGTATCATACAGAATAGTTTTATCACCCTAAGCTATAGTTATTCAACCTTCTCTCCACCCCTTAAACTGTGTTAACTACTGATTTTTTTTTTATCATCTCTCTAGTTTTAGTATTTTCAGTATGTCATACAGTTGAAAGCATATAGTATGTAGCCTTTCCAGAGTGGCTTCTTTCACTTAGAAATGTGCATTTAAGATTTATTCCTAGTTTTTGTGGATTGTTAGCTCATTTCTTTCTACTGCTGAATCATTTTCTACTGTATGCATGTAACCCAGTTTGCTTATCTGTTCATCTATCGAAGGGCATCTTGGTTGCTATGAATAAAGCTGCTATAAGCATTTATGTGAAAGTTTTTATGTAGGCATAAGTTTTCAGAACCATTGGGTAAAAACCTAAGAATACAACTGCTAGATTGTATAATAAGGCTATGTTTAGCTTTTCAAGAAATTGCCAAACTGTCTAAGTGGCTGTATATACTATGTTGCGTTCCAGGCAGGAATGAGAGTTAATGTTTTTCATATCCTCACCAACAATTGGTATATTCAGTTATTTATTTTAGTCATTTTAATAAGGGAGAAGTGGTATCTCACTTTTGTTTTAGTTTGAATCCCCTAGTGACAAATGATGTTGAACATCTTTATTTGGTTATTTGCCATCTGTAGATCTTCTTTGGTGAGTTGTCTGTTCAAGTATTTTGCCTGCTTTTTAAGTGGGTCATTTTGCTTTCTTATTGTTGAGTTATAAAAGTTTTTTCTGTGTTTTGGATACAAATCCTTTATCAGCTAACATGTTTCCCAAATATTTTCTTCCTTTCTGTGGCTTGTCTCTTTATCTCTTAATAGTGTCCTACACAAAGCCGAAGTCTATAATTTTAACAAAGTAGAACTTACCAATTTTTCTTTCAAGGACTTTTTTGATATTGTATCTAAAAACTCATCACCAAACTAATATAATACAGATTTTCTTCTGTGCTTTCTGTTTTATGTTTTATGTTTAAAGTTTTATGTTTCATATTTGGTTTTAAGATACATTTTGAGTTGATTTTTGTGAAAGATGTCTGTGTCTAGGTGTCTACTTTTTTTTTAGCTTATTGATATTCACTTGTTCCTGTACCATTTGTTGAAAAAAAACATTATTTTCCATTGAACTGTCTTTGCTCCTTTGTCAGTAATCAGTTGACTGTATTTCTGAGGGTCAGTTTCTGGGCTCTGTATTTTGTTCCATTGATCTGTCTTTTCTTTCGCAAATACCGCGCTGTCTTGATTGTAGCTTTATAATAAGTCTTGAAATTATGTATTATGAGTCTTCTAACATTGTTTTTCTTGTCAGTATTGTGTTGTCTGTTCTGGGTCTTTTGCCTTTCCATGTGTACTTTAGAAAATGTTTGTCAATGTCTAAAAATATATCACTTGCTGAGATTTTGATTAGGATTGCATTGAATCTGTAGATTAGTTGGGAAGAACTGGAGTCTTAACAATGTTATGACCATGAACGTGGATGTTACTCCTTTGAGTTCTTCCATCAGAGTTTTGTAGTTTTCTGCATAGGAATACTGTACGTATTTTGTTAAATTTGTACCAAAACATGCAATTTTTTTTGGCTTCAGTAAATGTTTTTTGTTCTTAAAATTCCAATTATTTATTGCTGGTATGTAGGAAAGCATTTGACTGGTAACCTTTTATTACCTTGTTTTACTAGCTTATTAGCTATAGGAGTATGTGTAGGGTTTGAGGGGTTTGGGGGACTATTTTTGGGGATTTTTTTACATTGCCAGTGATGTCACCTGTGAACAAAGGAAGTTTTACTTTTTTCTTCAAAATCTGTATGAGTTTTATTTACTTTTCTTGTCCTATTGAAGTAGGTGGGACTTCTAGCATAGTGTTGAATAGTAGTTGTGAGAGTAGACATCCTTGCCTTGTTCCCAATCTTAAGGGGAAAGCATTCAATTGCTCACAATTCAGTATGTTGCAGGTTTGCTGTACATGTTCTTTCTTTTCTTGAGACAGAGTCTCGCTCTGTCACCCAGGCTGGAGTGCATCTAGGTGGCACCATCTAGGCTCACTGCAACCTCTGCCTCCCAGGTTCAAGTAATTCTCATGCCTCAGCCTGAGTAGCTGGCATTACAGGCATGTATCACCACGCCTGGCTAATTTTTGTCTTTTTTCAGTAGAGACGGGGTTTCACCATCTTGGCCATGCTGGTTTGGAACTCCTGATCTCAAGTGATCCACCCATGTTGGCCTCACAAAGTTCTGGGATTACAGGTGTGAGCCACCATTCCAGCCCAATGTTCTTTTTCAACTTGAGGAAATTTACTGAAAGTTGTTATGAATGAATGTCGCCATTGGCTGCATGCTTTTTCTGCTCTATTTATATGATCACATGATTTTCCTACTTTGGCCTTGTTGATGTGGTGGATTACATTGATTTTCTAATATTAAATCAACCTTATGTACCTGGAATAAATCCTACTTGGTTATGGTGTATAATTCTTTTAGTACATTATGGAATGGAGTTTGCTAATAGTTTTGAGGATTTTTGTACCTGTGTTCATGAGAGATGCTGATTTCTAGTTCTTCACTTTAGACTGTCTTTATCCACATTGGTTATGAGGAGGCCTTGTTCTTGTTCCCCCTCAGACCACATCTCATTCTAAGGAGGTCACAGAGCAGTTGGGCTGGTCACAAATCTGGCACCTGTTAATGCTTTTCCTCCCCATATCTGGCCAGTTGTAGCCTCTGAGGGTGATTTAGTATTTTGAGAGATACTTCCTTTGTCAGGTCCCAACCAGTGCTCAAGAATAGGCTGGGGACAGTCACCTCTGGCCTCCCTGGCTGGCCCAGACTGGTCCCAGCCTCTGACGAGTAATGTAGAAATACTTTGAACGAGGCACTTCCAATGACCAGCCCCACAGATTGGGTTAGGAAGTGTTCCCTCTGCTTTTATTTTTTGGACAAGATTATAGAGAACTGGTATCATTTCATTCTTTAATATTTGACAAAATTCATTGAAACCATATGGAGTTGATGCTTTCTTTTTTGGAAGATCATTAACTATTGATTAAATTTATTTAATAGACATAAGCCCATTCAGATTATTTAATTCTCTTTGTGTTGGTCATTATGAATCAGAATCAGTCACATTCATGTAAGTTAAAAAATGTGTGAGCTTGGAGTTGTTCATAATATTTCTTCATTATTCTTAAATGTCCTTGAGGTCAAAAATAATGAAATCCTCTTCCTCTCTCTCTCTCTCTTTTTTTTTTTTTTTTCTGAGACAGAGTCACTCTGTCACCCAGGCTGGAGTGCAGTGGTGCGATCCTGGCTCACTGCAACCTCAGCCTCTTGGGTTCAAGTGATTGTTGTTGCTCAGCCTCCCAAGTAGCTGGGACTATAGGCACACACCACCGTGCCCAGCTAATTTTTGTATTTTTAGTAGAGATGGAGTTTTGCCATGTTGACCAGGCTGGTCTTGAACTCTTGGCCTCAGGTGATCCACCTGCCTTGGCCTCCCAAAGTGCTGGGATTACAGGCCTGAGCCATCACACCCGGCCAAAACCCTCTTCATTTCTGATATTGGTGTTTGGGCTTTTTTTTTCTCTTTAGCCTGTCTAGAGGTTTATCAATTTCATCAGTCTTTTCAAAGTCCAGCTTTGGGTTTTGATAATTTGCTATTTTTGGAAAATGAGTCTTTAGCTGCATATTTGCTATCCCAGACACACTGAAGAAGGAGGAAGCTGATCTGTAGGCAACCAGCCTGCCAGCTGCAGTTCTTCCTGGAGGGCCTTGTCCAGATGAGGTCATCATGCTGTGTCTGTATTCTCTGGGGTAGCCACACTTTTCTGTCCTTATGTTTTCTCAGGTTTTTGCTTCTGTGGAGCCATTCTTGATAGAGCCATCTCCTTCCTTCCTGACTTGAAGTCTTAGGATTTACATAAGAAATACATGAATATGTTGAATTCTACCTCAGAAAATGCCTGTGTTTACTTAACCTAAGAATGTTGTTTTATTACCATGTGGTTGACACATTATTCGGGAAAGTACATTTTATTGTCTCTCTGGTGGAATTTTGGCATATATTTTGGCCTCTGGCTTTGCTCACAGCTGTTCTGAGACAGTTTTAAAATCTCTCTGAGCCTCAGTTTCCTTGTCCTGAGATAAGCAAGAAAAGGCACACCTCATAGTGTGGGAGTGAAGTTTGGGTGTAATCCTGGCATGGCATTATATAGAAGTCTTGGGTGCATGTGGCTTCTCCAAATATCACAGTTTCCTACTCTGTGTATTGACCAGAGATTAACTCCAGACTTCTATATTGTTGCTAGACGAACTGCCTAAATGCCTTAATTTCCTTTTGACAGACACCTGTTTCATGTTTGCTTTAGTTCTTTGCTTGTGACTTCCTTCTTCCTTTTTACAAAAATATAGAACATTGATTTTGTTTCTGAGGTATAAATATATGTGAATAACAGAATGTTAGAGACTGTGATAGATATTGCTAATTTGACCCTCTTGGTTACAGGGGAAGGGGAGGAGTTACAGCCCGGCCAGTTGGAGTTGTAGTACCACGAGGGACGCCAACTCCCAGAGGAGTCCTGTCCACCCGAGGGCCAGTGAGTCGGGGAAGAGGACTTCTCACTCCCAGAGCAAGAGGAGTCCCCCCAACTGGGTACAGACCTCCACCGCCACCCCCGACACAAGAGACTTATGGAGAATATGTAAGTGAAGGTGTCAGACAACAGCCTTGTTCATCAGATTGACTTAATCCAGACGTAGCACTGGATATTGTACCCACGTATGCTTACTCACCTTGTTTTGGTTCTTGAGTATTCTACTTTGTTTCAGCAAATATTTATTGAGTGCTAAAGAAGTACTTAATACTAGAGGTATAAAAATGGCCTGATCTTTTTCATCAAATAGTTTAAATCTAAGGTATGGAAGAGGAGTTTGGGTGGTGGGGAGGTATAAGACTAAGGTTCAGGAGACATATTTTCAAGCCCTTACAGGAATTTAATGTAACATTCTTGCATATTTCACTCCTGAATACTTCAGTCATTTAAAAAATAATTGCCTGCGTATACCAAGATGGTTTCAGCCTTAACTGTTTCCTTTTAAGCTACTCTGCTGAGTATGGATTCTTAGTGGAAATTCTTTTCAGTAAAGAAAACAAAAGTTCTCTATTTTCAATTAGTGCAAATCAGTTTTTCATTTATCATTCAGCAATTCTTTGATATAATTCATAGACTGACTTAACATAAGAGAGAATAATAACCGTGAAAGTTGAGGGGGAAGGGAATTCGTTGATGTCCTCATTTACCATAAATGAAGAAAATAAGAAGCAATGGATAGGTGATCAATATTAATAATTGAAATTGTTAAAGTAAGTGTATGTGAACCATTGTCAATGAAAGGGAAGCAGTAACAATGATAAAATGCAAGTATCAGTAGGTTTTCATTGTTTTACTTTAGGAGAGATCTCTTGCTAGGTGCTCTGTGCCTCTTTGCATAGTTTCTAGAAGGTTGCAATAATCCCCTGGGCCTCAGACAACCTCTTCAACCTCATCTGTGTGGCCACTGGTAAGATCAAAGTCTTTGTCTTGGACATATTTAAGTTTTTGTAATTCCCTGAACATTCTGTGTCATCTTAGTCTTCTAGACCTTTGCTTATACTGCCTGCCTCAGCCTAGAATGGTGTTCTTATGTTTCATTTGACTGTCTCCTTGTGTCCTTCTACACTTAGGTCAACCATTGCTAGGGAAATTTAGAGGTGGTAATAGCTAACCTGTTGAGCATTAATACAGTTCTTACATTTCTCTCTCCCACCTAGCTTGTGAACCTCTGGAAGGGCAGGAATGGATAGCTTTTATCTCTTTATACTTGGGAGAGAGTGCATACTGGGAGCCCACTGAATTATATTTTAACAAATCCCATAATAGTTTTACAAGTTTGTTATTCAGTTGAGGAAGGTATGTGTTTCCTCTCTTTGAATTCGTTACAGTTAGATGTGTTCCTACTTCCTAATATTCTTACCAGATGACAATAATAATTATGCCTCAGCTCTTCCATAAATGCTGAGTATCCTGAAAGTATCAGGGACTCTGAAGGAGAGGAAATCTTAAATTCCTTTTAGGTAGGCCCAGTGTCTGTTCATTTCCACTTTGGCTTACATTGATTTCTTAGGTTTAGATTTAATACAGATGTGGTTGGATGATGTAGTAGAAATTGCCAGGCAGGTTGTGTGGGAAACCTGGATCCTATACCCCATTTTACCATAAATTTTAATATCAGGCAAGATATTTAACTTTTTGGGCTTCATAATCCACTTATTTCAGAAAGAACTATTGCCTTCATTACATGTATTCATCTTTCCATTCAATAAAGATTGGATTTCTACCATGTGAGCCAGACACACATGTTGTCTGTCTCAGCATGTATACTCTAATTATTAGAGTCTGGAAATAAATTATATAGATTAATAAAACTGAAAAATTCTTGAAAGGTTAAAGTGCAAAGGAGGAAAAGCAAAAGCAAGAGACATTCAAGACATTTGGGTTTGCTGCTTGTACTTTTGATTGTTTTATTTATTTTTTATTTTTGTAAATGATAGGAAAGGCATTAAAACAATTGAATTGAGAAGTATTCTGTAGGATTAATTTACTCCCTTTTCCATCTGCTACCAAAGATAATGGGATAATGGCCCTGTTGAAGATTACCTGCATTTTTCCAGAACCAGACAAAGGTTTAAGAGCTCTAAAGGAAAAAGTCAACCTTCATTGTTTGATTCCCACACTCACTCATGCCTGGCACTCTTCCAGGCACTGACTGTTACTGCAGCTGTGATTTCAACACAGAGCCAGTGCTCTTTCTGTCACATGGTAGTGTTGCCTTCAAATAACTGACGGTCATATCCGCCAGTGTTCTAATTTGGCTGGAATGCAGTATTTGCAATTTTATCAGCATCATACAATTACAAGTCTTGCATACATAAAACAGCTGTGTGCTTTCCAGGTGTGCTTTGGGTAGTATAGTGGGACACCAAAGGAAAAGAAATACCATCATGAGTGCACCTCCTTCCCCGAGTTGAATTATCATCATGAAGGGTTCAGATTACAAACGTTATAGTTTTCCCACTTAATTTAGCATCTATTATTCCTGGCAGTGCCTTTTAAGATTACTAGTCAAGAGAAAAGATCTTCCTCATTTAGCCTAGCATTTTGTGAGCTGCCTTGGCACAGTTATAGTAAAAGCTTCAGTGGCTTTTTCAGTATAGTAAAAGCTTCACTGTATATAACAAACTTTGCTGGTACTTGGTATAAGGAGCAGATAAAGCCCTTCAGCTTACTTACAGTGGCTTGCCATCAGTAGCACTACCTTGCAGATACCCGTTTGACCTCATCTTCCTCCACTGACCCAGTTTTCTACTTCCAACTTTTCTAATACAGCTTGCAACCTCTGGCATAACTTCAGACCTTGGCCATTGGTCTCAACTGTTTGAAAACCTAAAGATTACTCACCCATCATGCTTAGTTTTGCAGCATGGTAGGGGGAATGGGAAGTAAATTCTTCTTAAAAAAATTTTTTATGTTGGGCTCAGCACGATGCTCACGCTTGTAATCCTAGCATTTTCAGAGGCCAAGGTGGGCACATCACTTGAGGTCAGGAGTTCAAGACCAGCCTGGCCAACATGGTGAAACCTCATCTCTACCAAAAAAAAAAATACAAAAATTAGCCGGGTGTAGTGGTGCGCACCTGTAAACCCACCTACTTAGGAGGCTGAGGTGGGAGAATTGCTTGAACCCGGCAGGTGGAGGTTGCAGTGAGCTGTGATCGCCCCCACTGCACCCCAGCCTGGGTGACAGAGCGAGACTCCGTCTCAAAAAAAAAAAAAAAGAAAAGAAAAATTGTTTCTTTGTTTCTTGGATTTTAGATAGGGTGGGTGTATTATAAGATACCCAACTTAGAAAACCAAGGAGCTTGTAACACAAATAAATGGTTATTCATTCATGCATCAAATGGGAAAGTTGGCCATCTTTGAATATACTAAAATTATTACATGGAACTAGAACATCTTAAATTAGATTCTAAATTCCATGAGGGTAGGCACTCTCCCCCTGCCTCCCCTTCCTCCCACCCACCACACTTCACCTTTTTATTCCCAATAACTAGTATATAATGTCTGGCACATAGTAGGTCTTTAGTAAATATTTACTGAATGAATGAATGAATGGTCACAAGATGGTTTTTAAAAATTGTCTCCTGCAGAGAACCCACCACAGATGCCTTCTGTGTGATTTTTCAGTTTTATTCACATAGCAATTTATATGTAACATAGTATTTAGTATATAGCTATGTAGAACAATCATAATATGTCTAGTTTTCAAAAGATTATTAACTTCTAAGGAAAAATTCTTTATCTCTAGGTTAATCTCTGGCTACTAGCTCAGTTTTTGGCACATTGTAAGCACTTAGTAAATGTTCATTGGACTGAACAACCTTATACAGAGACTTGATAACATTGTTCAGATGAAGATTACCATGGATTTTTCCTAAGTTACTGGTAAAAGCATGTGATGGGAAGAAATATGATAGTATTTGAGAAAATAACTTTCCTAAGTTACTGTTGTCTTCTAGCACTGGACAGGTAGTCACAGGTTACAAATGAATAAGATTAATTTTGTTAGCTCCTGAAGGAAACAGAAAAACCTACTGTAAATCTCATCTCAGTATAAAAAGGGGCTTTAAAGAAGGATGTAATATTTGATGAGAAACTGCTCTCCACAAGGCACTTTGATATATGTCACGTTTTCCTTATAACCACCTACTATGATCTCTACTGTACAAATGAGAATTTAAGGTCAGGGAAGTTAAGTGCCTTGCCCAAAGTCACAGGAGTGGTAAAGAAGGAGCAGATTCAGGATTCAAAGTTCAAGGCCTATGTTCTGTCTTGAAAACCCAGTGCTTTAAAAAACAAAACCAAAAAAAAAAAAAAAACAGTGTTCCACTAGCCGAGGTTATAAATAAAATCTCTTCATCTTTGGAGAAAGTGTAACAGATGCTGTGTGTTCCCTTCATCAGAAATGCCATAAA
Organism: Pan paniscus; assembly: GCF_029289425.2. Classification (NCBI taxonomy): domain Eukaryota; kingdom Metazoa; phylum Chordata; class Mammalia; order Primates; family Hominidae; genus Pan; species Pan paniscus. Next base: position 152,977,107 of record NC_073256.2, read on the forward strand.
AGGGATTATAGGACACTGAATTAAATAACCTCTGTGTTCCTTGCGATTCAGTAATTCCCTGGTTTTAAGCTACCCGAAGTAGGTAAATGGAAATGAACTGTTAGGAAGAAAGGGATGATGTTCGGATTAAAAAAAATGAACAAAGCGCTACTAATACATTTATTGGCAAAAATACGAATAACACTTTCATTTAAGAATTTCTCAACATCTGTACCTCTGAAAGGGGCTTGTCATTTCTTTGGAACTCAGAAACGTAATTTTTAAAAATCTCCTTGGAATATATCCAGTGATAAAGGTTTGATTTCTATACAATGTGTTTGGCTATATCAAACCAACTCAGTTTACTTTTCATCAACTTTCATTTAAAATTTACTATCTGAGGCCATTATTTCCAGAATAAAAGATGAAAAAAGATCACATCAGTGGTTTACTTAAACAAAATGAGGAAAATTCTATTTTTTAAAATCCTGCCACAATAGCTACATTTTTCAGAAAGTATGCATTTCAATCTTTAAAGATACTCAGTGATTTTCAGATTATGTGTACTGCAAGTATTCTGATACAGTTTTAGGCCCAAGAAAAATTTAGTCAACGGTATCTGTTCTAGTTCTTTTTAAATACTTATATTTTGCCCATTTTAGAAAACGTACTGTTAGCCAAAGTGAGAAAACTTGACAATTCGCAGGTATTTCCTTGTAAAATGTGCCTATTGAAATTCGTCTGATATTTCTCAAGGTGAGTTGGTGAAGATATTGGATCATTTATACTGTCATCTGAGCCAACTGTTCTTCATCGGAGTCACTGTAACAAAATATTCCCTGAGTGTGTGTCATTGGGATGAACATCTGTTAGCAAATACATCTATTTGACTTTGTGATTGTTATTACGGGAGTACGTATGACACAGCCATTTGAGTAGGATAGTCTAGCCATTGGTAACACCAAATCCATCTCTCAGTAATTCTCCTTTTCAGAATAACTCTCAAACAAGATAATTTAACGTGGTTAGCTTTTTTCCAAAATGAAGAAAACAGATAGTGGATGTTTTTTCAGTTATTTAAGTATAAATTTGGGACCTTCCGCTCTACTTTTAACTTAGTAAAATTAGATATAATTACAGTAACTCCTCATCTCTTTTTGGAGAACAAGAAGTACCTTTTTTCCAAAATGACATTGATTTATTGTTTATGTCCAAATAATTAAATAACTGACAAATTAATTAGGATAACCCAGTACACATTCAATGAGAGCACTTTAATAATTTAAAATGCTGGTGTAATTACACAGGAAAGCATGCCTGAGGTGTCCTGGCAGAGCCCAATTTATGAATTTCTAAAGTGAAACCATTTTTTATAAATTGTTTTAGGGTCAACATGCAAAGAAAACACACAATCTGAATAAATCAGCATCCCCCTAACACTCAGTATGGTAGTTTTATCTAGTATCTCTGTAAGATCTTTTTCATTTCCATTACTTCACCTAAACACTTGCATGTTATTAGCTACTGAAAGGAAAACTGTTTCCTCTTTACTGCTGCTCTCAATACGTCACTTTTGCACTGTATGTATAGGTTGTGTTCGTTTTCTGCAAACATCGACTGTGTGTCCTGCAGTTTAATTCTGACACCATTTACCAGGAGTTAGCACAGACCCTACAGTTAAAGGCTTAGTCCCACTTGAGGTGCCAGTTGCAACTGGTGGGCCCCCAGGTTACCCACAACTTGTGTCAGACTTGGATGGAAATTGGAGATTCCCACAACCCCTTTCTTATGTTTGATAATTTGTTAGAATGGCTCAGAACTCAGGAAAGTAGTGTACTTACTACTGCTAATTTGTTATGAAAGGATACAGGTCAGGATCAGTCAGATGGAAGAGACGCATAGGGCAAGGTGTTGGGGAGGGCATTCCACGCCCTCTCCAGGTAGCCACCCTCGCGGCACCTCTGTGTCCTCACCCAGCCTGCAGGCGCTCCAAACCCCTTCAGCTGGAGTTTTTAATGGAGGCCTCACTACATAGGCGTACTTGATTAAATAATTGGCCATTAGCGATTGACTCAATCTCCAGCCCCTTCCCCTCCTTGGAGGTCAAAGGTGGGGCAGCAAGTTTCAACCCTTTAATCACAGGGATGGTTCTCTTGACAGCCAGCCACCTCTCCTCTTTCCTTAGGGGCTTTCTGGAAGTCATCTTATTGATGTAAACTCTTCTGTGATGGAAAGGGGCTTGTTATGAATAACAAAAGGCCCTCCTTTCACTTTTATTGCTCTTATCACTTAGAGAATTCCAGGGGTTTTAGGAGCTGTGAGCCAGGAGCTGTGGAAGACAATCAAACTATACATTTCTTACTATATCATAGTATCAAAACTACCAAATCTAAATTTCTAACTCTGGTGTCATCTGTTCACGGTCCCCTCTCCCTGAATGCCCTATAAGCACTTTGAAAGCTGTGATATAGACCAACACAAAGGGCCTCATTCTTCCCCAGAGTTTCTTGTTAAGATGAATGGCACTACCATATAATCAGACTCCCAAGTTCAAATTCTTTCATCTTCCTTCTCTGTATTCAAATAGCTACCAAGTCTTTTCACTTGTTCCTCATGAATAGCTGTTTGATTTCAAGCTCATCTACATTGCCGTTGGTTTTGTTATGATGCTATTTTTGTGCACTATTTTATTCCCAGCACCTAACATATAGTAGTCACTTAATAAATACTGGTAGTTTGGACGGATGGATGCACAACAGACAGAAGTTGTCATAGCCTCCTCAGTTGCACCTTTGCTTGTAGTCTTGCTCCAGCTCGTTCCTTTCCTTAAATAATATATTCTTCATACTACTTCCAGTGTACTTTCTAATATCTAACATCGGATATGCTACTGCCCTCCACCTCCCCCCATAAGGAAGAGAGCTAGTTGAAAATTCTAGAAGGATCTTAGTCTCTTCAGGATAAAGTTGAGACTCCTCTGCATTGTGTTTAAGGGCCTTCCTGAGACCTTTCATCCTCCTGTTGACTAACCGACTGTCATTTTGCATTCAGTCTATCCCAATTGCAGTCCCTTAAACATAGCAGGAACTGTAAACTGTTTTCCCGAGCTCTTGGCTCCCTTTGAATGTGCTTTCTTATTTTGTCCATGCCAACTCTGTTTACTATTTATAGCCTTAGATCATGGAGCCTTCTGGACATCTTTCATGTCCCTTTAACAAATTGTACCCACCTCTATGTTTACTTACTTGTCCTTGTCCTCAGTAGACTGTGGGATCCTTTAGGGAATGAACTATGTCTTTGTTTTATCGTAGTATATACAGTCTCACAGAACCTGACATTTTGGAGATACTAAGTAAATATGTGGAGGATGGACAACATGGCCTTTGTCAACGCCAACTAATTCTGTGTCGTGCCATGTGTTATGTATACTTTTCAGCACACTTAGTGCAATAAAATTGAGGATCTTAAACAAGTTTTAGCAAACATAACATGGTCCACTTAGTGAACTAATAAGTATGAAAGACAATGCAATTTAATATAAAGATTATTATTCTGAGAGGCAAAATACAGTCATGTATCCCTTAACAAAGGAGATACATCCTGAGAAATGCATCATTAGGCGATTTCATCATTGTGTGAACACCATAGAGTGTTCTTAGACAAACTTAGATGGTAGAGCTCACTACCGCCTAGGCTATATGCTTTTAGGTAACAAACCTGTACAGCATGTTACTGTACTGAATACTGTAGACAGTTGTAACACAATGGGACATCTGTGTCTGTAAACATGTCTAAACATAGAAAAGATACAGTAAAAATGTGGTATTAAAATCTTAACGGCTCCACTGTCCTATATGTGGTCCATAGTGACCAAAATGTCATTACGTGGTATGTGGCTGTACTTGGTTTCTAACCTCCTTTCTCTTCAGAGTGACCATCTATTGTGTTTTTATGCAGACTATTTAACCTTTCTGGGCCCGAATTTTCTTTTAACCTGCAAAATAGTGGTGATGATACATAGGTAGCAGGTTAGTCTAAATGACGTTCTTAACCTCTTTCCAACTTAAAAAATCTGCAGCGGTTTGAGTATGTTTGTCAAAATTTGGTTTCCACTCTCACCCTAAAGATGGTTTTTGAAATAAAAAAATTGTGTTTTCATCAAATAGAAACCTTTAATTGAAAAGTAAGTTACAGAATAAACAAATACATGTTTTAATGATGGTAGAAACAAGCTAAAAATGAGTAGTTGTGAGCCTTTTGAATTCTAAAACATCTTGAAAAATGTTTTACAAAATGAGATTTAAAAAATACAGACTTGCCATCCCTTAAGATGTGTAAACTAAAATTGCCTTAGGAATTCTCATCATACTATTCTCTAAATCATTTAATTATGATTGCATCAGCTCTCTATTCATAGGAAGTACTTATTATTCACTAATATCTCTTGATATCTCAATGTTGTGTAATCAATTCTAAGCATTTGAGGCTGAGCTGATGGCTTAATCACCTTTAAAGGTAAGTATGGTAGGGCATTTTAAATGTAGTCATACAAGCTCATAAGAATACAAAAACTCCTTTCTTCAGCAGATATTTTTTATTCTTTGATTATCTAACTATAAGATGTTTGTTGAACAGAGTGTGGAATCATCCTTAAATCATCTCCTGAGGCTTGGTAGTGCCTACTTAAGAGAGGCACTAGGTACCTTTGCAAAGTCACACAGTCTATTAGGGCAGAGCTAGAATTTAAAGCCCAGCGTTCTGGCTCTAGAGCCCATGCTCCAGCACCCTGTCAATGTATTCTAATGGAGAAGCTAACAAATAAATGGGAAAATTTATTTAATCTCTTTGGACATAAAAGTTATTATACAGAATTTTGAGCAAGTGATACTAAGGAATAATTGGTTTTACCAATCCTTCTGCAACCACTGCAGGATGTGTTATTTCCTCATAGGACAGCTACCTTTGGTTAACTTAATCCAGGTTTAAAGAGTCAAAGAGATAGTTTTGAAGAGGAGCAGAAATATAAACCTCCTGTTGTACGAGCAGGCCTCCCTTGTCTGTGTGTTCTCCAGCTTCATGACTCACTAAGGCTGTGTAAGATGAAAGTTGTCTTGAAGAAAACACTGTTGCTACCATAAATGGTGCCTTCATCTGTACATGGGAATAGAGGGACCACTGTTTTCTCTTTGTGATAAGAATAAACTCTTCTGAAATTTTGATGACTAGGAACATCAATGAAGGCCTTTAGGGGAAACGAAATGTATTTTTTAGTATACATGTTGTTATTTAATGTGGATTTTATTTAAGGACTCAGTGAAGTCATCCTTCTCACTTTTTTGAGAAAGCTAGAGCTCACCTGAAGCTTTAATTGTGACTAGTTTGGGAATTTTTGTAGAGACGGGAGTTGTACTGACGGCAAATTTCCCCAATGCAGTGACTACTCACATAATTTTTGACAGTTAACTAATCTCAAAACTGCTTCAATTATCTTGTTTTCCATAGTGAGAAATTTAATTAAAACAGAGTACAGATTGTGAAAAGGTTATTTATGAAAATGCATTTTAAATGTGAATTGAAAAGCCTAGGGACACCTTTTTATTTTAGATAAAAAGATGAAGGTTCTATAATTTTTCATATTCATTTTACCAGAAGCCAGGGTAAGAGCAGTAGGCAGTTTACTTGAAATGTCTTATCAGGAGCCTCACAAATCAATCTTTTGCCTAAATTGCTTGAAAGGTTGACTTATTTTAGGAATGTAAGACTTTAGGAAATAAGTTCAGATTTAAAATATATGAGTATGGAAGTTTTTTTTTGGTTTTTGGGTTTTTTTCTTCCTACATTAAAACAACAACAAAACACCTTATCAAGGAAGTGGAAAGCTCTAAAATGAAAATGTCATTAAGGCATGGAAAGCAAATTGTGCTGTCATAATTAGGCTTGCCCGTCCAAGTTAGTTGAGCTATAATGGTTTTATGTGAGCTGATGTGACAGATGTAACATATCCCTCAGGTGATTTAGGGCTGAGGCAGGGAAAGGAACTTGTGAACCACTGGATTATTCCTTTGTTATAATGGACTATCTGCAAGAACCTGCCATGTTTGTTTTACAGTTTTCAACCAGCATTCATAGAACACGGTCTCTGCCTTTAAGTAGATTAGAGTCTAAGAAGGAACATAATGTTGGGGAGGAAAAGTAATTTTCTGTCTACCCTCTGAGTTCTTAGCTGGAATGTACCCAACGGAAAAAAGTTTTTTGACATGCATATTTTATATATATGGGAGAGATACCCAGGGAATTAGTAAATCTCAAAGAGGGGGCTTCGAACTCTGGTTTATATAGCATCTTCCGTAAGGAACAGTAAATTTTTGCAGAAATGACTAGATAGTCTCTAGGGAGAGCAAATTCTGGAAAGGCAAATAAATGGAAGTTTGTTATATAGATTCCTCTGTTGCCATCTCAGGCTAATAAGGGTCCAAAGTTATCTTGGTGGGCCTCGTTGTCTCACTCCTGTAATCCCAGCACTTTGGGAGGCCGGAGTTGGAGGTTTGCTTGAGGCCAGGAGTTCAAGACCAGGCTGGGCAGCATATTGAGACCCCGTCTCTGCAAAATTAAAATAAATTTAAGAAAATAAACTTGTGTTCAGTGATCAACCTTGGTCCCTCCTGGTAGATAGGGGAGGAGAGAAACCTTTGCCTTTATAAATTTATGTCTTGCTTTGATACAGATATAAGAGGGCAGAGAGGGCAGAGAGCTTTTTTAATCTGCTGATTCTCAATTAGCTTCAGCTCAAAATAATCTTTATGCTAAAGTGGCATATTTTGGGTTGGCATGCCTGATCTCCTGGAGTAGTTGTCACCCCCACTTTGAATTCTTTCATATTTTCTTGTTTATTTTAGGTGGTCAATCTGTTATTTGGATCCACAAGTATACATCTTATTTAAGGTACTTATCTTAGAGTAATGTAAGTACTTTTATTTTTCTTATTACTCTCCATTATACTTTAAGTTGTTAGTGGTAGGTAGGAGCTATGTCTTTTGATCTACAGGACCCAGTATATTTTGGTTGAGACAGGGTCTTGTTCTGTCACCCAGGCTGGAGTGCAGTGGTACAGTTAGAACTCACTGCAGTCTCAACGTCCTGGACTCAAGCGATCCTCCTGCCTCAGCATTCTGAGTAGCTGGCACCACATGTGTGTGCCACTTTGCCCGGCTAATTTTTTTTATTTTTTATAGAAACAAGGTCTCACTTTGTTACCCAGAATGATCTCAGACTCCTGGCCTCTAGCAACCCTCCTGCCTCGGCTTCCACAAGTGCTGGGATTACAGGTGTGAGCCACTGTGCCCAGCCTGGATTTCCTGATGCAGAGACGAAACAGAGTTAACCTTGAGAATTAGAACACCTATAATTGACTTATGTACAAAGAATAGGGAGGAACAAACAGGAAAGTACAACTGCTTGATGGAATGTGGTAAGACTTTAGAGGAGACAACATTTAAACCAAACAGGAAGGGGATGAGTAGCACTCAGGTAGGAGGAACCAAGAGGACTCTGTGCAGACTCGATGTGATATTTAAAGGCATGGACACAGGGAGGATCTTAGTGTGCTGCAGTCAGCCAGAAGAATTTTGGTGATGTCCATTATTGATGAGGTTTATTGTCATCTTTATACATTTTTATTCTATTCATTTTGTTTATAGGTAGAATAGAGCATGAGGTACATAACAGGATGTGGAATGAGGACTATGGTGGTTAAAAGTAAATAAAATAAAAAAGCAATTTTAAAATAGAACTACGTTGTTGGGTTGGGTGACAGAAGTGGAAGGCCAGTTGGCCATCTCGATATGTTCTTATAGTGTGGCATTATCTAGGAGAGTTCACTACAGTATAGGGTCTGACCCTCAATTTTATAGGGCCAGGCAGTATATCATAGGGGTTAAAAGCAAAGTTGGGAGCCAAACTGACTTTCGAATCCTTGCCCTGTCTTTAATTGCTATGTGACCTTACTCAAATTGCTTAACTGTTCTGTGCCTCAGTTCCTAATTCAAAGATGGAAATACTAGGGCTTATCACATGAGATTGTTAAGTTATAAAGATGAGGTAAGTTGCCATGTGGAAAGTACTTGATACCTGACACATTAAAGGTGATAAATAATTTTGTTGTTGGCTCAAAAATCTAATTCTTCAGTTTACCAATGTAGCTCAATCTTTCAGAGCATACTCTTGCTGTATATTGGACATTAATATATAAAAATTGTAATATCCAGTACTATTCACATGTGCTAGAATGACTAAAATTAAAAAGGTATTTTGAATTGTGGACTGGGATGTGGCACAATAGGAACTCTGATGCACTGCTGTGGGAATGTACACTGCTCCAGCCACTTTGGAAAAATGTCTGACACATTTGGCTGTCTGTTATGAGCACAGGCCTCCCCAGGACCTAGCAGTGGGTAATTCCTCAGCAGAGATGCACACTTAGATGCACTGGAAGACATGTGTAAGAATCCTGTAGGCAAAACCTAAAAGAAGCAAAATGTCTATCAATAATAGAATGGATGAACAAATTATAGTATAATCATTCAGTATTTTAAAGCAGTAAGAATAAACCAATTGTTGCTACACACAGCATTGATGAATCTCACAAACATAATACTTAATGAAAGAAAAATGGCACAGAATAGTAGATATTCTGATTTCATTTATATAAAGCTCAAAGCCGGCAAAACTCATTGATGGTGCTGAGAGTCAGGATGGTGGTTACTTTTGGGGCAAGACGGTGATTCAGAGGGAACAAGGGCAGCTTCTGGCAACTGTTGATGTCCCATTTCTTGATCTGAGCATTGGTTACTTTTTTACTCCTGCTGTGTGGCTTGGTTGTATTCACTTGGTGAGAATTCACTAAGCTGTGTACTTAGGATATGTACCTTTTTATGACTTATTTTATGCTTGAATAAAAAGTTTAAAAATATGACCAATTTGTGAATTAAGAGAATTGATAAGACTAAATAGACCAGATGCTCTCATTTATAACAGAATAACACATCTTCCTTCAAGCAGATCTGTTATTAGACCACGTGATAATCTGAAGGTTACTCAGTAAGTCTAAAAGCAGATCAGAGAATAATCTTAATGCAAATATTTTAAAACTCTGATAGCTTGTTCTTAACATTTTCCCTGTATAGAAGTCTCTGCACTGTGAATTACATGTGCCTTCTGGTGGGCCAGTAGCCATTTCCCCTTCACAGTGGGACTAAAGACACTTGGCATCTCTCATCTGGCACATCATTCCAAGAGGGGCTCTTGTTCTCAAGGAAGAGCACTTGGAAGAATGAATGAATCAATATAAATCCATGACTAATTGAATGCTCACCCTGTGCCAGGCACTGGGAACACAGTGGTCGACAGGCAGATGAAGCCCTTGTTCTTGTGGAGACTCCATTTCTATTGGAAGACATAGACAATAAATAATACATATTGGGTATTGATGAAAGTCAGCTTCCAGACTCTTGCTGAGCATGACTACAAAAGGTGAAAGAAACAATCAACAAATAACCAAAAAATCTTTGAAGGCATGAAAGCTAAAATGGTTAAAAAAATAATAATAACTGGGCCAACAGCTTGGGGGGAAATGAAAATGAAAGGCAATTTTCCTCTGAATCACAGAGAATGAAAAATGACTCATGTGACTATTTCCTCAACTGTCCTAAGAATGGTACATAGCTAGTATCATTCTAGATACAAAGGAAAGACATTAATTCATGTTATACACAGTGGATGTCTTAGGACATCAGGTTTCATTCTCTGGTGGAACCCTGGTGAGAAAGACTGCAATGAGTTTCTGCCAATTTCTAAAGAAGGTAGGTGAGAATGTGAACTGAGTCTTAAAAGAAATCTAGAGCCTGGAGAAGTTTTAAAAAATGGGCCTTAAGGGTCCACCCAGCTTAGGTGAAGGGACTGATAAATCCCCTTGGCTGTGGAATGGATCCCAGAGAAGCTATACTTCCAGAGAATGCACTGATGGTCAGCTTCCAATCATAGCAGTCCTTTGTGGGACTAAGGTTAACCTAGACTTACTAATTCTCCTATCCTGGAGAAATATAGCAACATAGTCCTGAAATTATTTTTTTCATGTGTAATTGCTGATATTCAATAAAAAAAATTACAGACATACAAGAAGGTACTATAATAAACTAAGGAAAAGTACAGAAGCAGACACAGTGGATTCAGATAGCAAACATTATACTCAATTATAATAAAGGAATTAAAAAATAAATGTGATGATTTAAACAGAACTGGAATGTATAGAAAAATAGACATTTTGTAACTGAAAAGAACTAAATGGATGGGTTCAGTAGCAGATTAGACAGAGCTGGAGAAAGAACTAGTACGCTAGAAGTTAGATCAGCGAAGCGTGAAGAGAAGAGACTGGACCACATGGAAAGGACCCTGAGCACAAAGTCTCTCATGTCCACTTTGCTCATTTAAAGCCCAGAGGTTCCACACGGTCTGGTCCCTGCACCTCTCTCCCAGCTCACTCCACTTTTCCTTCTTGTCTTACTCTATTCCTGCTGCTATAATAAAATTATAATATTAATAAACTATAATAATCAGATGTAATTAGATATTTTAGATGGATAATTTATAAAAGAAATGTATTCTCACATTTTTGGAGGCTGTGCAGTCCAAGATCAAGACACCTACAGATGAAGTGGTGAAGACTTGCTCTCTGATTCATCGATGGTGCCTCTTGCAGTGTCCCCACAGGGCAGAAGGGCAAAATGGATGGCAGGGACTGGAGGTCCAGGCAGCTCTCTGAAGCCTGTCACGAAGGCATTAAACCAGTTCACGAGAGCCTGCATGTCTTAAGCACTTCGCAAGAGGCCCAACTTCTTAATTCCACCACAATGGACATTAAGTTTCAACATAAATGTTGGAAGTACACAAACATGCAAACCACAGCACCCCTCTACCTCATGGCCTTTATGCTTGCTGTTCATTCTATCTGAAATTCTCTCCCCCTAGTCCCCTAAAATCCGTGTGACCAGCTCCCTCACGGCTTTCACATTTGTATTCAAAGTCTTGTCTGTAAGGATTTCCCTGGCCATAGTGTCTAAAATCTCAAACCTCCCCAACACTCTCATTATCTTATATACCATATATTTTGCTTGGTTTTGTTTCTCTGCTTCCCCATGAGGACAAAGATACTTGTTTTGTTTTGTTTGTGTTGAATGCTATGTCCCCGGTGCTCAGCACAGTGCCTGACATCTAGTTGGCATTCAACAACATCTGCTTCCCAGGATAGATGGAAAGATGTCCATAAAAATCTGTAGCATGATGCAAGGTTAATATGGACCCAGTGAAATTTAGTTATTCCTCCTTTTTCCTATCTTTGTGGAATTTCTGGTCTAATTTCATTTTCTTTAATTTTTTTATTTACAGTTAGTTTTCCCTTCACTTGTTTGTAGGATTTCTGACTTAACTTCATTGTTATTTTGTTTTTCTTTCAGTGTATTTTTCAGCACCTTGACAAATTAAACAAATGAAATTCTACCTCAGTTGGATATGAACTAAGAGAAGAGATCCTATGAATGATTGACACAGACATATTTTAAAAGGCTGTATTCAGATGTGGATAGAATAGCAGCTAATCTTGGTCAGTCATTACCTAAAAACCAAAGTAGTTAATACAAGTGATTGCAGGATGGAAATGTAGACATCACATTTTAGAGAAAGTTTTAAGAATTCATCATATTCTAAAAAGTCAAATACCTTGGATAGCTTTGATTTTTCTCTGATCTGACAGCTTGAGAGTGTTAAAAGGAATAGGTCTTTAGCTAAAACAAAACTACCTTTATTAGGTATGAACTATGCCAAACAATTTTCATAAATATTTTTTGGCTAATCTTCCCACAACCACTGGTAACAACCAGGAGGTATATTATGATTACCATTTTGCAAATTTTAAAATTGGGATTCAGAGAGATTAGTGACTTCCCCAAAGCCACACAGCTAGTAAGTGGCAGAGCTGGAATTTGAACATAGTCATCAGACTCCAAAGACTGATGCAAGGAAGTTGTATTAGTGTAGAAGTCACATAATATTTTCCTCACAGCCCTAAAATAAACAACTGGGCATGTGATTTAATTCTTAAATGATGACTTATTTAAATGATATGAGAAAGATTCTTATTTAGAATCATTGTTAATATGGTAATTTTTATCTTTAGTTGGCTTTGTGATATGCTCATAGTCTAATGAGTCTCAGAGGTGACACTGCATCGACCCAGATACTATTACCCAGAACCCCAGTGAAAACTGAATTTCTGAAAAGACTGTTTTCAGTTAATATTTGTTTTTTAAACTCAATCAAATTATAAGACTAAGCTTTTAACGTTGCGTTTTATATGAAAACTTTTTACGTGTTGAAGTGACCAGTTATTATCGCAATTAAAGTTAGATGTCAGATAGCATAATTACAGTCTTTTAAAATGACTCAAAACTGAAACAGTATTTTAAAAATCACTCTTTTGTAAATTCATCTGTTCACTTAAAATGATTTTTCCTGAGTTTAAATGTGAGTTTACTTGTAACAGAAATAGAATTAAATAGGTCATACTGTTTCCTTTATCCTGGAAAATCTCTTTTTAAAGCAAGATTTCTCTGTTGTTTGGCCACGTGTCGGTTTGAGTTTTATAGGTCGGGAATGACAAATGAAGAATCTCCACCTGTGTAAGAACACATCTTCCCTTCCTGTAGCCTGGCATCCGCCAAGCAGACAGCTCACCCCTGCCAGCTCAGTGCCGTTTCGAAGCTAAAAAGTCAGACTTGATGAATAAGCAAGTCTTTTTAATGAGGCAAACATTATTTATGTTTATAATAACTAATTTCTCATCCATGTTTGTTCAGTTTTTAATAATGTTCTGATATCAAAAGTAGAATACAGAGTTCCACAGGCAGTTTTCTGCTGAGGGCAGGGAATCTAAGACTGATACTTAATGTTTGACAGAAAATGATATAGGTGAGTTCTTGTCATCAAATTTTACAGTATTGTAATACATACTGCATTTTATTATACAGTGTTTCCTCAAGTTGCATTCTTCTTAAAGAAGCACTTAACTACATTTCCTGCCACTTGTCATTAATTAGTTCTTTTCATCATTTATTCAACAAACGTGACCACATGCCTCCTATGTGCTAGACACTGGGAATACAAGAGAAAGGGCCTGCTTTTTACCCTTAAGGACCTTACAGACTAGTGAAAGGAGAGGAGGCAAAGAAATAATTACAGAAGCTATGAATATACAAGTTATTGGTTATCATGGACGCAGGAAGGAGAGAGGGATAATTCAGCCTGGAGTCTTCTTGTTGGCTCACCAAAAAGGTGATGTCAGAGGAAACAGCCTGTGCGGAGGAATTGCGGGTGAAACGACACAGCTGCTGCAGGGCCGTCACGCAGGTGCTGAAGCACACAGCACCAAGCAGCAGTGGCAGGCACCTCCCTCACAGCACCAGGCAGCAGTGGCAGGCACCTCCCTCACAGCACCAGGCAGCAGTGGCAGGCACCTCCCTCACAGCACCAGGCAGCAGTGGCAGGCACCTCCCTCACAGCACCAGGCAGCAGTGGCAGGCACCTCCCTCACAGCACCAGGCAGCAGTGGCAGGCACCTCCCTCACAGCACCAGGCAGCAGTGGCAGGCACCTCCCTCACAGCACCAGGCAGCAGTGGCAGGCACCTCCCTCACAGCACCAGGCAGCAGTGGCAGGCACCTCCCTCACAGCACCAGGCAGCAGTGGCAGGCACCTCCCTCACAGCACCAGGCAGCAGTGGCAGGCACCTCCCTCACAGCACCAGGCAGCAGTGGCAGGCACCTCCCTCACAGCACCAGGCAGCAGTGGCAGGCACCTCCCTCACAGCACCAGGCAGCAGCGGCAGGCACCTCCCTGGGTGAGTTGCTGAGGGCAGAACTGTGAGAGGCTTAGGAATTTGTTCTTTATCTTGTCTCTTTATTTATTGGTTAATCTTCCCCTATTGTTCTCAGGACAGAGGAGTGCAGAGTGGAGATTTTAAGCAGGGAGGGAAGGGGTACAAGTGAGGATTTGCATTCTAGGTGTATAATTTTTGGAGGAATGTTTAGATAAGGAAGCATTAGAAATCCAGGATCAATTAGGGTCTCTGACTAGTCCAGTTGAAGAATTCTGAATGATTCTGATGAATCTAATAATTCTGAATGAAATGATTCACATTAGGAATGTAGAGGAAGTGGGGATGGGTGTGAGATAGATTTAGGGAGATTAAAAATAGACTCATTGGCTAGTTAGATGACAATGGGATGGTAAAGCAGAAAGCACTGATTTTTCTCCAGATGTTAATGCCTTCCTAGGTGTGTGTGGACTGATGGATTCTCACCACAGTATTAGAGACCTCTTGTATCTCCTGCACTGCCTTGCTCACAAGTGCACGGTCTGATTTTTAAAGTGCAAGGAAAGGGATAAAACATCTTTGCAGTACATTTTGACAACATAGGGATGCGTTATATATGTATGTATTTGAGATAAGGTCCTCCTCTGTCATCCAGACTGGAATGCAGTGGCCTGGTCTTGGCCCTGCACAGCCTTGGTCTGCAGCCTCCGCCTCCCGGGTTCAAGCAGTCCTTCCAACACAGCCTCTCAAGTAGCTGGGAATACAGGTGCCCACCACCATGCCTGGCTAAGTTTTGTATTTTTTTAGTAGAGACCAGATTTCTCCGTGTTGCCTAGGCTGGGTCTCAAACTCCTGGGCTCAAAACAGTCCGCCCACCTCAGCCTTCCAAAGTGCTAGGATTAGTAAAGGAGCTTTATTTAGCTTCTTCCAAAGGAGATTCCTTAGGTTGCTTGTGACTTTATACTGCCAGGTTTCCTCACTTTTGATCATCTGATGAATGGCTAGAGGCTCTGGAGATATATGAACCAGCTGAGGAATATTCAGGAAAGAGGTGAGAGGACTAAACAGAGAAGGATTTGGCCTGCTTTGCCTCTAGAGGCATTCAGTCCAGCAATGTAATGAACATCTTTTAAGTCCTCATTATGTTCCAGGCACTGTTGCTACTCTGTGCCTGGTGTGATAGTGTGAAAGAATGAATAAGACACAATCCATATTCAGAAAGGTAGGTGAAGCAAAAAGCAAGGCATATTGTATGCAGCCCAGTAATGGAAGTACATATATTAGGTCCATTGTTGGCATAACAAAGGTGTCATGGACGGTTTTCATGGGACTCAGAAGTTATAACAGAATTGGAAGCTCTCATTTGAGCTTCACCTTGAAAAATTCACTAGACAGAGCAGGCCAGAGACTTGCAGGAAACAGCACATGAACTAGAAATAGTCATTGCATGGGAGGCACAGGACACATTGCAGAAAAATGAGTCTGACATGTAGACTGGGGCTTGTCACAATGGGGTCCTCTAGGAGCAAATATGGAAATGTGAAAAATTACACAAAAATTTCAAATATAAAGTAAACCTTTCAGCATATCTGAGCAGTGCCAGCACTGAAGTGTAGTGAGTTCCTCATCCCAGGTCTTGGCAAGCTTTTTAAGAGTAGATTCTTTTTTTTTTTTTTTTTTTTTTGAGACGGAGTCTCGCTCTGTCGCCCAGGCTGGAGTGCAGTGGCGCGATCTCGGCTCACTGCAAGCTCTGCCTCCCGGGTTCACGCCATTCTCCTGCCTCAGCCTCCCGAGTAGCTGGGACTACAGGCGCCCGCTACCACGCCCGGCTAATTTTTTGTATTTTTAGTAGAGACGGGGTTTCACCGTGTTAGCCAGGATGGTCTCGATCTCCTGACCTCGTGATCCGCCCGCCTCGGCCTCCCAAAGAAGAGTAGATTCTAAGCTTAGATATTTGCTTGATCTAAATCTTTGACATCCCCTTCTATACTTTGATTGCACTCAATTATCTGTTGAGTTATAGCAAATAATACATTCACTATTTTTTAAATTTCTATCTTAGCCTCAGAAACATCTACTGAAGAATTTTATAATATAAAACTATGTAAATGAGAAAAAATGAGCAACCAGTGATTCAGAACACTGGAAGATAAGAGCATCAGGGAAAAAAGGGAGGCCTGCTAAACCCTCAGATCACCCAGTCCTCAGATAAAAAAATCTTAAGGTTTGGAGGCTCTTACTCAACTCCACTACTCTCTCCTTTTCCTCGTTTTAATCATTTGCTGAGTCATTTGTTTATTGGTTAATCCCCCTTCACTGTTGTTCTCAGCCAGTGACCTCATCTCCTACCTTGTGATAAAAATAGTAGATGTTCAACAAGAATTCCGTGTGCTCCCTACCTGGAACCTTAGACACTGATTTGCAGTCACACTCAGCTTTTCCTCCTTTTCTCCTATTGCACCCTGCTTCATGCTTCCCTATATGTTTCAAGCGTTGTCCACTGAACAAATAATACTCGTCATAATGGAAGTACAAAATATTCACCACCATGGCCAAATCGAACTGTGAAATTGAAATCCTCCTGAATGAAATCTTGTGAAAATTGCAAATTTAATCTCTTAAAATCTTCAGTATAAAAATATCGAAGTCAATAACTCAAAGACCTAAACAATTTGAAAATTCAGATAAATTGCTAGTATTATAATATCTGACAGAATAATTGAGTAAGGAATGAGTGTCATAACTGTAGGGTTAAAACAGTATACTGCTTAATATTTTAGTTTTTTTTAATAATTCTAGTCATTTACAATCTTGATTCTTCAAATAAGCACAGAAATAGAATTATTTGAAGAAGCATATTCTTTTCAAGCTAACATTACTAAAGTAACCATGATCTTTGCATTTTGCCCAACTGTGTGCACGATACAGTGACCTAGTTGCAAGTCTCAACTTCATCTTCACCCTTTCTGTTTCGTGCCCACACACCAAGAGATATTTCATAAACACAACATGAATGATGTCATCCAAATTCAAATCCTTATTCCTTAACTTGGTCCTTCATGAGCTAGTGTATAATTTTCTGGGTCTCCTCTTCCATTTGCACCATACAGAGGAACCATAACAAGCTATTTGATTCCTTGAATGAGCTTAGTTCTTATCTTCCTGTACCTCCGTTGTTTTGCACCTGCTGTTCATTCTGCCTAATTTTAATTTTTAATGACTATTTTAATGGAAACTTCTACTTGCTGTGCTTTGAAGCTAACTTCTAGCATTGATACACCTGGGAAATTTTCTTCCACTTTTCTCTTTCCTAACTGGGCTGGTCTATCCCACCTCAGTGCTTACCCTTGACATGGCAATTGACTTGTAGAATTATAGTTGTCTCTTTAGTTGTCTGTCAGCTGTCTCCCACTACACCTGATGTCATCCTACTTACTAGACTCCTTTCCAACCATGGTGTCTAGCAGAGTGCCAGAAATGGCATAGGTGCTAAGTGATGAAGGTTTAATTTAATAGGAATTTTCCTTCCATTAGGAGCCTCCAGCTTCTTTTAATTCATAAGAATTATTTGTAATGTCTGCATTTTGCTACTTACCTGATAACCAAAATCATCTCAAAGTATTTGTTTGTTGTCTGATAGCTTTCTCTCCCTTGATTGACTATTGGAAGATCATACTCAAATTAGTAATCTACCTTCAGCTACTATGAAGAACACTGTGGCTTGCAAATTGTGTTATAGTCATATTCATGACTTCTGTTATTCCTCTGCCCCCATTTAATGACTATCATTTTATATTATACATTCTCATCAAAGTACAAAACATATAGCTCTTTGACAAATATTCAGTTGCTCTTTTCTAAAAAAATTTTTTTAAATATTAGTGATCATATATAAATTATGTCTTACTCCTACAAAGACAGCACCATCCCTTCATATTAATATTTATTTTACAAAGTTGAAAGCTTTATAGTAGCACACTATTTTGATTACTGTAGCTTTATAGTAAATTCTGACTTGGGAAGACTTATGGTCTATCCTGAAGAATGTTTCATGCGCAGTGGAGAAGAATGTGTATTCGGTTCTTTTTGAGTAGTGTGCTCTATAGATGTCAATTAGGTATAATTGATTTGTATTGTTGTTCAAATGTCTTTTTTTCTTTTTTGGCCTTCTTTCTAGATATTCTACTTATTACTGAAAGTGTGTTGATGAAGTACCCAACTATTATTGTTGAATTGTCTATTTCTCCCTTTAATTCTGGTAGTTTTGCTTCATGTATTTTGAAGCTCTTTTGTTACATATATTTTTTATATATGCATACATGTTTATAATTATTTTACCTTCTTGATGGATTGATCTTTTTATCATTTTTTAAAATGTCATTTTTCTCTAATAATTTTTGTCTGAAAGTCTCTTTTGTCTAATGTTAGTATTATAGCTACTCTAGTACTCTTTTAGTTACTATTTTCATGGAATATCTTCTTCCATACTTTTCCTTTCAACCTGTTTTTATGTTTGAACCTAAAGTGTGTCTCTTGTAGACAGCATGTGGTTGGATCATTTTTCCCATAATGCTGATTTCTTCCTTTTAATAGGTGTGTTTAATCCATTTACACTTAATGTAATTACTGATAATGTAGGATTTATGCCTGCCATCTTGCCATTTGTTTTCTACATATTTTAGGTCTTTTTTGTACCTTACTTCCTTCTTTTCTGTTAAATGTTTTTTTTTTTTTTTTCACTGCACTGCTTTATTTGTTGTTTCTTTTTCTACATTTTTATTTTTAAATTACTTATATTGCTTTCTCAGAATTAAACCAACACAAAAATGCTTTTTAATAGCTCCATTCTCTCCACTCATTTTTGTCTTATTACTATCATACAAATTACATCTTTGTACATTGCATACCCATCAACATAGATTTATAATTATTTCTTTGTGTATTTGTCCTTTAAATTGGATAGAAGGAAAAGAGTTACAAATAAAAAAAAAGTTTATACTATCTTTTATATTTACCTAAGGATTTACCAGTGTTCTTTGTTTTTTTTAATGTGGATTCAAATGACCTTTGTCTTAACTTCTCCTTCATTTTTGAAGGATAGTTTTGCTGGATGGAGAAATTTTAGTTGACAATCTTTTTTTTTTTCTTAAGAATTTGTTAATATGGCTTCCTGTTGTCTTCTGGCCTTTATAGTTTTTGTTAGAAATCAGCTGCTAATATTATAAAAATCTCTTGCATGTGATAAGTTGCTTCTCTCTTTCCACTTTCAAGATTCTGTCTTTGTCTTTCAGCAGTTTGACAATAACCATGTCTACATTTGGGTCTCTGAGTTTATCCTTTTTGGAGATTATTGAGCTTCTTGGATGTGTAGATTACAGTTTTTCATTAAATTTTGGAAGTTTTCAGCCATCGTCTCTCAAAATAATCTCTATTCCTTTCTATTTTTTCCTTTGGGTCTGTCAGTATTTATATGCTCATGTATTTTCATACATTTGATGCTGTCCCATAGGTCTCTGATACTCTGTTCATTCATATTTTTTTCTCTTCCTCAGACTGTATTTTCTCCACTCATCCATCTTCAAGTTGACTGACTTTTTTCTTCATCCTAGTTCTATCTGCTGATGAGCTTCTCAAATGAATATTTTACTTTATTATTATACTTCGCAACTTAAGAATTTATTTTGGTTCTTTTTTATGTTTTCTATATCTATATTAATATACTTTGTTTGATGAGACACTGTTCTTATACTTTTCTTTAGTTGGTTAGAAAGGGTATTGTTTGATTCCTTGACTACACAACTATCCCCTGTGTATACCAAAATCCACACATAATCAAGTTTCATAATCAGCCCTGCAGAACATACATATTTGAAAAGTTGGTTCTCCATATATATGAGTTTCACAGTCTATGAATACTGTATTTTTTAGTTGAAAAAAATCTGCAGTAAGTGAACCCACACAGTTCAAATATATGTTGTTCAAGTGTCAACTGTATTGAAAATAACCAAATTAAAGTCTTTGTCTAGTAAGTCCAATGTCTCATCTTCCTCAAGGACTGTTTCTATTGACTGCTTTTTTTCTTGTGTAGGGACATACTTTTGTGAGTTTTTTTGCGTGTCTCAGTTTTTTGTTGTTGTTGTTTAAAACTGAACATTTAATGTGTAAACTCTGGAAATCAATTTTTTCCATGGTTTCTTGTTTTTGTTATTTAGTGACTTTTCTAAACTAATCTTATAAAGTCTCTATTTCTTGTGCATTGCCATTGAAGTCTCCTCTGTGTTAGTTTACTAGTCAGCTAATGATTGGGCAGAGATTTTAGTAAATGCCTAGAAACTTTCTAATCTTTGCCAAGGGCCTCTGGGTACCTATTGGGACTCATGCTTAACCTCAAGGTCAGCCAGAAGAGAGAGCTCAGAGCCCTCTCAGGTCTTTTCTGGGCATGGATATGGCACTGTGCATGGTCCCGGCCTTCTAGATTGCCAGGAATCATTCAGAGCTTTACAAGACCTGTTTTGGACACCTCATTCCCCACTTTTCTTTTGAAGATTTTTGATTAGCCCATTGTTTGTTCAGTTTTTCTTCACTACCTCAGGCAGCAGAAATGTCAAACAATTGCCTTTAAGTATTTTCTTCAGATACCCTGAGGAAAAAGGCATTTTGCAAGGGGTGAAGTCTGAGTCAGGTCAAATGAAGACAGTTCTCTAGGAATGGGGTTTTGTCAGAACTCCAGCCTTGTTCTGCCCCCTCCAGCAGCATCCAGACTCCTGGTGATTGTGGCTGTTGGTTTTCAAGGTTCCTTCAGAGCTGGGGAGTGGGGCATGGGAATAAGACAAGTTAGAATAGCACAAAGCTCACTGTTCTTACCAGGATTCAGCCATTTAAAAAAAAGAAAAAAGACAATGTTTTCTAGAGCTCTGCAATCTTTTGGTTAATTTCCAGGGTTCTGAAAATGGTGATTCTGACCATTTTTACCAATTGCTCTTTGCTTTTGTAGAGAGAATGTTTGGAAGTTCTTCACCGTTTTCACTCCTATATTTTTCTTTACACTATAAGTAGACATATAATTAAATGCTAGCTGAATTAATGGAAATTCACTAAAAGCAGAATGCTTCTTTCTTTTTAGAAACTTCTCTGAATGTTTTTGTACTTCTCCTGTTATGTTTTAGGACTATGATGATGGATATGGCACTGCTTATGATGAACAGAGTTATGATTCCTATGATAACAGCTATAGCACCCCAGCCCAAAGGTAAGAGTCAGTCTTTATTACCAGACCCCACAACAGAAACCATTCCCTTCCACATTCATATATTCTGGGAAAAGTATGGCAGTCAGCTAGAGAGGGTAATTGGCTTGCCCTGTTTTTGTATTTGTTTAAATGGAGAAGCCCTGTCTGTTCTAGCAACCAGCATGTATTACCCTACCCAAGTTTACTATAATGTTAAAGAAATCAGGCTTGGGAAATAAAAACCGAAATTTTAGTCTAAAAATTCAACTTGAATGTTCAGTATATTTTGAGAAGGAACAATGGCCTCAAAGTCTGTGACTATTTAGTCTTAAGGCCCAAAATTACATTGGAAATGTGTAAGTATCCTACATTGTCAGTGCCTGGAGAAGAAAGTGTCAAAAGTTTTGTTTCCTATTCATAGGACATTTCAATTTCTAAGTAGCAGCTCTCCTGTTTTCTATCAACTTCAAACTCCTACCTGTGAATAATGACTTAGTTGTGATTTATTTTCCAAAGAAATATTTACCCACAAATAATTAAATGTTACCAGAGGCAAAACAGAGCTTCATACTTACCTCTTCTGATAATATTACCTTGATGTTCATTGATACATGAAATTAGTGTTTCTTATGTTGAGAATGTTTTCCTAAATATGTGGAAACCTTTTGTTTTATGTTTAAAATTCTAAGTGGAAGACAAAGGTAGATATACACATAAAACAAAATATTGGCTTTGTAGTGATTCTGAAGCATAAGAAAATATGGACTATGAGGTGATTTTGATGAAACACAAATTCACTTTTGAACTCGTCCAGTGCCAGTCAAGCTTTGAACACATAGGTTCTCTTTATTTGTTAACTCTGGTACTGAGGTAGATAGGGATATAAAAAAACTTTTTGTTTTTGCTCATACCAAATTGTATTCTTCTATAACTTGTAAGTATTGAGTAGCCTTCAAACTTTGACTCTCAACTGGTCTTTGTTGGTGGAAGCCTGTATATCGTGTTTGTGCCCTTTAGTGTGTTGAGGGTAGACCTAACACTTACGGAGCCCAGTGACTGGCATGTGGTGAATGCTTGATAAGATTTTGTATACACCGTCTCATTTAGGTATCCCAGCAACTTTATGAAGTATATGCCATTGTTTTCATTGTATACATGAAGAAAAGGAGCACAAAATTAAGTAATTTGCCAGAAATTGCACAGGAAGTGAAAAGATGAAATTCTAAGTCAGATATTCTAACTCAAAGATATGTACCCTTTATAAATAAGTCCTTCTCAGATTTTGTTTAAAAACATAAATATCCACAAATATTTCAGTATGTAGTCTAAATATCCTGGCAAAGCAAGTCTCCCATCCCCACAGCATTTGCTGAGTGCATACTATATTCCTGGCACTGTTTCCATAAGTTCTGTAAGGCCTTACAGTGTAGGTTGTCTGAACACATCAATCCTGACAACAGTACTATAAAGCTGATGGTATTGCTGTAGATGAGGAGATCACATAACCAAGAGATTCTGGCACTTGCTTGTGACCGAACAGCTGATAAAATGGTAACAGGTGTGTGACTGTCAAGTGCATATTCTTAACCCTGGTACATTTGTGTGAGAGGCTCACTGCACATTTCTGTTAGTTCTGTTCCCGTATCTGTTATGGGATGTATATACAGTTATGCGTCGTTTAACGACTGGGATATGATCTGAGAAATGTGTCCTTAGGCAATTTTGTCATTGTGTGAACATCATAGATTGTACTTACACACCTACATGATACAGCCTGCTACACATCTGGGCTGTATGGTCTACCTGAACAGCATGTTACTATACTGAATACTGCAGGCAGTGGACACACAATGGTATTTCTGTATCTAAACATGTATAAACATAGAAAAACTTCAGTAAAAATGTGGTATAAAAGATAAAAAGTGGTATACCCATACAGGTCACTTACCATGAATGCAGCTCGAAGGACTGGAAGTTGCTCTTGGGTGAGTCAGTGAGTGAGTGGTGAGTGAATGTGAAGGCCTAGGACATTACCGCGCACCACTGCAGGCTTTATAAACACTAAACGCTTAGGCTACACTCAATTTATTAAAAAGTCTTCTTCTTTCTTCAATAGTAAATTAACCTTAGCCCTCTGTAACTTCTTTACGTTATAAACTTGTAGTTTTTATTAATTTTTGACTCTTGTAATAATACTTAGCTTAAAACACAAATACATTGTACAGCTGTACAAATATATTTTTTCATATCCTTATTCTATATACTTTTATCTATTTTAATTTTTTTTTTTTTTACTTTGTAAATTTTTTTTTCCCCTCTGTCACCCAGGCTGGAATGCAGTGGCGTGATCTCAGCTCACTGCAACCTCCTCCTTCCAGGTTTAAGGAATTCTTGTGCCTCAACCTCCGGAGTAGCTGAGATTACAGGCATGTGCCACCATGCTTGGCTGATTTTTGTATTTATAGTAGAGATAGGGTTTCGCCATGTTGCTCAGGCTGGTCTTGAACCCCTGGGCTCAAGCAGTGTGCCCACCTTGGCCTCCAAAAGAGCTGGGATTACAGGTGTGAGCCACCACACCGGGCCTACCTTTTTGAAAATTAAAAACAAAGACATAAATACACACATTTGCATAGACCTACACAGGCTCAGGATCTTTGAGATGTCATAGGTGACAGGAATTTCTCAGCACCATTATGATATCGTAGCGCCACCGCTGTACCTGCAGTCTGTTGTTGACTGAGACGTCGTTATGCAGCACGTGACTCTATTCCGTGTGTTGGACTTTCAAATGCAAGCATGTTTTTTGGCTTGAACAGTATCACAATATAGTGATGTTTACGGTTCGATTCATTCTGTGGAGAAAAGAGAAGCGACTTAATATTTATTGAGTTTTTAATATGTTTCAGATACTATGCTAAATGCTTTTTGTATTTGATTTCAGTAGATCTTCACAGGCATCAACCCAGTCCTATACAATAAATAGAGTTTCCTCCAGTTAATAGATGTAGAAACCAAGATGTAACTTTTTTTATGAAGTATATTTACAATACAAGATTATAGTCCATGTGATCTTCTGGTTTTTGATATTTGATATAAAGAACCAAACTTAAAGCATTTGCCCTATTAAATGCTGTGATCTGTCAAGGAGAGTGATGTCAAAATGTGACTGCAGGTAAACTGATAGATCACTAAGGGGAGCTAGCATTTACTTAGAGCCTGCTCTAAATCAGGCATGGAATTTAATCTGTTACTTATGTGTCTTGTTTTAATACAAATGACAACAGCAAGAGTTAATATACATGATGAAACTGAGGCTCAGAGAAGTAGGTGACTAATCCCAAATGTGAACCCAGGCTTTTAAAGCTCATGGTCTTTCTACTTGAAGCTCTGATTATAGATTTATATGGCAGATGATAAGCATTTATTCTTTGGTTATTTATTCAATCAGTGTTTATTGAATGTCCATTTTGTGCTAGGCATTATGCTTGATGCTTGGAATACAAAGATTATTAAGATGGAGACTCTATCCTTGAAAAGCTTACTGGCTAGAATAAAACAAATGTAAATATTTTAAAACAATGTAATATTCTAATTATCGTGAGCGGTCTGAGGAGAAATTCATTGTTTTCATAAGAAGACTATGCTAAATTCTGGTTGGGAATACTGTGGGCATTTACCTGAGAACGTGAAGGATAAGTAGTAGTCACCAGGTGACAAACAGGGAAGAGCAGTTCACAGAGTAAGGCCAGCAAGTCACAGAGGCATGAAACAGGAAGTTTTGTGTGGCAACTACACATAATTGTGTAGGGCTGAAATATGTGGCACACAGGAGCTGTGGGGAGAGAGGGGCCAGGAGGAGTGGCAGCATGTTTCCTCCACAGGGAGCTGAGACAGTGCCATTGAAGAGTTACATGTAAAGGTATGATGTGTTTATACTTGAATTTAGAGAAATTAATTAGATGACAGTTGTGAAGGCTGGATTGGCAGATGGTGAGCCCAGAGGCAGAGACTAATTAAGATACTGTTATGTTATAAATTATAAGCCCTTTAAATATCTGGAAAGATTCACTAAAAGAAGCATCTTTTGTGACAGCCAGTCTACCTTCTTTGAAGTGATCTTTTCTGTGCTACAACTTGTCTTACCTGAAGGAGTACAGAGAACTGTATCAGAAGTGCTCACATGGACAAGTACAGAAGCCACTGCTAGATACTCTTGAGTGTTCATTTAATCCTCATAACATGTCAAATAAACATCTGTCCCTTTTAAAGAAGAAAACAGTGGCTCACACAATTAGATAACTTGCTTCAGATCGTACAGTTTACACAAAGGAGACAAACTTTGAACTGAGGTCTGACTGTAACTATATATTAATATCTTTTCCACTACAGCACTCTTAGCTTACACTGAATAACTGCTCTGCTATAAATTGAAAGGAAGCAGCTATATATAGTGTGGGGTGAAGAAATGGTTCTGTGCACCATATTAGTTTACTATATGGGGCTGCCATAATAAAACACTCCAGTCTTCTTAAGTCCTCTCTCCCGGGCTTGCAGATGGCTGCCTTCTCTCCATGTCCTCCCATGCTCTTTTATCTGTGCACTAACATTTCTGGTGTCTCTTTTTGTATCCAAATTTTCTTTTCTTTGAAGGACACCAGTCAGATTGGATTAGAACCCACTCTAAAGGCCTCATTTCAATTTAAATCAGCTCTTTAAAGGCATTGTCTCCAAATACAGTCACAGTCTGAGATCCTGGATTAGGGTTTCAATATATGAGTTTCAGAAGGCAAGGTACACAATTCAGCACATAAAATGCACATACTCTAACACCGGTTTAAGCACAACACTGCATGTTTCAGAATTAGGAACCTGGTATGAACTAGTTAGGATAGCAGATTTTCAGATCATCCCCATTATCGAATAGTAGACATTAACAAGGAAATCATCACGGCCATCATCTTAGATTTCCTTTGTGCTTGGCATTATTTCATCTACTTTACATAAATTATCTCCCCTCTCTGCATCCCCTTCGATATTGCTAAATTCAAGTTTAAAAATGTTATTCCCAAATTCAGAGAAGTGAAGTTCCTCATTCCCAAATTCAGAGAAGTAAAGCCCAAAGAAATCACCTCGGTGCCAAAACATTCTCTTTTATACTGTCTCCATTGCCTTTCAGCTCTCCTTTTGTCATGGTTTTGATTACAGTTGCTGGGACTCATTCCTGTTTATATTTCCCATATACAGTATTCAAAAATCTAATACTTTGTGATGCTTTAAAATCTCTTAGGAATTCTGCTTCAATATGCACTAGAAGTTTTGCCTTATCAAATTTGGACTACCTTAAGCAAATAGGGAATTTAATTTATATTAAATATACATATTACAGTCGTAGGCTTAGACTAGTGAAATTAAGAAATTTATTTTTCCACTTTTACATGAGATCCCTTCAGTGAATAGCATTTACTGCCACTGCTGTCAAGGAGCACCCAGTTTTCAGATGCACTGGTGGGCAGTGCCATATAGCACTTGATGTCTTATCTAACATGTCTTGATTTTGACAATTCAGGTTCCGTAAGATTTCATACGTAAATAGTTCTCTCAATTCAGAATTTGAAAGTACGTGCAATGCTACAGTTATAGTTCAGTATTAGTGAAGAATTCTTCACTTGGCCTCCTTTTAGAGTACAAAGCTGTTCTGCAAATGTTCTTTGACGTTTTATGCAGTAGGAGGGAGCACAGAGCAGAGGTAAAAGCTGCTCAGTCCCCCATGGCAGCCACTAGACATGGAGCTGTGGACCCTTGACCCGTGGCCAGTCCAGATTGAGATGTGCTGGAAGTGTAAAACTCACACCACATTCCAGAGACTTTGTATGACAAAAAGAATGTTAAAAAAAATTATTAAAATTAATTTCACCTATTTCTTTTTACTTTTTTTACATGTGGCTACTGGAAAGCTCTCTATTACAGCGTCTTCTCATAGACAGCACTGAGTTAAATGATTCTGGCTGTGTCTGTCTCTGGCACATACTCACTTAGGGGTAAGCAAGACAACAAGACAGTCCACAAGCCGCAGAAAGAGAACTGGAAAGCGGCCCCTCATATTCCTACTTTTTAAATTCCTATTTTAATGTTTGTATGTTATTTAAAATATAGCTTAGTAATATTATAGTATGCATAAGCACATTACAGTTACAAGTTCAAAAACATTTTTATTTATGCCGATGTATTATCAGAAACAGAGACCGGTGCCACAGTGGTTAAGTCTGACGGACCTATGGTCAGACGCCAACTTTAACATTTACTGGCTCTGTAATTTGAGGTGAGTTATTTAACCTCTCTAAGCCTCCTTTTATAAAATGTGTAACTGTTTCTACTTGTGAGAACAGTGTAAAAAGATTGTCGTTTAGAGGGCCGGCCTGAAGGCTGAAAGAGACAGGAAAGCACGTAGTCTTTGTAAACTGTGTAGAGGGAAGTCTGTTGTCCACTCTGTTGTCTCTGCTTGAGGACTGAATGAGATGGTTTGCATAGGGAGGTAGCACAGTGTGAGCCCGAGTTCCTGCCATCCTTCTGCAGCTCTAAATTCCTTCTGCTTGTTGTTTCACACAAGAGTGGCTACGAAGAGCAGGTTCTGGGAAACCTGCAAGGACTGTGCGAGCAAATGTTTTATAGTGAGAGAGGAAACCTTGCAAAGGGCTTCTTTCCTGTGGATGGTCAGTGTCAGTATTTCCTGTACACTGAGAGTCGGTAAGGTCAACACCCATATCCTACCTGAAAACAAACTTGAGTAAGACAGCAAGGCAGCCTGGCTACCGTTGGGTATGATCTGTTGTGTGGAAGGGCTTCTTTCCATAGTGACTTTTAAACTCCTGAGGTCCTCATTATTATGACACTGTTGTGTTACAGAAACAAGTTTATCTTTGGAGGTTTTACAAATTAGGAATTTTTTTCTTCCAATTTTCAAATACCTTGCATTCAAATCAGAGTACAAATGAGAATTCCCATAAAAAAATTCAGTATAATTCAGGTACATTTCCCCATTGATTTTTGTAATGACCTTGATAATGCTAACATTACAGTATAAAACAAAAGTATCGTTTATCTAACTTCACACATTTAATGAGTAACAAGATTTTGACACAGTTACTATGAAGAGAAATATAAACTATTCTTTACAATATTGGAATTATTCTAATACACATTGGCTCAAAAATAGATGTTGATTACTTCCTGTGGATACACAGCTTCGGAATAGCTAGTATAGTGAATCAAAACGAATGGGTGATAATGACCTCAGCCCTCAGAGCCCTTCCTCTGCCCCGACATGGCTTGAATCTTCACAGACCATTTCTGCCTCCTGGAAACCCCTGGTAAATGTCTTTATTTTATTCTAAGCTAAGTGGAATTAGTTTATATTTGATGTCTTATTTACAATCCTAATAACTATCATAATATTTTTAGTCTATGTTTCTGAAAAAGTATAAATTCTCCAAAGAACTGTTTGGCTCCTATAGTGATCATAAACTAAATAGAACATAAAGGGTCTCAAAAAGTGCTAATAGAAATTGAGCATTATAAACTGTCAACAAAATACTTCTAACACAGTACTATGTAGACATCAACAAAAAACAAGGGATATCAACCCAAATTACCCCCATAGACCCGTAAATACTTAATTCTCAAGACCCCATGGTAAGAAAAAAAAACCAAAAAAAAAGAGTAGAGACAGGGGTGAAAAAGTGAAGCTACAACCCTGTAAAGAAAAAAAAAATTATTTGGTGACACTTGTTAAAGCACAGTAAGGCAGACTTTATTCAGGACCACTGCAATAGATACATGGACCACTGCACTGGGACTTTGCAGTGGGGAAGAGAGACCAGGCTCCACTCTGCATCTAGCATTAGCAAGTGGGAATTCATAGCCAAGAAGTCGGGCTAGGGTCAGGAGATAGAAAATTACTGAGAGGAAACATCAGTGGTAGGGGGGATTTTGGCTGAACTGACCTAACAGGATTCTTGCCGGAGGCAGGCCAGAATGGTCAGACATCCCCTCCCCTGGGGAATGATGGAGGATAAGGAACCTGATTAGATATTGAGGGTGATCAGATATCATGGGTGGTGTGTTCTTGCTAAACTGACTCAGCAAGGTTCTTTTTTAAAACTGGATTTTACAAGGAGCTCCACAGATGGGCCTAGGAGAAGGATCAGGAGGCTGACTAAAGTTTAGCCAAGCAGAGAATCTTTGTCAGCTCTGACAGGGAAAAGGGAAGGAACAGCCCAAGACTGAATGTTAGCATGTGTAAGTATTGCTGTTTATTATAGTTATTATATATTGACCATCTGCTGTAGTGTATCAGACACACATACACACACAACCACCCTCTGATCTTAATTTTAACCTTAAAAGGTGGATATTATCCTCAATTTATTATTGAGAAAACTGAGACTCAGAGTTTAAGTAGCCTGAGTGACACTCTTAATGACATTATTGATTTCAAGGTCCATTTTCATTCCATTATACTAGTGTTTTTCAAAGAGTAGTACCCATATCATTGACGTCTCACAATGTGATTTCAGATGCTACATGGGCAGACTTCTTAAAAAATTTTAATGATTAGATTATAAAGTTATTGGAAGAGTGTGGTTAGCATATCAAACACATGATTTTATGATTATTGCTATAATTCAGTGATGTCAAGTTCATTTAAAGTAAAAGAAAATTAACATGGAGAGTTAGTATGAAGTCACGAACAGGATAGGTGTGTATGTAGATGGCAAGTATACTGCATATCCTGAGAGTTGTCCCTGAATGGCTGGGGTTTGGTGAATGCCACACTGAGCATTTGTGTCACCAGTCAGTGGACAACCTGAAACACTGCTCATACTGAAAGTTTGATTAGATGAGTCTGAGAAGCAAGACTGAGCTTCTCACTAAGTTACAGTGTCCTACCAAATTTGATGCCTTGATTTTATTGAAAATAAGAAGTTTTGTATCTTCACCAGGAATTTCTTTAGAATTAAACTAATAAAAAAGGAAAATGTTTTTCAAGATTCATTTACTTAACAAAGTTTGAAGGAATGAAATATCTATTGCGTACTTACCAAGTGTGAGTTACTATGTATCTAGGTGCTCTCATACATATTCTGTCATTTAATTCCTAAGAACTTCTGTAGGATTGTCATTCCTTAATTTTACAAAAGGAGTTGACATTCACAGAATTTGAACTTGACCAAAGTCACATAGCTAATTCATATCAGTTAGTCCTCATACTGTTCTCTTTGAGATCAAGCTTACATTCTTTTGCCTAACTCAAAAGCAACTAGTAAGGGGGAAAAAAATTACGTTCCTATAAATGTAGAGAAGACCACCACATGGAATCTTCATGCATGATCTCCACAAGTGTATGACAACACGGTAGTGGGGCAAAGGCAAGCTAATGGCAATAAATCAATTGCCACTGTCACTTTACTCTTTAATGTTCTTGAGAATACATGAGATTTATCACTGAGGAATTGTAGAATAATGGTAGTAAATGAAAACAAAGTCCACCAGGGAGATGTACTACATCATTTGGATTTAGCGCTGCCATCTGCTTAATAGCATTGAGAAGACTGCAGCAGTACTTATGATCAACCATTCATAGCAATGACAGATGCTGCAGAGAGTGAACATACCAGGGAAGCAGGTTCATTACTAAAATGTAGATTATGTGACAGGGTTTCTAAAAAGCGCTTGTGTTGATGACCAAACCTCCAGTTTTAAATCTTCACTATAGAATTTTAAGTCTGTAAGATAAAGACCTACTCTAAAGTCTTCCCATGTTTCATTCCTCGTGTTTCATACATTCTTAAAATGTATTTATTTATTTTTTAAAGAATTTTTTCTACAAATCTTGCATATATAGTCTCTTTTTGATGGAAGAGAATAATAACTTTTGTATAATTTCTGACTTTTAAAATGAGGTAGCATTATTGTTAGTAAAAAAAGATGGTGACTATAAATCCACAAAAGCTTGGACTTGAATGTCAGCTCTACTACTTTCTTAGCTCTACGATGTTGACTAGGTTGCTTCTTTGAGTCTTTTCTCTTCTGTAAAATGATGACTGTTTGACTTACAACATTGTAATTAAATGAGATAGCAGATGTAATATACATAATAGTTCAATAAATTTGCTGTAGTAGCCTGTAGTAGGTGTTTACCATTGTAAGCATTTTATAGCCTTTTTAGCTACTTTTATTTTATTTTATTTTATTTTATTTTTCAGAGACAGAGTCTTACTCTGTCTCAGGCTGGCATACAGTGGCACCGTCTTTGCTTACTGCAACCTCCATCTCCTAGGTTCAAGCGATTCTCCTGCCTCAGCCTCCCAGGTAGCTGGGACTACAGGAGTGCTCCACCACACCCAGCTAATTTTTGTGTTTATAGTAGAGACAGGGTTTTGTCATGTTGGCCAGGCTGGTCTCAAACTCCTGACCTCAGGTGATCTGCCTGCCTCAGCCTCCCAAAGTTCTGGGATTACAGGCGTGAGCCACCACACCCAGCCAGTAGCTACTATTATTATACCATTTTATGGATGAGGAAATTGTGGCACAGAGACCGTGGAACTTCCCTGAACTCATGGAGAGTGAGTGCTAGAGCTGGCATGTGAACCCAGGCAGTCTAAGCACTCTGCTATACTACCTCTCTATGTAACTGTTGTTATTATGAGTTTAAGTATTATATCCAGAAACTATTATAGTCTTTTCTGAGAACGTCTCCAGTCAATAAAATCCCAACAAATAATCTGAATAAAATTATGCATGCCATTTTGATACCTTATTTGTGCAATAAAAAGTTGTTAAAGGCTCATTTAATTTAGATTGTTTAGAGTCCTAAACTGTGTCAGAAGCACAGACTTGAGGACAGAGCTCTAAGTTACTTGTTGCAGGTTGACTTGTAATGGAGAATGTCGGTGCCTGAATTCCCCAGAATCGATTCATACCTCATTGTTAGACTCACAACTTTAGAAATTGAAATAATATTCAGACATGGTGTGGATCATATTTTTCCCTTGTATTTGTCATCATGAAGGGATATGTTCCTTTTGGAAGGTAATTTATGAGTGTGCATTGAGAGCCTTAAAAATATTTGTGACTTATGAACCAATATTTTTACAATAAGTGCCTGAACTTACAATGTAACAGTGAGTGTCTGACAGTGCGAATATATTTAAGAGCTCTTTAATTGAAAAGAGTAAGCAATTTCTGGAAGAGTTCTGGGAAGGAGGGGGTTAGGTGATAAATTCAGTTTCTCAACCTGTTGGATAGATAGTAATATAATTAATTTAAGTGGCATTGAGATTTAGGAAAAAGTTAATAGGTTCATTTGGGATGTGTTGAATTTAGGTTGTCCACAGAATTGTAACAATTACATTAATAATTGATATAAAAATGGTTTACATACTAATAAGTCATTATATCAATGGTAACTATATTTCTCTCCCAGTTTTTCTTAGTAGTTACAAAATGTATTATGGTTAGATTTTTACCCCAATTTTAGGAAGTAACTGAGTTGTAGTTTTATTTTTTGTATTCTCTTTCATTGATGTCTTAAAGTATGTGTACCCAGTGTTTTGACATGGTTAATCTCCCAGAAATTAGAGTAAGATAGTCAATTCCAAAGTATATTAAACAAGATAGAGTGAAAATATTATATGATTAGGAGTCAGGCCGACCTGACCTTTCCACTTCGCTGTGTATGTGATCTTTCACTAACCCTCAATTTTCCCACCTACAAAACATAGTGAGAGAATATACTTGAACAGTTTAGTATGGAGCCTGGCACGTGGCACTTGGAATTTGTGATTGTGTTTTATGTATCTGTCACTGCTGGGCATTTTGCTGGTGCTCTGTAAGTAGTACTGACTGTGGAGGGATGATCATTGGCACCTTCGTTATCACCAGGTGATAGATTGCTTCCAGCTTACCTCATATCTGCTCATTTTCTGTGCAGAGTATCACAAACCTAACTTGGAGCACACTGCAAGTGTAAAGGCATAAATGCTTTGCTTTTTTGTTCGTTGTTTCTTACTCTGATGCTTTTTTGTTCAGTGTTCTGTAAAGGACCAAAAAGTAGGCATATACATTAGAAAGTAGGAAAATAATCATTAAAACTTGCATGTATTTCCTTTATCTATCATTTATAAGGATTGCTGTACCACATGAAAATGAATTTATGTTGTTTGTAAGTTTATAAAATAGAAGTATTTCATCCAATTGCAACCTTTTTGAAATAGTTTATCAAAAGTATTGGATATAGTCTTAAACATTGCTAAATTTTAGAGACATTGGAAATAAAAAATACATGTAGGTATATAGCCCAATAAGACATCTTACATAAAGGAAAAAAAAAACCTATCCATGTTGTCTTAGCCAAAGTAATATAATTAAAACAGTGTCTCAATTAAGGCTGCATAAAGATGTAGTAAATTAAAGTGTGACCATGGGCAAGTTATTTAACCTGTGCTCTAGAGTAAAATGGGGATGACAATAATAGTACTGACCTCATGGGGTTGTTGTAAAGTTAAGCGAAATGGAAAGCATGTCATATATGGAAAGCATATCACACATCGTAAATGCTATCAATAGCTATCATTAAAGTCCTACAATTCTTTATCTAAAACTGTCGAAGCTAAATATGTCTTACATTCCAATTTTTGGAATTTTGGAAAAACAATACAGGATACATACACATACCATATGTTAGTACAGCTCCAGTGGAGCCCTGCGTGTGCTTCTCCAGGATAATGATTGCCCCTTGGATTCTTTGAAGTTTATGGTCAGGGAAACTGGTTACAAAGGGGTGTAAAGCATATGTGGCAATTTGAAAACGAAGGGGATTTCTTAAGGGAGCTGTGTGGCATTCAGCCTTGGCAGTTTCTAATCCCACCAAATATAGCAATATTGCTAGTGCTAGCAAGTTATTTTTAAACAGAGTGGATTAAATAATTGATACAAGACTGTTTCTTCTATTAGAAGTCATCACTTTAACAAGGCCTTTTTTTTTTTTTTTTAATTGAGACAGGGTATCAATCTGTCGCCCAGGCTGGTATATAGTGGCGTGATCTCTGCTCACTGCAACCTCCGCCCCTTGGCTGAAGCGATTCTCCATCCTCAGCCTCCTGAGTAGCTGGGACCACAGGCACGAGACGGTGCCACTGTCACTTTACTCTTTAATGTTCATACTCAGCTAATTTTCGTATTTTTTTTAGAGACGGAGTTTTGCCATGTTGCCCAAGCTGGTCTTGAACTTTTGAGTTCAAAGCGATCTGTCAGCCTCAGCCTCCCGAAGTGCTGGGATTACAGGTGTGAGCTACCACACCCGGTAGCAAGGCCCTTCCTGACCTGGCCCCAATTCCTTCTCTGCCTCATCTCAGGTCACTCACTCATGTAATGTAACCTGATACTGAGTTTCACAGTTATGGCTCATTTATACTTGACTCAATAACCTATTAAAATGTAAAGTCTAACTTGTGAAAGTACATTGTCATCAAAATCTTCATGGCTCCTTAGTTAATCTCAAATATACCTTTTGAAGATATTGTGGTTTTTAGAATTTTCTAAAATGGTGCAAACAGGACAATTTGCCTTTCTTTGTATTTTAGTCTTTGCCAGATTGCTTGCAACAGAGCTACCAGTTTCTTGGATGAGTAGTTACACCATCCAACAACCCTCGGTGATTCTCCTCACCTCACATCCCATTCTTCCATGTCCTATAAGTACTAAGGCTTCTGTGTTTCCGCAATGCTCTGTGCTTGCTCTGTCCTCCAGCGGAACCTGCTGGACTGTTGAGAATCCATCTCCTTTTTATAGAGTCCCGCAGCAGCAGGGACCCTTTTGTACTCATGTTTATATCACCAACACCTAATGCAGTACTGATCAGAAAGGTGATCTATGTGTGTTCTTCAGTTGAATTGATAACGTGTAAGTTTGCATCTGTTTTAAACATTTCTTTATTAGAAACCCAGTAAGAAATCTTGTACCGTTGTAAGTCTAATGTGAAAATTGATGTAGTCTTCAACTCTGGCTACGTGGAAGAATCACCTGTGCAGCCTTAAAAAAAAAGTGGGGGGAGGATGGGGGGGGTGCCAAGAAAATCACCTGTTATTTTTTAATCTGAGTCTTGGTGTAGAGCAGCTACTATAAATTCTTTAAACTCTACAGATAATTCTGATAAGCAGCCAAAGGTTGAGAACTATTCTTCTTGAGTAATAAGTACTATATAAATTAGATAATATGTGTAAAGCACTTTGCACGGTGCCTACCAGATAGTTGCCAAGGAAATACTTGTTTCCCCCAAAAATAAATTGTTGGCCTTTCTGTAATGTCTTCCATACATTCATTCTGCAAACAACTATTGAAACCTTCAGTGAGCCAAATTGTTCAAAAATACCTTATTCCAAAGGGAAATTTGATGTTTTCTATTAGAATATAAGTGCCCAACATACTTAAAACTGTCACTATTAGAATGTAAGCTCTGCAGGGGCAGGAATCTTCATCCTGTTTTGTTCATCAACACTTCTTAAGCACCTGAGATAGTGAGTTGTTGTTTAGTGGGTAGATTCTAAACTGTTGTCAGTAATAGATGACCATTCTACCAGGCAAACCAGAAGGAAGTTTTTGTGCAGAAGAGCACAAAAAAAAAAAAAAACGTGCAGTGGTCCTATGAAGAGATTGACTTGGTGTGCATTGGTAGTGACCAGTTTTTCAGTGAGGCTGCAGCCTACGGTGCCTAGGAAGGAAGGTGCACTAAGTGTCTATAGAAAGATCCATAGAGAACATTTTGTGATGGACCTTCATACCAGGCTCAGGAGTTCCACAGATTTTGTTTTTGTTTTTGTTTTTATCAATGAAGGTGCTCCCCATGCCCGTAACCCCCACACTGGTCCAAGTGAATGTCACCTTGCTTGTGGAGCACCCGGAGCCTGGCTGTTGCTTGCCCCGCCTCCACTCCACTCCTGAGCTATCATGTCTCCCTACTGCAGCCCACGTGATATTTTCCGTATAATTACATGCTCTCATAATACCCAGCAGTTTTCCATCATAACTGCAATTTTATATTGAAGTGATTATTTGATCAATGTCTGTCTTCTTTTTTCAATCTATTCACTGTCCCCTCCCCCAGTGCCTACCACAGTGCTAGAACATACATAGTGCTCAATAAATATTTATTGAATAAATGTGGAGAGGTAGAATTTTACTTTACATCAGTAATGTTAAAACAAAATAGGTATTCTTATCACAATTTCTTATCTGATTAAAATACAATACTATAAGTGTCGTAGTTTAAGTTCTTTTAATGCTGCATATTTGAAGAGTGAGCCTGTATAATTTGATATGCAGATTGATGTAAGTTAGTGTGCCACCAGATTCCCCAGAAACACTAAAAACCATTTGCTGCCCTAACATTGTGTCAAAGGAAGATGCTGACAATCCCATAAAAAATCAAAAGGTATAATTATTTCACATGTGTAAATATTGCAGCTCACAATCAGTGTTTTCCTAAAGAGTAATAGATATGGCTTTGAAATCTAAATATCAAATGTGTTTATCAGAAATCTCCTCAAAAAGATATGTTAGTATACCAGATGGAAGGATTGGCTGTAAAAACAAATGCAAAATTCACAAATGATCCAGAGAAATACTATAACCTGGCTCATAATATGTTGATGGACCATTTCTAATGGTATCGGAAGAGCCAAGTAATCCAATCCCAAAAGATTCCATGCCTTGACACCCAGTGTAGTTGGACTTGAGAAATCAAAAACAGAAATACAAAAAAATAGGCTTAAGGAACCCAACCTTGATCTTGGTCTTTCCCCAAAGTTGTATATTTTTTGAACTTCTAAGCACATATTTCATTTGCGGCAGCCTTCCCAGCCTTCCTGCCACTTGGTAACCAATCTCTGACCCCTTTTCTACTCTCCAGACCTTCCCCGGAACCTCAGTCTGTGCTAACAGTTCTCCTTATTACATGTCCCCAGTATTTCAACCTGGTTTTTCAATGTTAGGTTCCATGAAATTCTAATATGTAGTTTCAATACTTCATGCAAAGAATTGTCATTAAAATTACTCGTGATGTCTAGTGACAGTATCTGTAATTGATA
This sequence comes from Pan paniscus, assembly GCF_029289425.2. NCBI lineage: Eukaryota > Metazoa > Chordata > Mammalia > Primates > Hominidae > Pan > Pan paniscus. Next base: position 153,014,376 of record NC_073256.2, read on the forward strand.
GTATTTTGTAAGTCATCCTTTGCCAGAAAAAAAAAAAGCGATAAGGATCTGTTCCCTTGTGTGTCTTCATAAGAAATCTTAGTTTTCTTGTTAGCGTTTCTGAGAAATTAATTGATGTTTGAAATTAACAAGCTACAGTAAAAATACTGAAGCTTGAGTCAAAAGACATGTCTGAATTTGAATCCTGACTGTCATGTAATGTGTTACCTTGAGCGAGCCGCACAGTAAGCCTTATGAAACCTTACGCTTAACTAATAAAGTGAGTAGGCAAATTAATGTTCACCTTCCTGAAAGTTAAATAAAATTATGAAGTTGCAGAGTACTAAGCAAACAAAAGGAAACTGTTGTTGGTATTTTTTTAGGGTTGTGTCACCAAAGCTAACTTCCTTACTTTTTTTTTTTTTTTCTCTCTTGAAATACAGAATTTTATTTAGAAACTGTTTAAAGTAGAAAAAAACCCTGTCAAGAAAGACCAGGTGGAAAATGGGTTCCCAATAAAATGGAATTTTAGGGCAACAAAAGTCTAAAAGGCCACAAAAGAGAAATAGCACCACTGTCATTTGAACAATGGCTAGTTACTCACATTTTTTGGCATTGTTAATCACTGAATCTGGGTTTTCCTCTGAATTCCACACAGCATGCACTACACAACAATTTTATCATAAAATACTTGCTTTCTACACACATTTTAGGACAAGCTACCACCAGAAATAAATCAATGCAAATACATCAGGGGCTGAACAATCTCAGTAGTGAGTGAGACACATTTTGCAGAGTCCTGCAAATGAGGGAGAGTTAAGGAATGAAATATTTTAAATATTAATTTTTAGACATGGTACTATATTTTCTGCAAAAGAAAGTTAACATTTAGCCACACACTAATGCATTTTATCTCCAAAGAAACTAGTGTACTGGCAAAGTATTCAGATTACAGTGGACAGCAGATACCGAAAATACCCCAGCCTTGCAGATCCCAAGGCAACAATGGCTTTCACTGACCACTCCCTTTGCCAGAGATCCAGAAAGAATTGCAGCATGGTCACCTGCCTGCTTTACTTCCAGCTCTAAGCAGCAAACTTCAAGGAGCCAAAGAGGAGTCCCCAGTGGGCAAAGGGAGCAGAGAAGAGAAACATGGTAAATGTAAACCTAAAAGACAGTAAAATGGGATACAATCCCCATTCAAATCCCAGAGATGTGGGCAAGTCCCCAAAAGTAGTTGTTAGATTAAAAATCTGGGCACACCTCACTTCCTCAAAAACATAATACATAGAAATTTTGGGGATAACTGGAAAAATAGAAATGCTTAATGAAAACCGAGCTCTTCAACTCGAACATCTCAAGGCTAAAACACATCCTCTGTTATATCCAGGCAATGATGCCGCTTGCTTTTTAGCACGGATGCAGTTGGCCAGTGACACCAAATGGCTTCATAGGGCAACTTTTTAGACCAAAGTCTAGGCCTATGAGGCTTCAAGCAGCCCTGTAAGACAGAAGTTTCCAAAGGTTTCAAGGTCTGGCCCTTCCTTCCCCAACACAATGTCAAACACAGTATCTCCTGTCATGTTACATTTTATATTTTGAAATATGGAAGCATATTTTAAATATTCTTAAGGCATTTATTTATTACAACATTCTCTGATTTCACATTAGCTTAAAATTCAATTCAGTCTTTACATTTCTCCACTGAGGTCGCCACGTCAGCATATTATATAACACCTTCTCCAGCACTCAGTGTGACCCGCATCTGCATGGTGAGCCCCACGGTCAGCCTCTTTGTTTCCTAGGTGAACCAACTAGATGTTAATACTGCTCTGCTACAAGGTAAAAGCTCCTGACTCAAACTTATTGGAAAAGGAGTGAAACGTCTGCAAAATGCACTTTAACAAGAGGCACTTTTTGCTTATGAAAAGAAACCAGTGAGTCCTCTAAGGATAATAAAAGGGAGTATTTTACAGTTAAGCACATGATTTGGGGTGAAGAATTCAGATGTTGCTCTGCTGGTCCAGGCTGTTAATACTCTTCTTGCTCCTCCTGTGGGCCTCCTTCATCAGATGTCACAAAGCCTTCATCTGTGGCATACAGAATGTCTACAATCCTCTGCAATACAGGGTCGTTTTCCCCCTCGTTCTCCTGGCAAATCAATTCAATGTTCTATAGCTTTCCGAAGTAGAAATCCCTCTCTTTCTCCAAGTCTTCAACAGTAAGTTTCAATACATTGAGTGCTGCATCAACTCAGCTGCCTCGTCGTCCCCATTGCGCACACCAGGGTTCTTTCACACCACGCCAGGGCAGCCTTAGGAGCCACAGCAGTTCTCTGTGTTGAGATGGGCCTCAGGGGAGCTGCACTGCTAGAACTGAGAGGTTTCTTGGGTGTATTCAGAGCTGGAGCAACGAGAGAGGGAGCCACTGCAGTTTCTTGACCTTGTCTGGCAGCCACAGGGTCAGTCTTTTCCATCATAATTTCCATCAAAAAACTTCTTGAACCACTGAACAAATTCAAAATTTTCCTGAAACTTTCCTTTTACTAATTTGTCCACAGGAATTATTTTGTCAACACCCATCCTCTTAAAACCTACTGGTAGTATTTTGAAGTTCTGGATGCATCCGTGTTCTAGCTTAGCTTAGAATTTCACTTTCTTCAAGGCGGTGAAGCCAGGGAACAGCATGTCCATAAACTGACACTAGGCAGCCCCTGAGCACAGCTGTTCGATCTTTGTCACGTTCAACTGCAGAGACTAATTGATCCAGGCCAGCATGTCATGTCGACTTAGATTATCACTGGTCACTGACGTTGAGTATACGTTCACTGCCATCTTCGGCTCTTGGCGGAACCGTGTCCACTGCCCGCACCCAGCTCCGGTTCCAGTTCCTTACTTTTTAGGCAAGAATGAATGTTTGCTGAATAGATTGTATGACAACAAAAATAAGGACTCATTTAAAAAGGACTTCTGCTTTAATATCATTAACGGCTGTCCTTCATATATGTATATAACACATTATTTCATTTAAACTTTACAACAGTCCTATGAAAGATTTTTTTTTAAACTTTTACAGATGAGAAATTGAATTAACTTTAAGCTGACAGAGAATAAATCCTAAAGTCTAATTTCTGATATTTGTTTGGCTTCAAAGCCTGATTTTTAACTATTCTATGCCAGCTTCTAAAATTATTACAGTAAGATGGAGAAACCTGCTTAAAAATGAAAACCTGAGCCTATAAAAGTAAATATGGCATTGCACAGACCTCGCACATGGACATCAGCATGTCCTCTGTGAGCTGCACGCCCGGCCATTGCTGAGGCTTCCTGGCATGGTGGACTTGGGTGTGTTGGAGGAGTAAAGAGGCACAGTGGGAACTGAGGCAGTTCTCATAAGGAAAACATGATTCTCCTTGTCTCCTTTTTCTTGGAATCTAATAAAAATTAATAATTTTTTTTCAATTATGTAGAACCATCTGCAACCTTTTAAGCAACTTTGTAGTAGGAAGGAGTAGCAGGACATTGCCGTTTTCTGTTAAAATAAGAAAATAAGGTTAGCTATCTCTATATCAGAAAAATACAGGGATACTCACACGCCTTATTTCCGAATGCATTGCTGTGGCTTTTAGGGACGGGTTAAACTCTGAATTAATCATAAATTCAATCAAATTAGATGTTTTAGTTTTCTCTCATGCAAGGATGTAATCAGCTCCAAGCTGACGTGACAGCTTTCTATAGTTACTAAGAATCCAGACTGCTTCTGCCCTTCTCTTCCGCACTCCTTCACCCTGGCTTCTATCCCAAGGCTCTTCTCATTCACAGTGGCTATTATACTTCCAGCTGCCAAGTTGAGGTTCAGGCAGGAAGAAGGGGGAAGAGTGGAAAGCCATGCCTCCTAGGTGAGTTGGCCTTCTGTTAGGAAATTTCCTGGAAGCTTCACTCCATAAATTTTGCTTCTATCTCATTGGCTACTTCATCTGCAAAAGGATTGATACATTATCACTAGCACCCAATCCCCAGCCTTATAAGGGATCTGTTGGTAAGAAAGAAGGTGAAGATGCATGTTAAACAGGCAGCAACAAATGCCTATTGGTTCTTACCTTTTAACATACAAATTAGGGATTTTTCTTTTAGATTTTTTCCTTTTACTGAGATATAATGTACATACAGCAAAGAGCATAAATTTTTATTTATCTGAAAAAAAATAGTTCAGTGAAAGTTAACATATGTATACACCCACATAACCATGAGGAGAACATTTCCAGCACCCCAGAAGTTTCTCTGGCTTTTTCTCTTAGATGTTGCTTATCAGTTATCTTACCTCTAGCCATCTCCTTTTGATTCTGAATTACATGGCTTTTTTTTAGAGTACCCAAACATATCTCTTATTATTCTGAGAATGTAGTGATTGACAGTTAAATTAGATGGTAGTGAAAAACAGGTGGTGTTGAAAAAATCTACACTTGGCATTCGGAGTAACTAGACTTCTATTCTGATTCCATGTATTCTAGCCATGTGACTTAGACAATGTCTAAACTTTATGCCTCTGATTAGCTGCTTTCTTATTACTAAGCCAGAATGAATGCTGTTGTTCTGCTTAGAATGATTTTTTTCTTCATCTTTGTCTGGCTTTTCTGTTGTCAATTGAAGCATTTCTTTTTTCAGGAATCTTCTCATGTCCCCCAAAACTGGTTCAGGTATCCCACCTCTGAGTTCCTACAGAACTCTGGGTTTCTCGGTATCATCGTGTTCCATTCCCCGGTTGACACTTGTCTCACTTGTACACTAGACTCAACATGGTTTATCACAAAGACCAAATCTTGTTTGCTGCTGCATTCCAAGGCCCAGCATATAGTGGGTGCTCTGTAAATATCTGCTGAACAGATGTCGAATGAAAAAGATGGTCTCTGAACCTCCTAATTTCATACTAAGATTATTCCACAAAACACAGTAGAAGTGGTGAGAGCTTGTTTTCTTAAATGGCAGAAAAATGTTGTTTTTAAACCTAAATTTATGAAATAGACATAAGAGCTTTATTGCAACTTTATTTTAAAGATGAAAGATAAATTACATAGAATACATGGCTTATAATAGGTATTTGATAAGTGATATCTATTATTAGTGTGATATTAAATTTTATTTGCATGTCTTTGTGTCTCATGTGACTGTGAACTCATTGTCTCCACATGCCCATCATCTAGCATCAGATAGTAGTAGTTGCAATAGGGTCATTTCTATATCAGTCTTGCCAGAAACTTCCAGGGCACATGCTTCCTTATTGCTTCCTCTGAGTAATCTGTCTTCCTGAGTTTTCTTACACAGAAGGTTGTACTCAAGCTTTGTGGAGAATAAAATAAGAGAAAAAGGATTCTGAGTGTCTCATGAGAGATTAAGGTTAAACACAAAGCAAGAACTTTCTGGCAGACCTGTTCGAGGGTATTACTGTGACAGGTTATTCAGGTTTCATCCCTAGAAGTCTTTGAAAGTGGAGAGATAATCATTTCTCTCAGATGATTAAGACAGTTTAGCCTGAAGGCCAGTAGTTGGGCCACATGACCTCTGAAGATCGATTTCTTCCCTTTGATTCAGCCAAGTACCAGTAAGTTCCTGCACTTTGTAGTGGAGATAAAGTTTAGAAGTATTTCATAGTAGAAAAGGGAAGGGACCAGCTGTAAAAGACAAAAGTTTGTGTCTCCAATTCTCTGGCAAACCTGTGTTAGCATTTGAAATCCTTTTATTTGACAAAGTGATTGTTGTATCTGAGGTTTTGCAAACTTAGTTACAATAGGGTTAAGGATAATAGTCACCATTTATTTTGTACTGACTAAATGGCAGGCCAGTGACTAGTGTTTTGTGTAGGTGAACTCATTTAATTATTACTCATTCATTATCAGCCTGGCTGTAAGACAGCTGTAGCAGACACTTATTGAGCAGAAAGTATAAGCCAGATTTCTTCATTCATTCATTCCTTCTATCAGTGTCTTTATTGAGCACCTTTTATGTCTGAAACACTTCTAGAAACTGGAACTTAAAAGATTTAACTGCCTGCCCGAGCTTACCCTGCTTCTAAGTGGAAGAAGAGGATTCAAAACTCAGAGAGCCTTTAATCCAAACTCTGGGCTCTTAGTCATTACTGCATGCTAGGTCTCCATAACAATAATGGACTTTGTTCATAAAATGCTTTCACATACAATCGTAGTTGATCCTATAGCAGCCAGTGAAATACCTAGAATGTGAGATGGAGAGGCATTGGATTGAGGTGCAAAGAAATACTGAAGTTATTGATCGGGACATCTAGAATACTGTAGGACTGTTAGAACCCATGTTCTATGTCTGAGCTTGAATACTTCACCTGATAGGAGAGCAAATGCTCCAACCCCAGTAAATTCAGTAACTCCTGTCAGGCTTCTGACTGTTTCATGGCAGCAGACTCCACCCATATAGTAACTTCTGGAAGATTATGGAAAAAGCCGAGACAATGGGCAGAAACACCTCCCGAGGGGAAACATTCTGCTGCTGGACCCTGTCAGGAGATGGTTTATGGTGGGAGTGAAGAGATGAAAGACAAGCCACCAGCATTTACAGCGACATGATCTGGGGCAGAGAGGGAGTAAGGAATGTCTGGTACCAAGGCTAGAAAACCTCCTGGAAGAGAACCTGGAACAAGTAATTGCCTATGGAGTCCCACCTGAGCTTGATGGAGCATCAATGCCTGTGCTTTCCTGAGGAAGGAGCCCTTGGGTCTGGAATTCCTGTGGTGGTCTGGGTTTCAGCAGACTGACTCCCTGGGGAGTATCTGGGTAGTCTAATATTGCTAATTTTGATAACATAAAACCTTGGTCTCAGAGAAATTAAGAAGAGCATTGTTGTAGTTACACAGACCTTTGTTCTAATCCTGGCTTCACCACTTAACCAGCTATGTGATTTTAAATAAGTTTCTTAATTTACCAAACCTACTTTTTTTTTCTGTTTTGTGAAATGGGGTAATATCTACCCACAATGAGTTATAAAGTTTAATGTATGTATGTATGTATGTATGTATGTATGTATGTATGTATATACAGATGTGTTGCTTAACAATTGGGATACATTCTGAGAAATGCATCCTTAGGTAATTTCATCATTAGGGGAACATCATAGAGTGACTTACTCAAACCTAGATGGGATAGCCTAATGCACACCTAGGCTAGATGATACAGCCTCATGCTTCTAGGCTACAGACCTGGACAGCATGTCATTGCACTGAATACTGTGGGCAATGGTAACGGTGGTCAGTATCTGTGTATCTAAACGTATCTAAACATAGAAAAGATACAGTAAAAATATGGTGTAAAAAAAGATGGTACACCTGTATAAGGCACTTACCATGAATGGAGCTTGAAGGACTGGAAGTTACTGTGGGTGAGTCAGTGAGTGGGTGGTGAGTGACTATGAAGGCCTGGGACGTTACTATGCACTATTGTAGACTTCATAGACATTGTATGCATAGGCTACACTGCACATATTAAAAAGTGTTTTTCGGCTGGGCGCGGTGGCTCACGCCTGTAATCCCAGCGCTTTGGGAGGCCAAGGCAGGTGGATTGCCTGAGGTCAGGAGTTCGAGACCAGTCTGGCCAACATGGTGAAACCCCATCTCTACTAAAAATACAAAAAAATTAGCCAGGTGTGATGATGTGCACCTGTAATCCCAACTACTCAGGAGGCTGAGGCAGGGGAATTGCTTGAACCGGGGAGGTGGAGGTTGTAGTTAGCTGAGATCGCGACACTGCACTCCAGCCTGGGCAACAGAGCGAGACTCCGTCTCGGAAAAAAAAAAAAAAAGGATTTTTCTTCAATAATAAATTAACAGCTTACTATAACTTTTTTACTTTATAAACTTTAGTTTTTTAACTTTTTGACTCTTTCATAATAACACTTAGCTTAAAACACAAACATATTGTACAACTATACAAAAATGTGTCCTTATTTCATAAGCTTTTTCTGTTTTTAAACTAATGTTTTGGTTTTTTTTTTAACTTTTTAAACGTTTCTGTTAAAAACTAAGACAGACACACACTACATAGTGTCAGGATCATCTACATCCTTGTCTTCTACCTCCACATCTTGTGCCTCTGGAAGATCTTTAGGGACAGTAACATGCATGAAGCTGTCATCTCCTAGGATAAGAGTACCTTCTTCTGGTTACCTGCTGAAGGACCTGCCTAAAGCTGTTTTACAGATCAAGTAAACACAGCTAAAACAGCTTCGGGCAGGTCCTTTAGGAGGTAACCAGATACGTTTTCCTTTTTAATAAGTAGAAGGAATATACTCTAAAGTAATGGTAAAAAGTATAATATGGTAAATACACAACCACTGGCATAGTCCTTTAATTTTATTTTCTAGTATGATGTACCGTACATAATTGTATGTGCTAGACTTTTATATGACCGGCAGCACAATAGATTTATTTACACCAGTGTCACCAACACAAGTAATGCATTGCGCTATGATGCTACCACGGCTACAGTGATAGAAATATTTCAGCTCCATTATAAGTTGAAGGGACTGCCCTGGTATATATGGTCTGGCATTGACTGAAACATCATTATGCAGTGCTTGACTGTTTATATATACACATGCGCACACACTTCCTCTACAAAACCCAAAGCCAAAGTGTGCAAAAGTTGTCTCAACTCGCTGTCTTCACTTGATCTTCTTCTACTTTCTCTTGAACTTGATCTTTTGGTCCCCACGCTGCTACTGAAACAACACTGTTCAGGTCCTCAGTGACCTCCTCTGAGCACCTTTGCCACACTTGATGAGGGAATCCGTCGTTCCTTCTGAAGAGCCTTAGGCCCTCACCATCTCAGAGCCTCTGGGCTCCTCTCTCTCTGGCTGGGTGTTCTCCATCTCTTGCTAGACCCTCCTCTTCTTGCCCTCTGCATTCTGGAGTCAAGGGGGCTCACTCCTTTGACCTCTTCTCCATTTGCTCTCTTCTCAGTGGTCTCACTGTCTCAGGTTTTAACGACCAAGAGCAATGATGATGACTCCCAGATTTATGTCTGCAGGTCAGACCTGTCTCCTGACCCCTAGATTCTCTTTCCAGCAGCCTCCTCTCCAGAGGAGGGTCTCTCAAACCTAACGTGTCCCAAATCAAACTCCGGAACTCTCCCTGCCCTGAAAGCTGTTGCTGCTATCCTCTTCCCTTTCTCTATAAATGATAATTCTGTTTTTTTCTTGGAACCAAGAAAAATTTCCCATTTCACTCAACCGAGATTTTAAAAACACACACATAAGAAATGAAAGCCTCTCAGTGGCCTGCATGACCCTGCATGGTCCACCTGCCTTCTTACTGATTCTGTGGCCCTCTCCCTTGTCCTCTCTGCTCCAATTGCACTGCCTTCCTTTCTAGCCTTCAGCTGTACCAAGAATGTGTCCCCTGAAGAACTTGACATTTGATGGTCCCTCTCCCCACAGTACTGTGCCCCCAGATAATATCTGCATATCTCCTCCAATTCCTTCAAATCTCAGCTCAGATGATACCTTATTAGAGAGAGTTCTCTGACTAAACTATAAAATAACAATCTTAGTTCAGTTCTTCCAATCTCTTAGCTGCTCTTCTTACTCTCAGTAGCACATCTGATCATGCGACGTATTATTTATACATATATATAGTTTATTGTCTGTCTTTCCCATTAAAGACAGCTCCATGAAAGTAGTGAATTTGTGTTGTTTATTAAATATGTTTTAAATAACTTGAATCCATGCATGAATGAATGCATGCATGATATGATTGTCTCATATTATTTGATTTTGTGCATGGCCACTGCTGAAGTTGGTAAGTGGCAGAGCCAGGACTCAGCCTGGTCTCACTAGAGCAGGAGCTCTCTCTCCTGCACAGTGCGGTGTTCATGCCCTCACCTCCCACTGGGTGATGCAGAGATAATTAACAACAAGGCTTCACTGCTGTGCACCCCAGTTTGCATATAAATGCAAGGGTAAAATGGATAACTTTCTTCTAGAGCAATGGCAAGACTTAATAAATCAGGTGAGTCTGCTTTCCTCATAGAATTTATAGAAATATAAGCTCATGTTAATGCCACAATAAGGTTCAGATTTTAATAGTCTCTGTCTTATGAAATATAGGGACTGTTAAGTATTTAAATAAAACCAGTTTCTTTTTTTAATTACTAATTTATAAGAGGAAAGGATCTGTTTTCTCAGCTATCATTTTAAAATTCTGTTTTGTCCCTGGGAGATAAATTTTCAGTTATGACTTTTTTAAAGATTTTATTTTTGCCACAGTCCTAGATTCACAGCAACATTGAGAGGAAGGCACAGATTTCCCACAGGCACCCTGCCTCTACACATGCACAGCCTCCCCATTATCCACATCTGCCACCAGAGTGGTGTGTTTGTTACAATCAGTGAACCTACATTGACACATGATCATCACTCAAAGCCCTTAGTTGACATTAGAGTTCACTCTTGGTGTTGTAGATTCTCTGGGTTTGCACAAATGTATAATGTCATGTGTCCACCATGAGAGTATCACCCAGAGTACTTTCACTGCCCTGAACATCCTCTGTGCTCTACCCAGTCATTCCTCCCTCCCCTCAACCCCTGTCAGTTGCTGACTCAGTTACATGTGTATACACTTGATATCAACCCATTTCTTAAAATAGGATTCTGTTGTAAACTGGGATTTTTGTTAACTCTTAATTAAATGGGGAGCAGGAATGATTCCTCAAATTATTTTAAGTCCTACTTCCCACTGTTTTTCCCAAATCACATTTTATAGCTTGAGAAACATGGTGAAATTATTTTTTAAGTTTGCCCTTGTTTTCCCTCCCCTGTCAGCACTGTGATGGATGTTCTCCTGAGCAGTGAAATGTCTAACAGTCAGGTTCACAATATCAACTCTGAAAGCTCTATAATTTAGAAAGCCAGACCTTCAATTTTTGTAAGCTGATAGGATTGCTGAATCTTTCTCTTAGAGGGGGATTCTCTGATTAAACTATAAATTTGGTTTGGCGTTTTCAATGGAAAATTATGTAAATATTTCAATTATTGTCAAATGAATGTGATTTTTAATTCCTAAAGAAAATTATTTATTTGAAACTTAAGTTTGTTTCTCTTTTCTTATATTCTTGGCACTAGTAGATAAAACATGCCAGTTAGGGAACTGAAGCTATTCCCATGTTAAAACTGTTTGTAAGGATTTGAGGGTAATCTCTATATTTGCATTGCTTATTTGACATGCTAGTTTCTCTGACTTTTTGCTGTCTGCCCCAGAAGACCAAGCTTTGTAGTCATGGTGTTATGTGAGATCTGAGACTAAGCAGTTGTGACATCGGGCTCTGTCCTCTGGCTAACTAGTTAGTGAATACTTCCTCCCTCATCACTGCTGGACAAGGAGACAGTTTTCCAGATAAAAGAATCATTCTTCAGGCAAGCGTAATGCTCACTCTGCCGGCCTCCTAAAATTTACTGAAGCCATGTGTCCTAGGCCAGTGGTTCTGAAAGTTTTTGATCTCACAATCCCTGTATACTTCATACTCTTAAAAACTAGTGAAGTACATTGGTGTGGTGTGGGGAAAAAAATTGCTGAGAGCCACAACATGCTTTAATGTATGTGGTTTATATATATTAATATTTATCATATTAGAAACTAAAACAGAAACATTTAAAAATTTTATCAATCATTAAATGTAACAGTCAACCCATTGCTTGTAATCTATTTTTATGAAAAATCTCTATTTTCTTAAAAAATGGTAAAAATTGTGGATTCTCATTTATGCTTTTGCATTCCTTCTGATGTGATATGTTGTTTTGATTGAAGTAGTTGGAACAACAGATGTGTCACTGGAAAGGGGAAAGCAGCCCTTTCAAATAATAGACAATATTCTTCTTTGAGACGGAATCTTGCTCATTGCCCAGCCTGGAGTGTAGTGGCGCGATCTTGGCTCACCGCAACCTCTGCCTCCTGGGTTCAAGCGATTCTCCTGCCTCAGCCTCCCGAGTAGCTGGGATTATAGGCATGCGCCACCATGCCTGGCTAATTTTGTATTTTTAGTAGAGAAGGGGGTTCACCACATTAGCCAGGCTGGTCTCCAGCTCCCAACCTCAGATGATCCACCTACCTCGGTCTCCCAAAGTGCTGGGATTACAGGCGTGAGCCACTGCACCCAGCCTGGCAGGTAGTAGTTTCTTAAAGATTAGTTGTAACGTAGACTCTAAAACCATACCAGTAACCTTTTCATACTCTGTTACATTAAAATACCTTGGTCTGCTGTATACTTGGGTTTTTTGGCATCATGCATGCATCATTTGAAAAATGTCACTTCGCTGAGTTACGCATATCTTCAAAGTGCTGTTAACACATTTCATTATGCAATATCAAAAAAGTCATATTATCACCACTGATCTCAACAGAGATAAGTATTGACTTGACCATCAGTTTACAGTAGCAAATATTGGTTTTCCAAAATTGCAGTTTTTACTGGAAAGCTCAGATTCTGTCATTGGTAATAAATACTGTCAGTTGTTTTACTTAAAGTGACAGGCTCACTTTATTCATTTTTGAGAAAATGTGAACCAGATACCCAAGTCTGAGTAAGCCTAGTTCATTGCTGTGAGTTATTTCACGTAACAATGATGTTTATGGAAAAGGCAGCTAGTTGGCCTCACAATGTAAGAAATGGCCCCAGGTGCTTTTCCTTGAGATCACCCTTGTACTTCAGTGTGCCCCAGAATTGCTTTCAAGAGCACTTTTCCCGTCATCATACAGAAGTTAAGAGTGTCTTTAATAGTTGAGATTTAATAAAATTAGTAAATGTTTACTTCATCAAGGACATTGTTAAGTGAAAATGCCTTAAAGAAAAGAAAAAGAATTCTCATGCAGCTTCGTGCCACTGCCTTGACTTTTGGTCAACCACCAACAATTTTACCCACCACATAAAAGGTCAGTATAGTGAGAAAGACACATAACATCTTAGTGTTATTCTGAAAACACTTTGACTTGATGAAACCCTGAAAGAGTTCGTGGGTCACACTTTAGAAACCACTACCCTAGGCTGTTTTGAAAACTAAGATGCAGTAACACTGTGGGAGAGGTGGGCTCGTGATGGATCCAGCAGCAAGAGAAGAATAAAGCAAGCTGTCTGAAACATTTGACACCTCATGCAGCCTTCCCATCAACTGAATCGTCCTCACATTGTAAGGCCCTTGAGGGCAGAAATATCATCATTGCCTGCGATCACATGGACAGCAGTCTGTGCATGCCAGGGACACCCACAAAGAGATGCTGAGCTTCTGCCTTACTCATCAGAACTGGCCCCATGTAGCCTCGGAATTCTCAGGGGAAGAGGGACAGGCTAACCGTAACGTATTTACTCTGAACACATTTAACAAAACAAGACGAGAATGAAGTTAGTGCCATCTCTTTTTCCAGATTAGATGACAGTAGTTGTAGCAGTGGCATTGCCCTAGTAGGAGCACTAGTGAACAAGGACCAAGGAAAAGCCAAAATTCAGCAAAGTTGTGGTCAGGTGACTGGACTTTGGCTGTAACTCTTTTTCCACCCAACTTGCATAACCTAATTCTGGAGCATATTATTCAATACCCTCCTGGGGAAATATTGTTAAATGTTATAAAAGAACTATTAGATAAGTAAGGCTCTTATTGAAAGCACACTGGAAATTTTTTAGTCATTTACCTTAAAGGAATTTCAAATCTTCAGTTATGTATGATAATGTGAAAACAAGAGTAGTCCCAAAGTTTATTTTAAATATTACATTTCATTTATTTTGCTTCATTTATAAAAATTCCTAACGGTTATTGTAACAATTAAAGGCTCCTTCTAAATAGAAAGGAAATACAAAACTAGGTCAGTCTAGAGCAATTACCTGGATTATGCATGACTCTTTACATTTTTCCTATCACATAATAAGCAGTTAGTAGGTGTTAGCTGAAGTCTTAAATTTTATCATGACGATTACAGATAAGATTTTCCTTAAAGGAATGGGGCAAAATAATCAAGAAAAATTTTTGCATTAAATTTAAATAGTACAGAACTTAGTAATGTGACTTCTAAAGGAATTTACTACCCCTTCGCCCACCCGCCCCCCCACACTGTCACAGACATGGCAACAAAACATTATTATTACAGGCGAGTTATTGAGACGTGGACAAAGTTTTCAGTCCCAGTGTTTGTATGAGCCATTCGTGTATCTGTTGGAATGCTGCTACATGCTAGATGTCAGCACTGTCCAGAACAAATATGAATGAGGTGTCATTCCTGTCTTCTGTCTCAGTTTTCTTACCTGTAAAATTAAATAATATGTCTACCTCAAATAATATATTTTGAGAATTAAAAGATTATCTAAGTGCATTGTAAACTGAAAAGGACTTTTAAGAAACTGTAGATTGAATCAAGAAGATGGACTAAGAGCCTATATCTGGTCCACCCACCCCTCCTTTTTAAAATCCCATGAAGTGACAGAAACAAGTTTTGAAAGATTCCTGAGAAAGAGGAAGTAGATGAAACCAAACCTCTGAAAAAAAAAAAAACCACACAAAACCCCATTCAAGAGAAGGGTGCTACAATGGTAGAGTGGCTTAGGGAAGATTTAACCCCCACATCAATGGCTATAAAGGATAGAAAGAAGCTCAGGGTGTTCTCATAACTGATTGAAGAACTGTCTCTGAAACAGCAAGGCTGGTCTGCTCTGCCTCCAACTCAGTGGTTCTGAGTGCAGGGTAATGGTGTTGGATCCCAGAGTAAAGCTGTAACAATGCGAGGCCAAACCTCGGGTAGTCCCACCCTCTGGAGGACCCAGGAGCCCCCAGAGACAAAGCGTACATTACTAGCACATCCCACCCAATAGTATATTGTATCCTTCTCCATAGCCACCAGAAGAAGCCTGTTTTAAATAAGGGGTAGCTTTTATACACAAGCAAACTGAGAATCTCAAAAGCAAAAACTAACACATATCTAAAATTTATAAAGCATTTAAGAAACATCATACTCAACAAACTGGAAAACTAACACCTTGAATAAACAGCTCACAGAATAGAAAATGATTATAAAATAAGTGACTAAATCTTAGATGGATAGGAAGACATAGTGTTCATAAAGTCCAAACCAGTTATAGAGTTGGGAATTTAGAAGTTAGTAGATGGCTAGCTGGGTGCCGTGGCTCACGCCTGTAATCCCAGCACTTTGGGAGGCCCAGGCAGGCACATCACGAGGTCAGGAGATTGAGACCATCCTGGCCAACATGGTGAAACCCTGTCTCTACTAAAAATACAAAAATTAGCTGGGCATGGTGGCACGTGCCTGTGGTCCCAGCTACTCCCAGCTACTCGGACGGCTGAGGCAGGAGAATTGCTTGAACCTGGGAGGCGGAGGTTGTAGTGAGCCAAGAGCGCGCCACTGCACTCCAGCCTGGAAACAGAGCGAGAGAGTGAGACTCCGTCTCAAAAAAAAAAAAAAAAAAAGAAGTAGCTAGTGAGGTAGGAAGGAAACCAGGAAGTATAACATCCTGGGAGCAAAGTGAAGAAAGTATGTCAAGGAAGAGGTGTAGTAATCAGCTATATCAGGTAGTTACTGATTGGTCACATAACATGTGGATGAGCATTGACCATTGAATTTAGCAACTTGAAGTTCAGTGGTTACCTTGATAAGGGATGAAAAGTTTAAGAGGAGTAATGGTGATGATTGCAATGAAGTTGAAAGGCTAACTGGTATAATCCTAGAAACTAAAAGAGAGGAAATCATAGAGAGTGGGATATATGAAGTTGAAGATTGAAGTTATTGCTAATGGCAAGATCCTAGAGTGTGACGTGGAGGGGTTGGCTAAAGGAGGCCAGGTCAGTGGACAAGAGGAGCCAGAAAGTTGAGAGGCCTGCGTGTTTGAAGGATCCATCCTCCCATATGCTGAAATCACCAGGACTCAGGACAGTGATGCTGTTGGGAGATTGAAAAGCTGGGTGTTTGTTCAGAAGAGTGAAGCATGATGGTCTGGAAGAGGCAGAGGTGTCTGTACCTTAGGGGAGGGAGGAGTTAGCCACAAAAAGAAAAATACTCTCCTTTCCTCTAGGCCCATTGTATTCAAGCCATTTTTGCATTGCCTTAAAGAAGTACCTGAGGCTGGGTAATTTGTAATGAAAAGAGGTTTAATTGGCTCACAGTTCTGCAGGCTGTACAGGGCCTCAGGGAGCTGTTACTCATGGCAGAAGGCCAAGTGAGAGGGAGCGGAGAAAGAACAGGGTGGTGCCACAGGCTTTTAAACAACCACATCTTGTGAACTGAGCAAGAACTCACTTATCACCAAGGGGATGGTGCTAAACCATTCATGAGGGATCTGCCCCCATGATCCAGTCACCTCCCACCAAGCCCCACCTCCAACACGGGGGATTACATTTCCACATGAGATTTGCAAGGGGACAAACATCCAAACCACATCACCCAGTGATATCTCGGCTGTGGGAGTTAAAGAAAAAAGTGGAGAGGGTTGCTGGGGAAGAATTGTCATTAGAGGTAAATCAAGTTTTCATTGAGCAAGAAACTTTCAAAGAAGAGATTGAGACTATATAAGGGATTTTTGCTAGTGATGGAGCATGAATTCCAGAGGGTGCAGTGACAGAATTGCAGGGGAGGGTAGGAGATGAGGACAGATGGGGGTATGCAGAATTTTAGGTGTGCTAAAGACAAAGAGCAACGTAGTGATTTAGAGCTTCCTGAGCTGACATAAATACAAGCAAAAGGCCTAATGAGATAGTTCCAGTGAATTTAAAGTAGAAATTGGTAGAGAGGCTCAAAGAGGTTGCAGGAGTAGAGGAAAGACAAATGTCAGGAGTTTCTTCTTAACCCCACTCATAGAGGTGGGATGACCTGGGGAAGGTAGACTTCATCCCACTTGAGTCCTTGCTCAGGGTTTGTGGTCTTCCTGTTGACCTCTGTAGATGTAGGGTAGAAGGCCTAAGTAGACATGAACTTGGTCTCAGTGCTATGATTTGTTCCTTGACACCTATCAGGAGAGGGACAGAGGGACATGCTGTCTCCTGATGTTAGGGGCTATTTCTTGACTCAAGTTGATGGAATTGATGTAAACCTCTGGGAAATCCAGGAATGATGCTGAGCACGCCGGCTTCCTTTGACCCGTTGTAACAGGGTGGGTCATGGAGAGAGGGTAGAGACATGATCCTGGTGCCAGGAAGGGAAGCCCCCCTCTTGATCTGTTGAGAGAGGGGCCTCCCTGATCCCTTTGATGGAGTTGAGAAGTATTTGGCCTAATGTGTTTTCTTGCCTGTTATCAATATGAAAAGTTGTGTCCATAAATGAAGAGATTTTTAGTGTTTTTTCCCTTTGCCATATGTTGGGGTTTTAGTTTATCGCTGGGAAATAGGACATGTCTTTGGTTAATAGACATTTGAGGTACAAGAAACAAAATGCTGTGAAAGCAATTCAGATGGAACTGACAGGTATGAGAATGGGGCCCAGCTGCTCCCAGCTCCTCGGCTTGATGACAGTCTTGCAATAAATAATCAGAAACTGGGTGAAATGATAGCAAATGTCAGTTTTAAGTTTTCACTTGTCAAAACTAAGATTGTCTCATCACCAAACCATTGCTGGACCTAATCCTGCTACCTTTTATCTTCTTGTGCATTAAAAAACATTCTTTACCCTCATTTTTATTATGCTGAACTGTGTTATAGCACCTCACAGTAAATTTCCAGTCTATGCTCATGTTCATCACTGCTCACTTCATTTAATAAAGGAGGTTTAGTTTGGTCAGAAAGGAGTTGTTAACTCTTCTGTTTATTAGTCACAGGACCTGTCATTTACAGTTCCAAGTTAAACAATTGGGAACTGTCTCAGTCAAGGAAATCCCTTTCAGTTTTATGGTGAGGTTACTCATTTATCTGTGCAACAGAGAGAAAATTCTCAAGAACATCAAGGTTGTATTTGTCTGAGGAGCCATTATGATGTAACTTCTGACCCTTGGAAAGAAGACTGAGGTTCATTTAATTTAGCACTGAGTTTCCAAGAAGCATTTGCCAGTTTATTTTCAACAAAATGAGAAATTATGTTGACTACTGTGGAGCTAGATGCTGTGAAAGAGCCATGGAAGATGTTAGAGCTGCCAGGAGACCTGAGCAGCGTCTAGACCAGCCCCTGATTTGGCAGATGAACAGGAAGACTCCCACGTGGAAGCCACAATCCCAAGGTGGCACTGCGGGTAAAGGCCCAGGCCTTGACTGACAGCTGACAGACATTTTTGTCAAAAGCTTTAATTGAGTCTCAATTTCAATTCTCAAGACAAGAGAAATATTCTATTAATACTTTAATAGCATTCTCATATTTAAAGCTATCATATCTTAAGAAGCAGGAAAGCCGTGTTTTTTCTTTTGTTGTTAGTTTCTGCTGGTTTATTATCTTTTTGAATATGAAAATTGATCTGCTCTCTTTTCAGTTAGTCCCTCTTCTTCTCACCATAACTGTATATTATTCCGTGAGGGAAAATTAGGACTACAGAAAGGAAGCCAGAGAGAGACTAAGGCAGTCACAGATCACTATGATCATGTGGCAGCATGTTTCATGTGGGCCCGACTTCTGTTTCTGAGCATGAGGAAGGATCATTAAAGCCCTAGGGAGAGCAAACAAGAGAAGTTCTGGAAGAGCAAAAGGCCATGTCAAAGTGGGAACCAATCACATAAGGTGTCCACCCGTGGTGAGCAAAAGCCACCTGCAGCATTTGTGTTCAGCACATGGCAGTGGTAGTGTTCTGAGCTTTGAGTGTAGGTGCTGCCACTTATAAGTTGAGTGACCCTGGGCAGATGGCTCAGCTTGGGCCTCAGCTGCCTCGTCTATAAAAGCATAGAGTTTTTTTAGATTAGGTGAGTTCATGCACATGAGAAGTTGTCAGTAGGGCAGTGGTGTAGCTCACAATAGTTGCATTCCTCTCACACTCCTTTTTCTTCTAAATTTTTTTAGGAATGCCAGCCCTTAATTTGAAGACCATTTTTTAAAACTCTGTGGCTCCATGTACCTCTGTGGAAAAATTGCACATTGCTACTTGGTATATTAGGTCAGCTGTAGTAGTGACTATTCTGTAATGCGTTAAGCCAGCGGAGCTTAACCACAGCCCATTTCAGAGAGCTTATTTTATACAGAGAACTCAAATCATAACCTCCGTGTTACACCGTATTTAATTAGCTTGTAAGGATATGATTAAGCCAGGATAACAAGGTGGGGCCTATATTCTATGTGTGGAAGAAGTATTCTAAGGAATATTCCGGTCCAGACATTTGTCTTTTTTTTTTTTTCTGTGATGGAGTCTCGCTCTGTCGCCAGGCTGGAGTGCAGTGGCACGATCTCAGCTCACTGCAACCTCCGCCTCCTGGGTTCAAGCAGTTCCCCTGCCTCAGCATCCCAAGTAGCTGGGACTACAGACGTCACCACGCCCAGCTAATTTTTATATACTTTTTTTTAGTAGAGACAGGGTTTCACCATGTTGGCCAGGATGGTCTCGATCTTCTGACCTCGTGATCCGCCCGCCTCAGCCTCCCAAAGTGCTGAGATTACAGGCATGAGCCACCGCGCCTGGCCTGGTCCAGGCATTTTTCATCAATACTTACTATATTTGATTGAACTGCTTGTTGACACCTAGATTTTCCAACCTATCTCCTGCCTCTGCTTTGCATATTCTGTTTCTTCTGCCTGGAAGACCCTTGCTGCCATTGCCTCTGTCCATTCCTTCTCCACCTGTCTTCACCTTCACCCTCAGAACACTGTGCAAGCACTGCATGCTCCAAGCCATTCATGACACACTACACTAGAGTGATGGAGGTGCCCCTTCTCCATATACCCACTTAACATATGTAACGTGAGGGTCTCCTCCAGGCCAAAAGAATGAGAACCAGGGCATGCTGTCATGGGAAACCAACCTCACTCAGGGATACCAGCAAGGTTCTCTTTGGAAGTGGCATTTAGGTTAAGGGCTTGAGTTGGAAATAGCCTGGAGGAGAGGAGAGAAGGGCCTTCTGGCAGAAAGAGTAGCAAATATAAAAAGTCATGCCCACATGTTTGAGATAAAAAGGAACATAGCTCCATTGCTTACACTTTTCTCATAGGAATGGCCATGCTGTGCCGTAGTCATTAAATGTGATGATTAGTCTCTGGTGTCATTTTCCTGAGAAAGAAAACGTGGGGGAAAAACTCCGTGTGGTTGTGACCACAAGTCTGGCCTGTGTAGTCACAGAGATTCAGTTATACTGTTCTCCATGCAATTTAGCCTGGCTTCTTAGCTCTTCTGGTCTGCAGTATCCTTATCTGTCAAATGGGTATGGCAGTTTTACTATCCGAGGCCGGGGGTGATGTGGGATCTCAGCGGCTGGTGTTCAGTAGACATTCACAGCAAGCATCTGTGCTCCTCAAACTGTGACTTCCTGAGGTGTTAAACATCTGAGCTGGATCATTTTCCATTTTGATTAGAAACCTCTTGATTGTATGAAATTGGAAGAATGGGGATGTTTATTTCCATGACAGTCTAAGATAACAAATTCAGGATGGTGGTTTCCCTACAAAATTGAGTGGGAAAGAGGAAAGCCTGAGAGGGTACACGGAAACTCTTTCTCAAATACTCAGAATGGTTATGGCTGAGTAATCTAGACTTTTCACAAGTCTATTCCTGTAAAAAATTATTCCTAGTTCAAATACATTGTATATATGTAGGCTGTTTTGCATCATCTGCAAAATGGCAGTGAGAACCCTTCCCTCTTGCTGTCAGTGATGGCTCTTTCCTCGTGCTCTCTCAAGGATGTTGTACGTTGGAACGTGGATTTGCCTGTACTTTGAAAAGATCCTTGGCCTCGTGTAACCAGACTTGTGACTGGATTGCAGAGATCCATTTCCCTGCTCTCCTGTCCCATGTGGCCATGGCTGCTGAGTCCTCTTTTCCCAGCAGCTTCCAGATGGTGATGCAACAGTGCCGGTCAAAGAAAACATTTCATCTGGGCATTTGTTTTTAATGTACTATAAAGTACAGCACCCACAATTCATGCAGCACCAGGTTCTCTGGTAGACGAGGGTGTAAGAAGAAATAAAGTCTTTGCCTTCTGTAAACATCCCATCTATTGGAAAGGAGGTGTTTACCTCCTCCCCCACTCCCACAGTGCCTTGCACAGGCCCAGCCCTAGCTCTTGGCACACTGGGCTAGAATTGTCCACACAATCCTCCCTCTCCGCAGACTCCCAGTCTTCCCAGGTCAGGTGCTGTCTTTGTATTCCCTCGTGCACTTTTAGGCACTTACTGTGTGTTGCGTGGCCAATTGTTGTGGTTAAAATGTCGAAACATATTTATTATGTATTAAAATTAGGGAGCTAGACAAGGGTCCTTTGATAATCCCAAAGTTGACACTTCTGCTTTAGAACTCTGTGATCTCGGTGGGAATTTCTTTGAATTTTCAGTCCTGCCCTTCATTAGTTGTCTTTAAGTTTTACAATACGTTATTGAATACTGTTGAAACTCACAGCCAGATGATTTTGTCCTTTGTTTTGTTTTGATCACTTGCAGTGGTGCTGATTACTATGATTACGGACATGGACTCAGTGAGGAGACTTATGATTCCTACGGTGAGTGACTGGCCAGAGCATGTGAACAGAGGGAGGAGAGATGGCCGTAGAAAGACCTTAAAGATATTAATGGGAAGAGAATAAGGACATTTGGACTCTGAAACAGCAGCTTCCTGTCAATTCATTTGTGCATGTCTAGCTATTTTTAGGGCTCCTTTATTATTTAAATATTTAAAGAGGACTAAAGACTTGCTGAAGATTGCATGAATCCAGATTCTGAACTTAAATTTTATGTTTGAGTTGGTTGCCGTGTGCTGATTTTCTCACAGAGTAGTTTTTCAAACTGCAGACACTTGATAGCTGGGTCTTTTTGAAGTGTCTTTGTTTCCTGACAGTGAAGGGAAATGAAGCAATTGAGACTACAGCTCTAAAGTGATTCTCCCATCTTCATCTTTATGTTTTAATTCATTTCCAATCTCAAACCCTCTGAAAAAAATTACACTGGGAGTCATTTCATAAAGGTTACAAAAGCACTGAGCCAAGGAGGAGATACAGGGTCTGTAAGCTTTACAAAGGGCAGCAGCTAAACCCCTCTTAATTCAGTGGAGCTGGTAGAGATGCTGTGGACTTCATGTCCAAAGTCTCACTATGCAGAACGATGACAGGTTTAATAATTAAAAGAATTGGCGGCAGCAACATAATGGTAGTAAGAAGAGCCTTTGCCGCAGGGCAAGGAGATCAGAGAACATGAAGCTTCAATCAGTTGCAAAGCTCTGATGAATCCCTGGTACCCGGTGCAAGTATATCAGGATTGTGGTTAATGGATGTTAGGACATTTCTCTTAACAGAACTGAAAAACCATTTTCCGGTGTTAAACCTTTTGAAGTGCATTTTGTTGTATCACCTGCCCGAAGCTGTGATGGCTGCACCTTGGATATTTTTGTTGTTGTTGTTGTTATCCGTAACAAACACTTAAGAGAAATATGTTGGTTTGCTGAATGCAGGCTACCTAAATTGATGCAAGTTAGCTTGAGGGAGTGACGTTGATTGCATGTTTTGTATCAAAAGAAGAGGTCATTTTAAGCATTTTTCCTTCACAGCTTTTTAAATTGGTCTCTGTGGACACATGGCTTTTAAATTGCTGTATGTTGCAGCAGGGATGTTAACTGTTTGATGTCCAAGACTTATAGATAACTCATTAAAAGTTATCTTCAGGCTGAACAGGTGTTTAATTTCAGGAGATAAAGATGATAGAATGTCCCTGGTTATTAATACCATTGTCCAGTACGGATTTAGCATTATGATGAATGAAATCTGACATTATGTCGTTAAATTCATTTCATATTCATGAAGTGCTATTGAGAAGTGAAGTTCAACCCAATGCAACTTTCCTTCAGTCTTTCCGTGAAAGCGCCTGTGAAAAGTGAGGTCATATTTCCCTTTCTCAGTCTGCCCCTTCCCGTTTTGCTCTCCGGTTTTCTTCTTTGTCTTCACAGATGTTTATCTATGTTTTTTCTTTGTTTTTGCTGTTGGAAGACATCTAAGTGATCCTTTTCCCATTCTCTTTTTCACTTATAAATGTCCTGATGTTTAGCAAAAGGCAGTTCTCTTTGCTACTTGAGCTTGTAAACTGTTGTTAAATGAGTAACCAAAAGGAAAGTCCTTGCGAAGTTGGTTACCATTTCAGATACAAGAACCGTTTATCTTCCCATGCTGACGAATTTTGCGAGTGAGATGATTATTTTTCCTTGTGTTTGTAATTTATTTAAGTAAATTCCTTGTTTGTTTTTCTTTTCAGTACACCAGGGGTATATATTTTCAATATGACATGTACCTTTGGTTCAGGGCTAAGTTAGAGTCTGAAAAATGAAGCCTGTGGGATTCATGGCAGTGATCTAATTGTGATTCATCTTACTGATTGTAGGGCAAGAAGAGTGGACTAACTCAAGACACAAGGCACCTTCAGCGAGGACAGCAAAGGGCGTCTACAGAGACCAGCCATATGGCAGATACTGATTGTACTGTCTGATGTTGTGAAATAGCCAATCTCCACCAGTCCTGTATACTGTTCAAAGTAATTTTTTTCTATGAACAATCCCTTTTTAAATAAATCAAAATGCTTAAAATCTGAATGGATGGAACTTAAAACTACTTTGTTGAAACATCAACCTGGGCAGAAAAAAAAAAAAAAAGACATGTAAAATTTTGTTATTTCCAGTCTGTATATGAAAAAAATAGGTCATCAAAAGGAAAAAAAATAACTTTGATTAACTAGTGTTAAACAAAAAATAGGTTTACTAAATATGTTAATCTATTCTTTTAACATAAGCCTCACCTTTCATTTTAAAGGTTTCCATAGAATTTAGTTATTTTATCTTTCAGCCATATGCTAGTTTTTTTTTCTCTTGCCAACATGCGTAAAAAGGGAAGCCAATTACAAGTGCAAATAATGTGGTATTCTTTTGTAACTCAAGTCTTGAAATGTTCTGTAGTGTTAAGCAAAGTCTCCTCTTGCTTGATACTAAATAAACTTTTGAAAGAAATTTTGTGTGTGTGAGCTAACAATTTCATGGGTTTTTTTTTATTTAAAAAGGCCTTCATAAATAGTTGTAAACAGGGAAAGAATTCATTTAACAATGCTTGTCATAAAAGGGTCACACTAAACATTGTACAACTTATTTTAAAAATGGTATAAAATTAAATGTACCATTATATACTCACCATAGATTTAAATGCTGTTTAAAGAGTCCAAATGGTATCGAGCTGCTTGAGTGGCACGTTAAACTACGCAAAACCAAATCTTGTTTAAAAACTGGTTTTAAAATAACTACTGGATTTTCTGAAAAAGATGTGATCAGTTTTCATCTTGTTGAGCGTTTTTTCACTAGTGCAACTTTGGATTTTTTATGAGAATTTTGGTACCTTAATGAACACCTCGCTCCATGCTGGAAGCACTAAGCACAAAGCTTTTAAAGACTTTCTGGCTTGACTAATTGAGGTCGCACTCGCCAAGGCTGAGGATGTGTAACCCTTAAACGGTCTTCATTTTCAAAGGTAAATAAATCAAATAAGATTTTAATCTCACTTAATTTATCTTAATATAACTAATAAAACCAGGGAGATTACAACTTAGCAAGTTTCATTATCCATTTTAGAAAAGTTTTAAGATCACCTAAATTCTCATTTTAAAAAGTTTAATTTGTTTTAGTAATCTAAAAAGGCTTAGTTTAGTCAGTTTAATTGGGGCCAATTACTCCCTATTAAACAACTGTAAAACCTCATAACTAGTTATTTGTAATACATTATTTGGTTAGTAATTGAGGGCACTTCTTAAAACTGACAAATATTTAATAAAGTTATTCTTTAATCATTAAGCTTTTTTAATTGTAGATTGTGTAAAATGTTTAATTTTTATTTCTTGGATTTTTTTCTGTTTATGTTGAGTAAAAAGGTCTTTTCTTTTGTTAGGAAATGTCAGCCATCTTGGAATGTCACAGGAACTGGTTGAACACCTGAAGCAAACAAAGGTAAGTTTGCCTTTTTGTTCCAATTATCCTGACCTGTGTGGAAGATGAAGACAATTTCACACTTACCTGAAGTCACATGGAAAATTTCGCCTGCTGGTTTCCTAGTACAACACTAGTGATTGTGTCAGATTAACTCCAAAGGTCAGAAAAGAAGCTTCCTGAATGTAAACAGGTCAGACCCAGGAAGCTTCATTATAAGCGGCAGAGATTGGAGGCTCAGGTCATCCTGATATTTAAATATTCAGATTACTTTCTTCAGAAAATATCTAGCAGTCTAGTCAATAGCATGAAAAAAAAAATTCCAGATTATTCAATAAAAAGAGCAGTTTGCCAAATTTAATATATAATATCCCAATTTTAGTTTTCTATGTGCGTGCATAGGCAAAAAAATTACACAGATATGCTGGAAATTTTTGACAGTATTTATCTTAGTCTTATGGAAGCATGGTTTTCTGTGCTTCTGAATTTTATGAAACAAATGATAAGTATTATAAAATGTATTTTATAAAAATTACTTCATAAAATGTAAAAATCTGGGGACCTATAAAGGAAAAGTATTATTATTTTTGTCTCTCTTTTTACATTTTCTTGATTTTTTTTCTAAAGCATCAAAAAATACTACTTAGGCCCTGATCTTCCAGAGAGTCTTACTTTTTCAGTGTTTGTATTTGAGCTCTGCCACTTAGCTGTGTGACTTTGGGCAAGTCTCACTTTCTCCATCAGTTCAGTGAAAATGATGCTTATCCCATGCAGTTGTTAGAAGAATTAAGATAATATCATCAGAGTGTTTTGTAACCTGAAAGTGATACAATCATGTAAAGTTTAATTGTCAAAGTTGTATTCACATATTTAATATATATGAAAAATATGTGAGCTTGGTTTTCCCTAATAGCCAAAATTAGCCTGAAATAATTAAATTGCTTTTAGAAAGAAAATAATTCTCATCATTTTTGTAGACCAAACTAAGTTTATTGTATTTTCTGTTTGTTTGTCTGTTTGGATTTTTGTTGTTGTTCGTTTTTCTCTTGTACGGAATGGGAATGTGACATCCACCACATCTCTGTAGTGTGTGATGTTATTGAAATTTTTCACAATTTTTTTCTTTATTAAATAATTTTTTTTAAGGAGTTGGCATACAGAATAATAAGAATTATGGAGAGGTAGAGGGTCAATCCTCAGGTGCTATTCAGAGTTAATTAACAGGAAATACTGTACAATTTTATGTTTATTGTCATTTTTTCAAAGCTTCCATAGCTTTATCAGACTGTAAAAGGAATTGTGATCCAGAAAGGCCCAGATCACTATCCGACAGGAACTTTCCTACTTGGCCTTTGAGATCTTCTCTTATCTGGCTGATGCTCCACCAGACCTGATTTTTTTCTATTTCCATGGGAAGACCCTGCTATAGATAAGCCAGTCTTCTCATGTCTCTAAGAGCACATTTCATTGTTCCCAAATCGCTTCCCCCTAACCTTTGTTTTCACCCCCTTGGAATTCATTTATTTTCTCATATGGCAGCATATATGGAACATGAGCTCCATGCTGGACACAACAGAGGCTCTGGTCATACAAAGACTGATAAGACATGGAACCCGGTATTCAAATACCGCAAAACCGAATGGAGGTGACAGCCCCATGACACACAACTTTGCTATTGCCTGTATCTTTGCATGAAGAAACCATACCCGTCCTTCAGAACTCAGCCCCATGCCCTCTCTTCCATGATGTCCTCACCAGTTAAATCAGGCTGTGATCCTCCACCCTCTCTAAAGAGCATGTTTGGTTTATATTTCCTCATTTTAGTATTGGTATCATATGACACATATTGGTTGTAAGTTGCCATAAAAGCCAAGCATGTGCTTATCACTTTCTGTAGATTATTTTATTGAATCCTCACAGCCATAAGAAGGTATCATCTACATTTTTAAAAAGGAAGAAATTTAAGCTTCAGGAGGTGAATTTCACACTTACGTTGCTCATGTACCTTATAACTGGTAGAGCCCGGATTTGAACCGATTGACTTCAATCCAGAGTCTTTGATCTTAACCATGTTGTTATACTGTCATTCTTTATATTACAGTGGCTCCTCCCTTAGATTAAAGGCTCTTTAAGAGCAGAAGCCTTTAATTTGTGTTACCTTGTATCCCAGAGAGTATCTCACGCAACACTGAGCATTGTGATAACTGCCCCCTTCTCTTTCTCTACCCCGCCCCTGCCCCAGATTCCTTCATGGAGAGAGTCTTTCACTTGTTTAGGTTCTGAATCTTCTTGTACTCAGGTATTCCAAGTCAAGTCAGTATCATTATTTACTCAGATATATTTCCTGAACACCTGCTGTGTTGCAGATGGTAGGAAGACAGTGATTAAAGACATCATTGTTGTCCTTGCAAGTGCCACAGTCTACTGGGGAAATGGGCAAAGACCATGTCTGTAAAGCTCTGACAGAGATACATGTGCTTTCTAGGCACATGGAAGGGAGATGTGTAACTCAGGCAAGTTGGTCAGAGGTAGCAGAAGGGGCCCATGGAGATATTAAGACCAGTAGAAGATAACCACACAGGGCAGGTACTCTCAGAGCATCCATACTTCCGCTCTGCCCTTCACCCGCTTTGTGACCTTGAGTCAGTGAGTTAACCTCTCTAAACAAGAGTCTAAACTGCAGGTTCCCCACTTATAAAATAGACATAGTCTATATATATATTTATATATATATATGATATATAAAATATCATAGTCATGATACCTTAGTATTGCTGTGAAGATTAGAAGCATGCCTGGGACAAATAAAGGTGTTCACTCATTGGTTGCTATATGTAAATATTTGCAATTATAAGAAAACATGATCATTGAGGAAACTTCAGGTATATTAGATAATTAGAGAAAGTAAGAGACAATGCTGGCTGGGTAGGACAAGGGACATGTAATGAAGGGTCTTGTAGGTTCTGCTAAGAAGCTCAAATTCAGTGCAACCATTTTCAAGTGTAGTATCCTCTTTGCCTTTAAGCTTGGCCTACTCCATTCCCTTGGGCAGATATAGTGCCTCATTTAGTCTGTGTTCCAAAAAGAACTCTACAAACTTCTGTTTCCACTGGTTAGTGATTTTATAACCAATCAGTGCCTTAAAAAATAGTTGCTCTCACTTTTTCATCCTCTTGTCCCCATCTCTTCACATAGTTATTTGACAGTGTAAGGGTTTAGTAAGTGAATGGTATTGTCACTGTGAGCAAGATGATTCCTAACAGGCAGTGTTAGGAACGGTTAGCCCAGACCCCAAAAAACCCACACAGTCATGTTAACGATACTATAATTTAGATAGTCTAGCTCCCTTGTTTAACTCAAAATGAAAGACTCTGGTCACTGTATACAGAGACAGGTTCCAGAATGTAAAACTAATGATTTGAAGAAAAAATAAAATTGTAGAGTCAAAAATGAAAATATGAGACATTTTATAGAATATGTGACAAATTTAAGGAATAAAGTTTATTTTCTGTGCAAACAATATCTACTATTTATATTGATATTCAGTGTTTTGTAGGGACAGAAAGGAAAAAAATCCATCATTATTTTAAAATAACAGTCTATTTTATGCCTGATTCTGTTTCTATTTCTGATTGGGAAAGGCTACAGATCATTTTTCAATCTGAATTTCACCCTCCCTTATCGATGGAAAATCCTGTCCAGTTGAAGTTGATTCTGACTGACATTCCTGTTTCAAAAATCTCAGTTATGTATTTCAGTGATTAGCATCCATTGCTGAAATCATTTTTCAGATCTTAATGTGATGAGTCCTTCAGTGACTTTCAGGATAAAGCTCAGCCTCCTTGGCTCTGAACATCAAGCCCTGTGTGATTCTGCTGCTGGCCTCCCCAGCCGCCTGGAGCACAGCATGCTCTGACCCCAGCCCACTGTGGTCCAGCCCTGATAGATTGAAAACCATCTAGAGCTTTTCTATCAGTGCCATTCTCTGCCTGAAGTAACAGTTCCTTACCCCACTCAAATAAATGAACACAAATGAATGAACACAACTCTTACCCAGCTCTTGGTCTAGCTAGCTGTTGCTGGCCTATCCAGACTTCCCAGTGGAGCTTGAAGCATCCCCTCACCCTGGAGGCCCTCCCTAGCCTGCCATCTTCGCAGCTCTACTGTGGACCCTCATCTTGCTCTATGAATTCTGCAATACAGTATCCTGAGATTGGCTGTTTACCCTCCTTTCCTCCCACCAGATTGTAAATATCTTTAGTGCAATTACCATGCCTTATGCCTAGTAAGTGGTAAATGAACAAGTCGTTGGATGTATGAGTGAATAAAGTGGATGTGGTAGCTCAGTGGCTGATAGTACAGGACAATGTACTAGGTCTTGTTTGGCCTTATTAGATTAAATTAGTCATCCTTTCATTTGAGGAGAACTTACCAGGTTATTAAGTTCTGTCCTGTGTGTTTATCTCATTTGAACTGCTGCTGGCGGGATTTGTGTGTCTGCTGCCTAACACAGGTCCTAGTACCTAACAGACAGTCAAAACAAGGAGATAGAATAAACAAACAGGTACCATTGTGAAGTGTGCGGGGATGGTGGTGTTATCCTGAGGCTGGATTTCTGTTCTGCTTGTTGGTGGGTTTTTCTCCCTGACTGCAAGACTTGAAGTTCCTTAAAGATAGAAGAACCATGTCTTATTGGACTTGTACTTCCAAATCCTAGCACACTGCCTGGCACATAGACATAGTGGGAACTGACAGGGTGTTCAGTGAGGAACGAATGAGTAACAAATGAACCTATAATTCTCGAAACACTGACACTGAGCACTTTTCAGTACAGACAGTCCCTACTACAATAGTTTGACTTAGAACATTTCCCCTTTACAATGGTGGAAATGTAGTACATGTTCAGTAGAAAGTGTACTTCAGATTTTGAATATGTATCTTTTCTGCAGCTAGCCATAGTGGTATGATACTCTTGCCATGCCAGGCAGTGGCAGTGAGCCATTTTGTTTTTCACTTTGAGTACAGCATTCAAAAATTACTTGAGATATCAAACTTTATTATAAAATAGGCCTTGTGTTCGATGATTCAGCCCAACCGTATGCTAATGTAAGTGTTTTGAGTATGTTTAAGGTAGGCTAAGCTAAGCTATGATGTTTGGTAGGTTAAGTATATTGCATACATTTCCAACTTAATGTTTTTGACTTACAGTGGGTTTATGAGGACATAACCCCATCCTAAGATGAGGAGCATTTGTATTAATTTGTTTTCTTAGTGGGAGTGTGATATTTCTCTAACCATTAGATTTTTTTCAATGATAAATGCGAAGTTGGAAAACCAAAATGTGCCCTTTATTTAGTCAGTAATACATGTGCTTGGTACAAAATATATACACACAATGGTGTTAATTCCCACCTTTACCCCCACACACCCACAGGTAACTATTTGTATTGATTTTCATGTATCTTTCCAGAGATAGTCTGTGCATAAGTAAAGCATTTTTTTAAATTATCACTATTTTTTACATAGAAAACAATATACCATTTTCTCCCCTCATTTCACTTTGAAGTATGTCTTAGAGCTCATTTTCTGTTATTTTATACTAGAAAGCTACCTTTTTCTTTTTATTGGCTGAATAATATTTATATGAAAGAGCCATAATCCAAACAACTACTGACAGAGATGTAGTTAGTTTCTAATATTTTGCTCACATTAAAGGCAATGCAAGAAGCCATGTTTATAAACATCTGTGGAATGAATTTTTAAAGTAGACCTACTGGGCTTTTATAGATGTTTCCCATAGAGGTCATGGTGCATCTTCATATGCTTTTGTAAAAGAAACCTATCTAAATGCTACATGTATTCATTATGATCTATAAGATTAGCTCCTGTGGCCACACCAGAAACTCATCTGCTCAAAAGTTGGTTTAAAATGGTCTTTTATACACAGCATGACGTCTGGCATGTGGCAGGCTGGTTACCCTGTGTGATTTAGCGAAGAGATGCAGGGTGTGCTGGGTCCAGTAAGGACACCTCCTGGACACTCGTCTGTGTCTTATGGGGACAGCTGAAAGTCCTGCGACCCTTCCTCAGACTCCTGCTGGTCTCCTCGCATTCCTGGAGCTTATTTACATCAGCAAGTGTATTGTTAAGGGCTGGCCCGTGGTGGGGCAGGCTTCGTGGAAAGTAAGGTGGCCACACCAGGGTAGCAGGAGAGGCCGACAGGCTCTCTGAGGAAACAGACAGGATCTCCTCTAGCACTCCCCTGCACGGGCTCATTGCCCACCCTCTCTTCTTCTCTGGTTATCCAGATCCTCCCATTTCTTCAAGATCTTTTATCTCTCTCAGCCAAAAGAGCCTTCTCTTCTCTCCGCATGAGAACCCTGGCTGAGAGGACTGGATTGGCAGATGTCTCATTCTGACCTGCCGGTTGATGGGATGGTGCTGTGTAAATGTCCTTCATCCCTAGTATGCTCCTTGAGGGTCACAGGTGTGTCTGTCACATTTTATAAACCTGAAAGCATTCAGCACAAGCCATTCAAGAAATATTTATTGGTTAATTAAGGCAATGCCCTCATCAATAGATTTACTGTATTAGATGTTTAACTTTTTAAAGGATTCACCTTTAAATAACAGTTTGCATCTGATTCATCCTAGCAGTACTGATGCTTTATGCAGGTGACACTGAGATGCCCACCGTGTCCCTGGCACTCTGCGGCAATAAAAGGCTAGAGAAGGGCAGGGATGGTGCAGAGGAGAAAGGGATGAACTTGCTCCGAGGACAAAGGAAGAAATAAAACCTGAATGGAGTTTTGAAAGTCGAAATCTTGCAAGCCAGGAAGGGAGAAGAAAATGTGAAGACATAATAAGCTAATACAGGTGGGAGAGGAGGGTGTCAACCAAGACATGAAATGGCGTCATGTGTTTTAGGAACGTATAAGCAGCTGCTGGAATATAATATGCTGGGAGAGAAATGAAAGAGATGCATCTGGAGACAGAGGAAGGGGCTGGGTCCTATGGAGCCATCGGCGATGTCCTGAGTTGTTTTGAGCACACTTTGTGGTATCAAACAGTTACCTAGGGCCTGGGACTTGTATGACCAGAGTCGTGAGAAGTCAACATCACCACAATGGCCATTTCTCCGCTGCGATTGGGTTTTTTGTTTGTTTGTTTGTTTGTTTTTCTGATCACTAGCCAGTTTTTTAAATAACAGAGTTTTGTTTCGTATGACACATCAAAATAGGTTCTTTGGGGTTAGGTAATACAATTTAAAATATATCTGAAAGTTCAGTCTCTTATCAGGTGACAAGAATGCAAGGACTCTGCCAGGGTGGACCCCTAGGAACTCATAGGTTAATATTTGAGGTTTTATGTAAAACAAGGCATTGCCATGCTGAAATCACTCCATGAATATCATAATGGATAGTAGTGCAATCATCATTAAACCAGTTAATCATTTGTCTGTCTTTATTGAACACAAATATTTTATGTCCTTAATTTTAACGATTCTGTTTTGCATTATTTTCCATAAACGTCCTTATTTCTATTAAGTGTCTACTTGCCTGAATCCTCTAAACCCTGCCATTCCCAACAGAGCATATGGTTATTATTAATTTCTTGATATATACAAATATATTTCATTTTCCTCTCTTTCAGGAACTTTCCTTCTATATATGGACTGCTTAAGAATCGTCAACTCACCAACGTGCCTAGTCAGTAAATGAATCCACTTGGGAACTTGAAAAACATCTTAATTAATTTTTGTTTGCATAATTTCGTGTTCTGTGACATGTTTTTATTATATGGTATGCTTTTAATTTGGAGAACCTACTTTTTTAAAAAACAGAAAGAAAATCTATCTTATTTCGTTGTCTCCCAGTAACAAAAAGAGAATGATTTGTATAGTAGTTAATAAAGGCTGCCTATTGAAATCTCTTCTACTTTAAACCTAGAAAAACAAAGTCTTGTTATTTCAGCACAGCTCTAAATTATATACACTTGAAAACCATGTACAGCTGCAACTCACTGCAAGAAGTCAAGATTCTACACATATTCCACATTTGAAAATGATTTATCCATCTCAGTTATGGACTAATAAATATGAAAGCATTATGCAAAAAGTATTCTGTCACATAAAAGGTTAATTATAAAGGCTTCTGCGGGAAGCAGAGTGGCACTGTCAGAATGGAAACATGATTTTCATGCCTCAGTGTAATTTGTTATGAAACATAAAGGTCATAATCCCTGTGGACAGTATTATTCTCTTCATTCTCTTTTCATCATTTACTAGTGCATTGTGATTTTAATTCAATATGCCCCGGGAGGATGTGTTGTATTTCTTCTGTTAGAAGCTCGCACAATATGTTCCCTGGACTTGGAATTTTAAGAACTGTCTTGCACATTGTTAAATTGTTGCTTTCTTGCCTCAAAGACACATTTTTTTGAGGCATTCACTTTTTACAGCATGCCGTGTTTGGAGCATTGTGTTAACGACAGAATGACTTCAAATAGCTTAGCTTTTTCTTCTCCTCGTATGCATCCTAAAACATCATTCTTTTGTACCTTTTAGATGTGTCCAGTACACATTTCTCTGTCTCAGAAACGCGTAGAATACAAGCCTGTGTGTTAGAGCAGTGGCTCTCTGCAGCGAGTCGGGGGTGCGAGAGTGAAGGGTAAATGTCTGTCATGAGGGCGAGCTCAGGAGGGCTACGGACAGCTAGGAAGCAGCTTCAGGCACCCTTTGGTTCAGAATTAATTTTAAACAAATAGGAACTTTAGAACATAAGTCAGACTATGGTAAATTGAAAAGAATTTGAACTTTTTTTTTGCTTGCTTCCTTTTTACCTGCTGAGTTACTAATACAAATCACAAATCTACAAGTAAAATCCCATGGATTCAAACCTTCTGACTTAACTTCCAACTGTCCCCTTCTCCTTGATCCCACTCCTACAATCTAATTTTGGCTTCTTACTTTACTGCCTACATTATTTAATTCATTAAGTACATCATTGAGAACTTAACTGCTGGGTACCATCTAACATACTAGAGAGAGGGCGGAGAAAAAAAACAGAGGCGGTCTTACCCTGGAGAAGCTTAGATCCCCCTGGGAGGAACAGGCCAAACACCATGAGAATGTCAGGTGCTGACGGAGCCATGGAGAAAATTAGACCATGGTAACAGGAAGAAGTGCTAGACTTTAGTTTGAGTAGGCGAGGTAACT
This sequence comes from Pan paniscus, assembly GCF_029289425.2. Lineage (NCBI taxonomy): Eukaryota > Metazoa > Chordata > Mammalia > Primates > Hominidae > Pan > Pan paniscus. The sequence continues at coordinate 153,048,635 of NC_073256.2, forward strand.
TTTTAGCAGGGACCATAAAAAGTAAAGAACTAAGCTACATTAAGAGACTAGCAAGTGCAGAGGTCCTGAGGTGGGAGCATGCTTGGGCACTTGAGGACCGGCAGCAAGGATGCCAGAGCAGAAGTAATGGAGTGAGCAAGGGACAAAGAATTAAATGAAATCAGTGGGCTGGTTGGGGGCCAGAGAATAAAGTGCCAATGTTGAGCTTTAATGGGAGCTGATGGGCAGATGGGAGGAGGAGTTGACAAGCACAGGAGTCGTGTGATGCAATGTGCATTTTAACAGAACCACTCTGGCAGTGTCTGAGAATAGCCTATGGGGCAAAGTGGAGAGACCCATTGGAGGCCACTGCTATGAACGTAAGAAGTAATGCTAGCATAGTCCGGGGTGGTAGGGTGTAAGCACTGAGAACTGGCCAGACATTCATGTGTATTTTGAAAAAGTAAAGCCAGTAAGACTTAGTGCACAGATTGGTTGTGAGATACAGAAATTAAGTTGGATGATCCGAAGATCTGGGTCCAGAGGCACTGGAAAACTAGAATTGCCTCTTTCTGAGATGGGGAGATTTTAGGAGGACAAGGTGATTATGTTAAGTTTTGAGATACAGATCTGGAGGTGGGAGAGATCTCAGCTGGAGACAGAAATTTAAGAACCGTCAAAATATAGATGTCATTTAAAGCTGTAGTTTGAGTGGAGATCAGAGAACAGACCATGGAATGTCACATCACTTATAAGTCAGTGAGATGAAGAGGAACCAGAAAAGGAGACCAAGAAGGAGCTGCCATGAAGGAAGAAGAGAACCAAGAGTAATGCCCTGGAAGACAGCTGAAGAAAGGATTTCAGGGAAAAGGGATGTGATCCTTTGCTGCAGATAGATAGGTCGAGAGAAATGAAGAGTAAAGATTGGACACACACAGTAATAACAGAAAAGTCATCGGTAGTCTTGATTTACTTCATAGAACGAAGGTTTGGAACAGATTCAAGAAGAATGGGAGGAAAGGAATTAGTCTAGTCAACTCTTTCAAGGATCTTGCTTTAAGGAATTGTTGGAGAGGGGTATAGAGTTGAGAGAAAAAGCTTGAGTATGTAGGAGAGATAAGTGAGGGTTGCTGGAGAGATGTCCACGAGCAGGTCTGTGCACACACATTTTGTGCACGCACGGCCTAGGTGGGTGCAGAAGCAGGAAGGTAGATAAGACAGAGGGCATAGCACTCATCATGCCAATAGGTTCCACAGTTCTGCTGCTGCCAAAGCTATATGACGTAGACATTAAATGGCGCATGTTCTACCGTGACCAAAATACTTCAGAGCCTCCTACAGCTTCCAGGCTAACTTGCAGATTTCTTGGGTTATCACACACGTTCCTTCATGATTTTCCTCCTACCTACCTCTTTAGCCTGAAATTTCCACTATGGTAACTACCAGGTAAATTCTAACTTCTATGCCATCTTGGCATTGCTATCTGTCGTTTTATTCAAGATTTTCCTGGTCTCGATAGAATGAGTGATTTTCAACCAGAACATGGACATTTTAGGTATTAGGAGATTCTGGATCATATTTAGATGGCCTCCTTAGGGCTTTGGTGAGGGAAGGGAGGTGCTGCCTTGTTCCTGCCAGGTGGAAGGAGAAACAGTCCAGGTTCCCCATTTGGCCTCTGTTGATAAGGGGAGGGGGAAGGAGGGCCTTCTTGTTACTGCTGGGTAGGTTCCAGGTCTTAAAAAGCTGCCACTGATACCACCCTGACTCCACTGGCATGATATGTGGGGGTGTGATGGCCTCATTACCACTGAGCAGTGGATGATAAAACTGACTCTCCACTACGCCTCTCTGACACCACCCCAGCTGGGAGGGAGTAGGGTGTCTCCTTACTGCCAGGTGGAGGTCCAAGTTTTTCCCATAGTGTCCATTGACACTATTGGGTATCATCGCCACCAAGCCGACATGAAAGTCCTGGCTTTCTGCTTGGCGTCTCTGGCAGCAGGCACTGTTCCACACCCGCATGTATTCTTCACTAGGGCCACTAGGAGCGGCTTGTAGCTCTTCAGGTTGGCTGATCTTTTTCACTTCTTCAGCTGGTCCACCTCACTCGGCTTCCTCTAACCCAGTGATTCCCAACTTTTTCAGGGCATGGCACGTAAAGAAAATTATATACAAAACTCATTGGGGTGAGTGGAGGAGACCCAGAGCTTATTAACCCTAACCCAGCCCCAAGCTGCCCCAGAAGCTGAAGAAAATCAATGTTTTTGTACACCTTTCACCCATTCACAGCACAGTGAAGCTCCCAAGATTTTAGCCAACTCATTCTTCAAGATTTAGCCCCAGAAACTCTAACCCACAACACCCCATACCTATGTCATCAGACTATGTTAGAGTCATCCTAACAGTTTCTGTCCTCCTGCTAGGCTTTACAAGCCCTTGTCTCAGTCCCTTAGGGCTGCTATAACAACATACCTTAGCCTGGGTAATTTATTAACAATAGAAATGTACTGCTCACAGTTCTGGAGGCTGGGAGTCCAGAGTGCCGGCAGATACAGTGTCTGCTGAAGGCTTGATCTCCACTTCAAAGATGGCACCTTCTGTGTGTCCTCACATGGCAGAAGAGGATAAAAGGATGGGAGCTTCTGTGACCCTCTTTCATAAGGGCACTAATCCTGTTCCTAAGGGCAGCCTAATGACCTAATCACTCTTTTTTTTTTTTTTCTGGATACCGGGTCTTTGCTCTGTCACCCAGGCTGACAGGCAGTGGTGCAGTCATAGCTTGCTGCAGCCCTGAACTCCTCAGGTCCCACCTTTCAATACTATCACATTGGATACTAGGTTTCATCATATGAATTTAGGGTGACATCAACATTCAGACCACTGCATTCTACCACTGGACCCCCAAAATTCATGTCCTCACATGTAAAAATATTCATTTCACTCCAGTGACCCCAAAAGTCTTAACTTTTTCCAGTACTAACTCCTGAGTCTGAAGTCCACAATGTCATCTAAATCAGATATGGTTGAGACTCAAGGTACAATTTATTCTGATGCAAATTGCTCTCCAGCTGTGAAATCAAATGTGGTTCCAAAATACAATGGTGGGACAGGCATAGGATAGGCTTCCATTGCAAAAGGGAGAAATAGGAAAGAATAAAGGGGCAATAGATCCTGACCAAATCCAAAACCCAACAGGGCAAACATTTAAGGCTCCACAATAATATTCAACTCCAAGTTCTACATTCTGGACACACTGGGGTAGGAGTTGGGCCTCCAAGGATCCACAGGGCTCTACCTCCATGGCTTTGCTGGGTGTAACCCACGTGGCAGCGCTCACAGGTTAGAGTTTCACGCCTGTGGCTTTCTCGCTGGAGTTTCATGCCGGTAACTCCACCAGTCTAGGGTCTCCAGAGTGGCCCTGCTCCCATGGCTACCCTAGGTATTGCATTAATGGGGGCTCTCTGCTGTAGTCCTGCCCCCACCCACAGCTCCACTAGGCACTACCACCTCCCAAGATCTTCAAATGCCTTCAGGGTCATTCTTCCATTGTCTTGATGAAATGCACCAGACTTTGCCCATTCATGCTAATCTCCTTATCAAGTGGTCTCTTTGCTACACCTTTGGTATGAGTCTCTCATGAACACATTTTCTCGTTCTCTGCAGGCTGAGATTTTTCCAAATTTTTGTTCTGCCTCCCTTTGGATTATAAATTTCATCTTTAATTTGTTTCTTCTTGCATTTTACTATAGGCTGTCAAGAGAAGTCATGCCACACCCTCAATACTTTGCTTAGAAATATTTCTTCTGCTAAATATACAATTTGATCACTTGCAACTTCTACCTTCCCCAAAACACTGAGACATGAACACAATTCAGCCAAGTTCTTTGCCACTTTGTAACAAGGATGGCCTCTCCTTTAGTTTCAAGTAATACATTCCTCATTTCTGTTTGAGACCATCAGAATGGCCTTTTCCATCCATATTTCTATCAACATTCTGTTCACAGTCATTTAGGTCATCTCAAGAGGATTGAGGCCTCTACAGCTCTCCTCTTCTGAGCCCTGACCAGAATCACCCCTAAGGCTCCTGTCATGGCAGTATACCTCAAAACTCTTCCAGCCTCTGCTCATTACCCAGTTCCAAGGCCACTTCACATTTTTAGGTATTTGTTACAGCATTACCCCACTTGTTGGTATCAGTTTTGGTCTTAGTTTGTTGGAGCTGCCATAACAAAATACCTTAGGCTGGGTAGTTCATAAACAATAGAAATGTATTGCAGTTCTGGAGGCTGGGGAATCCAAGATCAAGGCACCGGCAGATTCTGTGTCTTGGTGAGGGCTGCTCTCTACTTAAAGATGGCACCTTCTTCGTGACCTAACGTGGTAGGAGGGGACAAGGGAGCTCACTCAAGGCCCTTTCAGAAGGGCACTAATCCTGTATGAGGATGGAGCCCTCATGACCTAATCACTTTGCAAAGGCTCCACCTCTGAATACTGTCACATTGGGTGATCGTGACCCACAGCCTCAGGTAGTAAACTCAACTGGGGCTGCAGTCATCTGAAGGCTTGGCTGGGGCTGGAGAATCCACTTGCAAATTCAGCTTCCACTCACAGGGCTGTTGGCCAGATGTCTCCACTCCTTGCCACACGGGCCTCTCTGGAGGCTGCCTGAGTGTCCTCACAACATGACATCTGGCTTCCCCAGAGCAGGTGTTGCAAGGGAAGGAGAGTCCGTGTGAGGCGCACACAAGACAGAAGCCACAGACTTTTATACTCTCATTTCAGAAGTGACTTCACATCGCTCCTACCACATGCAATTTGTTAAACAGCACTCCTGTGCCATGTAGGAGAACACAAGGGTGTGGATGCCAGGAGGCAGGGCCACGGAGGACTCTCTTGGAGGCTGGCTCCCACCTGGGCAAGGTACATTACATCTCTGTGCCTTAGTGTCCTCACTACAAAGCGGGGATAGTACTGCCTACCTCAAGGGGTTGCCAGAATTTAGTGATATGCATGCCAAGCCCTTAAAATGAGGCCTGACACATAGTAAGCACTTGATACATATTGGCCATTTCTAGCAGGGTAATACTCCCCCACCACACACGCGCACACACACACACACACACACACAGAACCAGTGTAGAATGTTGAAGCCATCCCTTCGCCTCCTGCAGTTCTGCTGCTCCACCGATCCTCCATGCCGGATCCACATCTACCCCTCTTTCCTGCCTTGGCTGGGGGCCACATCATTTCTGCAAGATGATTGCAGCATCAGCGACACTCCTCAGGTGTCCACTCCATTTGTAACCCATCTGTAATTTGCCCTTTATCATGCCTTCTATTAATCTTCCTAAAGTGCAAATCATTTTCCCAACCCCTTACACCCTTTTAATTGCCTCCAGGGTAAAGCTCAAGCTCCCTGGTTTGGTCCTCATGCCCTTCACCCTCTGGCCCAGCCTCCCTCTCCGCGCTGCTCCCTCCCCATATTCCATGCCCACTGGACTCACTGTGTTCAAACGCTGCAGCTGGCCCCACACACCTCCATGGTCTATTCTTTCCCATGGCATCCAGGTCCTCCTCACCTGCAGTGTCACTCGATCCCAAAGGCGTCCCTGACCCTGTCAGAGATATTCCTTCCTCCTTCCAACATGTGCCCCGAGAGCCTGGCCCTTCCATCTAGTGGGTGGTTTCACGCTGCGCGGAGGTGCCTGCCTTGCGTGTCTGCCTCTCCCCCAACCCAGCGCCTGGAACCTGGTTCTGGATGCCCCAGTGTCCCCATCCCCTGCATCTGCCTCCCTAGGTGCTTCCCCTTGTCCAGGCATAGAGAAAGGTAGAAATCTTGCAGGTGGGAGGGTGTAGTGAGGAGCAGGGAACTTACATTTCTCAAGCACCTCCTAAGACTCACTGAAGTCAGAGCATCCTCCCAGAACCACATAAGGTGGGTGTGTGGAGCCTGAACTGGAAGACGGCGAAACAGACTGGTGATGAACAGCCCCCCGAAAACCTCACAGCCACTGCCTGTGGAGCTGAGGTCTGAGCCCCGGGCTTGCCGGCCACCGCACAGCCTTCTAGGAGTGTTAGGCCATCAATAGCAGTGCAGAATATAAAAATATAAAACACATTTTTATAGCACAAAGGAGTACAGTTTTATTAATTAACATCAGAAGATTTCATTGACAAGAGAAATGCTTCCCATGTTCCCTGAAGGCATTTAGATAATTTTACAAATGGAAGAAATGTTGCAGTTTCAGATATTGGCGAAGCTCACTCTCTGCTCTGAGTCCCTTTCAAAATCCCAAACTCTCGTAGCCAGTGAGGGGCCCATTAAGAACAGTGCATCCACATAGCCAGCTCACCAGGAAAACAGGGACATCTGCTAACGAATGCAGGAAACTCAGAAGTCTCTTCTACTAGGTTGCATTTTTGCTATTTAGGTATCTTTCTTTTGAGGTAACAGACAAACAGAGATACAGAGATAAAATAGGTACATACATAAAATTGAAAAGGGTTGGCATCCCTCCATGTGCCACACAGCAGAGGCTTTCTCCGGTTACCACATTTCAGGAGCTACTTTGGAGTGGTGGGGTTTTCATGAACCCAGCGTTTGCACTGGGGCTAGAAATGCAGTGTCTGCTCGCCGGCACCTTGCTGTCTGCTGCAGAAGCAGCTGCTGCTCGGGGTGTGGGGGCCTGGCCTAACGTTCCCTATGGGCTGTCGGCTGTGGTTCTGCAGAAGCTCAGCATGGACTTGCAGGCTGCAGCTTCCTCCTGGCTGGCTGGCGTGTGTGGATCCCCTTGGCATGCCACGAAGACTTTTCCTTTTGGAAACTGCCCCTCCTTCTCTCACAGGTACCCTTTTGTGTCCCCTCTTCCTCTCCTGAGGCAGCAGCAGTGTAGTGCCTTCATTCAGGCACTCGTACTGCAAGACCTCCTCTGTGCTGACATGCCTCCCCTACGTCACACAGCTAGTGGGTGGCCCATCTTTGCAACGAAAACCTGGCATAGCACTGACCTTTTGAGGCGTGTTCCTTCTAAGGCAGTGACCTCCAAGGGTGGGGTGAGGACACTTACATACCAGCAGGAGCCGAGCGAAATGCTTGCTAAGGGAGAGAATGTGCCCATGGCTTCTCCCCTTCCACCAGCACATGTGGCCAAGAATCCGCCAGCGGCCGCTCCTCATGCCTGGTGCACCTGTTGAGCATTTGCCACCACTTGTCATGCGAGTGAGTCACAGCCTGCCTGAAACTGCACTGTCTCTGCTGGGGCTTTAGCCCCGGTTTCCTTGGCTGGTTCTCCATCTCCCTACCTGCTGCTTCCTGAGCCCTTGCCCGCCTGGCAATCTTCCTAGCCTTCTTCCCTCCAGAGGATTCCGGCCCCCTCTGGAGCTGCTTACCAGCCTTGGTCAGCTGCCTAACAGCAGGAACCGAGAGGCTGACCCCAGACACTCTTCTGCCAGTTTCTTCCAGTCTTTGGCCGCATCAGTGTCAGATACAGAGTGTGTCCAGGCCGGCCTCTGATGTCCTGTTACTGGATTGGTTCTCCAGAGCCAGGCTATGCTTTCAACTTCTTTTCCCATCAGTCAGCTAAGCAGTGTGGAAGATCCCTCTCTGAGCCTCAGTCCTTTCATCTGTAAAATGGAGATACTTCCTTACCTACTCTAGAACGTTATTGAGGGACTCTCAAAGCCTGAGATTGGTAAAGTGGGCCATGGGCAGTAGAAAAGTTATATGGAAAACAGGCAACTGTGGCTCACCTATTCATTCACCAAACGCTGATGCGCACCTCCTATGTGTTGGCCTCTGCTGGGTGCAGGAGATGTAGGGAGGAAAGACATACCCCGTCCCGAGCAGCTCACAAACTCAGAGAGAGGGAGAGAAGAGGGGAAGGTAGACAGGAGAGTCACAGACACACACATTTTCTAAAAACCAAAAATCAGACAAAGACTGTTTAGCTCTCTAGTCTAATGTGGTATGTCAGCTGAACAAAATTCAGGGTGATCTCAAACAAAATGCTGTGATGTGCTAATTTGTTCTCTACCCCTGACTTCCCCAAAGCATGCCCCTGGGGAAGCAGCCTGGAGCTGTCTAGGGGAGATCAGCATCCCTGGCCAAAGAGAATTCATCCCTGTCACGAAAACACTGCGGACAAAGGGCATGGTTTCCAAAAATGTCAAAAGATGATCACAGAGGTAAGATCAGAAATCTTCAAAAGCAGAAAGCCAAAGGCAGCACAGCACAGGCAGCTGAGGCTCCTGCTACCTGGGCCTCTGGCCGCACAGCACCGTCTGTGAAGCATCCCTAGAGGAAGCTTAAAATCCGAGGCAGTTCCTGGAGCGCTGGGCAGCACAGGCCTCCGCCTGCGTACTCTAGGTTGGGAGTGATACGGTGTTCATAATGGAAACCATGAGCTTTTCACATGAAGAACAGAGGCCGTATTAATCATTCCAAAGACCACACTGGCTTGATTGAAGTGAGCTGTTCCTTCCACCCCTTAATTCCTCCAGCTCAAACTAACCGCTGCAACTGTATTACAGGATATTTATTTCCCCAGATCTTTTTTTTTTTTTTTTTGCCTACACATCTATTATACTGAATAATTGAGGTCAAATTGTAGATACTTAAAAGAATTCTTTCCTATTCAACAATATTAAACAACATGCCTATTTCTCTGCTTCCACATAGCCAACAACATGTTGCTTTTGGGCCACACTGTGTTTTAGATTTCATTTATTGCCAAATAAACACACAAACGTCCAGCTTTCTGGCTTCTCTTGGGAGAGCGGATGATCTGCAACTGCAGCCTGCCTTCCACGTGCTCGTGGGCGGCTGGATGGCGGGCCGTGTGGCCGAGGCACAGCCCGGGGTCCCCCCTGTTCTCTGTTACCCCCAGCCAGCCTGCTTCAGATACTTGCTGGTAACTATTCAGCCTCATTTTCCATTTGCAGTTGACGTCTATGGCCCAAGCAGTGAGGCCTTGTCCTATACTTTGTTTTGTGGCACAAGGGAGTCAAATTAGCTAGAATAACTAGCAACCCAGTCTTGTGACTGTACCACAGTAAGATGGCTGCATGAACCACTCAGCAAAATGTCTGCTTAGGCCCGTCTCCTAGTCCACCGTGAGTGAATGGGAAGGAGGGGGGCAGGACTCCAGATGGCTGCAACGCCTCCACTAGGTTCCCTGGGTGGGCATCTGCCAGCCCCTCATTGATAACCTGCAGCAAGCCCGGAAGACAGAGTCATCCCCCACCTCCCAGTCCTTCAGGTGAGAAAGGAGGGGCCCTACCACAGCAGCTACAGGTGACAGGAGAAATCCCACACCTGAGCAAGGGTCAACAAACAGCTGACCCCTCCCCCTAAAGCCCCCCCGCACCCCAGTCTCCCCCCAGTGCAGTTCTCCCTGCCCGCTGGGCCTCAGGCTGTTCTGCTCCTTTCTCATCTTCACGCCTTGCGTTAAGGCTGTGATGGCTGCACTTCTGCGGATGCGGGACATTTTGGGTCTTGGGACCCTCTTCCTGCTGGTGCTCAGTCTCTCTCCATCCTTGCGTCCTCAGAAGGCACAAGAGATGATTCCCCCTGCCAGAGAGCTGGCCTCTTTATCCAGGCTAAAGATTCCACCAGACACACAGCAGGTGCGCCAGGCATTCTCAGTGATCAAGGGAGTGAAATCCCGAGCAAACAGGCGTATCGTGGTGAGACAGGACCAGGATCCCCAGTAAGCCTGGACACCCCAAGGACACAGTGAGCGTGTGGCCCCCCAAAGCCCTGAGTTACAGACTCAGACCAGCCACTGCCTAAACCCTTCCCAACGAGTCATTTCCACCACGCTGAGTACGTCTTTGTTGGTAATGCCTGGAAAGGCGGGGGATGCTCCTGGAACAGAGCAGGTCCTCCATAGCTGCTCAATGTTCCTGGGAAGAGGAGGCCAGGGAGAGGGAGAGCTATGAAGGGTAGAGTCAAGATGAGGGCCAGCCAGAGGGCTGGACCCATGGCCTAATTCAGATTCAGGCACTGCCTATGCTAGGCCTAGGTCACAGACATGCATTCAGGGAGGTCTCAAAGCACCCAGCACTCTGCCCTGTCTCTACTAAGAGCAGGGCCAGACTCCGCAGAGGAGACGGAGATGCATTGCCTGTGAACCCAGGGCCATGCAGGTACAGGCTGCACCAGGGATATGCATTTCAGCTCAGGAAGAGGGCAGGAGAAGGGCGCCCCTACACTCCTGAACTGCCCTTCCAAGTACCGGGGTACATGCCCTTGTGGCTGTGATGGGGTCAGTGCAGTGCGGTGGGCCTGGCTTTGTGATTTGAGGGCAGTCCCATAATCCTCTGAGCCTCTGTTTTCTCAGTTAACAAGTTGGGATGATAGCAGCAGCCTCACGGTGTTTGTGGAAAGAAGGAAAGAAAGAAAGAGAGAGAGAAAGAAAGAGAAAGAGAGAGAAAAAGAAAGAAAGAGAAAAAGAAAGAAAGAAAGAGAGAAAAACCTGGGTAAAGCTGGCCCCAGTCCTCGCACAGAGCAGGCACTACCCCATGGCCTGTCTCCTTGTCTCTGAGAAGTGCCCCACGGTCCCCTCAGCCTATAGGCAGGGGTGGCAGGGGGAGTGGAGTGCAGAGAAGCAGAAAGGGGAATAAAGGAAAGCAGAAGCTGCCCCGACTCTTGCAGACAGGCTCCTCGTCTGCTCCGTGATGACTTTCTATTTTTAGTTGACAGTGCTCTCTGTGACCTGCTTTGTAAATAGATGCTTTGCAGAAATAGATCGGGGCCATGCTGTGGGGGGTGAGAGGAGAAGTGGGCAGGGGACCAGGGCGCACCAAGGGGCTTAACCTCCCTTCTTCCTCCAACATGAGAACTGGGCCTTGAGAAATGAGAGCCAGGAGGACATCAGTTGTTGGACGAGGGTTACGGAGTGGCAGCCCAGGCTGTGCCCCCTTTTCTGGGGCCACTTTGAGGGCATTCAGGGCATTCACTGCACAAAAGTTGTTTCCTTCGTTTTATCAGAATTGCAGTAAATTCAGCCAGAAAGAAAAGAGGATTCAGCTGGTCACAGCAAGCCCAGCATGATAAAAAGAGCATCAGCCCAAGATCCACGAGGAAGAGAAGGGACCTAAGCTCAGGTGCATTTCCTGCGGGAGGTGCTACACTGGGGACCCATACACAGGGAGTGTGGTCTGTAGTCCTGACAGCTGGGACACACAGCCCCACTTAACTCCTGAGGGATATGACCCTCCGAGATTCTAGGGCTTGCCCGCGATCCGCAGCGGGAGGGGGCAGCGCTGGGATACAGGGTCCCTCCGCCTGGCCCTGCAGCAGGGGCTGCTGTAGCTGCACCTCCCAGGTGCCCTCTCACTCCCGATGGGCATCGCGTCCCAGCCCTGGCCCCTGGCCCTCCATTATGGCAAGCGAGGCCTGTGACAGACACCACCTCTGGGCCAGGTCACTTACAGATGATGTGCCTTCTCTGCTCAGCTCCTCTCTGGGAGGACAAAGCCACCTCTTGCACCCAAGGAAGGGGCTGAACAGCTGCCAGGACTCCCCGCAAACCCTCTGGGACCACAACACAAGTGGAAATAGTTCTTCATGAGGTGATGCTGGAGACAGAGGACGTTTTATGTTTGGTTTTGCTTTTTGGATAGCCTGTTCTCATGAGTGCAGATTCCTGGGTCTATGTTGCTCCCCACTACATTTTGCAGTTATGGGTCCTAAGAATGTTCTAGATGAGCCACATCCACCCTCTAAACCTCAGTAGTCTCATGTGGAAAATGGAAGGATTGCTATAAACCTGTCCCAATCCCTTGCATCTTGTGGTTCTGGGGTTCTCAGGACCACTCTGCTTCTGTCCCAAAGCCCTGGATGGGCACAGAGAGGACACAGAAGGTGGGGCTGCCAGGTGGGTCGGGGCTGGCCCACCTCTCTCTGCGTAGGCGCCGGCAGCCCTAGTGGCCCCTCCTCACCGCTTTTCATTTCCTCCCTCCCTCTTCTGCCTCACATTTTAGCTACAAAGTCAAGTAACCTCTCCAGGCTCAGTTATCTGATTGAAAATCTAACAAACACTCTCAGTGTCCTACTGGACACTCTCTCGGCCACTTTTGAGAACACCAGAAGCTTCTGTGGGCAACCCCTACACATGTTGGTGGCTTCTTGCCTCAAGTACTGTGGTTTTGTCTACCTCAGGAACGTGCTTGTGGAATGGCACCCCCAGAAGAAATGCTCAGCCAGTGAGAGAGGGCATATGGTGGGTGGCACTTGAATGCCCTGGGTTCCTTGCCGCTTGCTGTGAGAATTCAGAAGCATGTTCCGCCCCCACTTTTCAGAGGGACCCAAGTGGGACTGAGCCCCAGGCTCCTGACCAGAGACTGCTCACAAGCACACCCTCTCTCGGCCTCTCTCCTGTCCCCCAGCCTCCCCACTGTCCCACTGTGCTTCCCCGGATCACCTCCCAAGGAAACGGTTTGTATCCTGTCTTAGGGGCTGCTTTGGGAGAAACACAAACTAGTAGACAGAATGATGTCCATGCTCTAATCCCTAGAAGCTGCAAACATGTTATGGTCACCCGGCAAAGGGGACGGTGTAGTTATGATTGGTGAAGGATCGTGAGATGGGGAAATTATTCTGCATGATCCAGCCGGGCCCCAATGGAATCACAAGGGTCCTTCTAATGGGAAGACAGGAGGGTCAAAGTCAGAGAGAGCAGATGTGAGTATGGATCCTAGGAGTGGAGTGATGTGCTTTGATGATGGAGGATGGGCCCATGAGCCAAGGAATGTGGGCGGCCTCTAGAAGCTGAAAGAGACAAGGAACAGAATCTCCTCTAGGGCCTCCAGAAAGAAACACAACCCACCCACAGCTTGGTTTTAGCTCAGTGAGACCCATACTGGACTTCTAACCTACAGAGAAAATAAACTTGTGTTGCATTCAGGCGCTAAGTATGTGGCAATTTGTTACAGGAGAAATAGGAAACAAATACACAGAACTAAGACAACTTGGGCAGTCCTTGAGAGTAATGGGAAGAGCTCAAGTTTTGGAGCAAGGTGGCCTGCTTTGAATTACCTGGCTTTGCTAACCAGCTGGAAGGCTTTAGGTGAATTCCGCAACCCCTCTAACTCTTGATTCTCTGACCTGGGTTTTCTGACAGATTTCTGAGGTTGCTTAAGAGGAGACTCAGCAGGAGGTGGGTAAGAAGAAGAAGCCGAGGCAATTTATTTTTCATTTCCCTTAAATGCCAGCAACATTTTGCATTCTGCATAGAGAAAACATACCATCTCATTGCCTCTGAGGAAAAATATATTGCTCCTGTTAGTTACATAATTGAATTCATAGAAGTTGGTGGATTTTTATCATTTTTATTTACTTTCATGCTTTGTCTCACCCCTCATAAAAGGATTTGGGGATGGTTTCCAGCAATGCATGGATGCGATACATAAGGATGAAAGGAACAGATGAGGACGTGTGGGAAAAAGCAACTGGGTTGAGGAAATGAGACGCAGGCAGAGGAAGGTGTGATTGGAGGGCATCATGCATACCATAAGGCCTAAAATGGTCCCCTGAGCATCCCAGCAGCCAAGGCAAAAAGGACAGAGGATAGCTGCAAGGTTCAAGTGTCCAGAAGATATATCCTTTGGGGTGTGTGGAAGAACACACAGGATCACCCTAGCAGCCTGAGGAGGCAGGGGCTGGAGAGAAGGTCAAAGGCGAAGGGCAGGAAGGTGTCACCCAGGAACCTTCCTGGAAGAGGCAATGCATGCTTCCTCTTGCGGAGGAGAGTCAGAGGTTAGAGGAAGAATGAAAGACAGTCCAGGCAACGAGAGCAGTATGCCCCATGCCCTGGGAAGAAATGGAGCACTTATGCGGGGCATGCAAGCAGGCCATGCTTTGGGGGAAGGTTGGAGCTGAGGCTGGGAGGTAGCAAGGCCTCCATGTCCTGCAGCACTTTGCTGCCATGCTGAGGAGCTACAACTTGGCTTTCTGGACTGTGAAGGGCGCTTGGGGGTTTGAGTTGGAGACGCAACGTCATGAGATCCACATTTTAGAAGGAGCCAGCTGATATGTGGAGGGGATCACCGCAGCTGGAGGCAGCTCTCGTAGCAGTCCTTGGAGAGAGAACACATTTGTCGAATCCTCAGCTGGCTCCTTTCCCACTGCCCCAGGCGGTGTGGGGAATTGGCTAAGGGAGGTGCAGGAAGAATAGAGATGCAGGGACTGGCACAAGCCGGGGAAGCCAGAGCTCTCCCCTGACCCCATTCATCAGCCCTCCTGGCTCATCTGGTTTCTGCAGCCCCCAACCCGAGGGAGCAGATGAAGCCCAAAGCATATTCCCAGCAATATGGAGACCACCTTGTCGAGCTGTGGTTGGTCCAAAAAGCCTGGGCTACTCTCAGACTCTAAACCACCTCATGCCTGGGAAGCTCCATCCATAGGAGTCCTGGTTTCCTGTGGCCATAGAAGTATCTCTCCTCTCTCCCTCCAGTCTCTGCAGGATGACCAGAGGTGCTTTTCCAAGATAGGCCAACCTGCACCAGCTGGCCCCACTCACTCTTAGGCACTCCTTCCCCCCGTCCTTCTGAGCACCCTCAGCCCTGGCCCCAGCCTGCCTCTCAGCCTCCACCCCATGCTTTGAATGCTGCCAACAAAGGAAGGTGGGTGGTCAGGCCCTAAATGGGAGATGAGCACGCTGAGGACAGCAGAGGGGCCTGCTGGCCCTTCCTAAGCAAGTGTGGGCTGGGGCCAGGATCTAAATTATCTCTAGGACTCTGCAAGCAGCTCTTTCTGCTCTCCCAGCTGACGACAGCTGCCATGCCCTGGCCAGCCCTGGCCAGCCCTGGCACCCAAAACAAAGGCAGCTTGTGATGAAGAGCGCAGGCTCCCGAATGGGACTCCAATGCTGGCTTCACCTCAGGGCTACCCACATTGCCTTGGGCAGGTTATGCCATCTCTGTGTCCTCTCGGCAGGGCAGGCTGCAAAATAGCAGCTCAGTCAGAGTTGGTGTGAGGATCAAATGAGAGAACAGGGGAGAGATCTCCGCCCTGAACCTGATTCTCCAGCCGGGGCCATGCTGGCTGCTGTTATCATGATCATTCCCTTATCTGTTTAGCTGCAGTGAGGGCTGTGGTGAGGGCTAAGTGGAAGCGCCCTGCAGACCCCAGAAGGGGAAGGAGAGCCGAAGTCTCAGGGGATCAGCAGTGTGTCCAGCACTTTGTGTTTGTTGAGACGGGACAGGCTTGCTGGACTCTCACTTTTCAATGCCGGTTTTGGAGATTTGTATCCGTTAGAAGCCTTTTGTTTCCAAGCCTCAGAACAACCCAGAACACGCTGGCTCTCAGCCAAAGGGAATTATTGATTCAAGTAAGCCAAAAAGTCCAGAGGATAAAGCTAGCTTGTCTCTTAAATCTGGTCCCTTGGGGCTGGCGCCATTCCTGGACTAACTGCTCTCTTCCGGTCTCAAGACAGCCAAGCCTTCTTCCAGGTGAGATCTGGTCACCCTTACCCAGCCAAGACTCTGTGGTGCATTCTGATTGGACAGACTTGAGTCACACGCCCCAGCCAAGACTCTGTGATGCACTCTGATTGAACAGCCTTCAGTCACATGCCCCAGCCAAGACTCTGGGATGCATTCTGATTGGACAGACTTCAGTCACATGCCCCAGCAAGGCTCTATGATGCACTCTGATTGGACAGACTGGGGTCACTGTGCTAGTCCAAAAACAAATTGCTGTAGCCAGAGAATGAAGACTTTGAAGGGCTCCAGAGGTCTTGTTCTCCTGCCCTGGGTCTGAGGCTGAGGTGAGGATCACTTGTACACCAGAGGCAGAAATGGGGCACAGATGCCCTCTGGGTTGCTGCGGGCTGAAGTTAACAGGAAAGGCTCGGTGGAGGCCATGGATTTATGAAAAAGGAGAGGTTAGAAATGGCCCAAAGGATGCCAGGGAGAGAAGAGAACATTGCAAACGGATGTTCAAATCACACCCCTTTCTCAAAAATCAGTGCAGCCCATCTGAGAGTTTGGAAATTTGGTGCCTCTCGGCTAAGGTTGCCAGATTAAGCAAATAAAAATATAAGATGCCCAGTTCAATTTGAATTTCAGATAAGCAACAAATAAATCTTTATGTATAAGTATGTCCTTTGCCATATTTGGGACATGTTTTACAAGAAGAAATAATTCATCGTTTAAAACTCAGATTTAACTGGATGTGCTGTATTTCACTGGGCAACCCTGCAATCTGGGCTCTCCCTTTGTTTTGAAGCATCCTCAGACCCTTCAAAGAGACTTGTTCTGTGTAAATGCTGGTAGAACTCACACTCCCTGGCATCATCCCCCAGAACGGAGATTTTCCAGCTCAGTATAACGTCAGTATCATGAGCAGCTTCCAGCAGTCAGAGCTGTCCCAGGAGGCAGAGAGTCTTCTCACAGTGGAACAGTTCTCTTCCCACTGCAAATTCCCAGGGGCAGAGAGCTCCCCTGGCCTTTGTCAGCTGGGCAGAGCTCATCTGTTAGAAGATTCCATGTGCTGGAATCCTCGCTTTTTTCTCATCTCTGGTTGGGACCAGAGGAAAACAGTTATTTTGGAGGGTGTGTCATCCTCGTAAAACTAAACTTGCCCATGCAAGGGGTGGTGGGGAGGGGGCTCTCTCAAGCTCTAAAGTTGGGTTATGGGGAGGCAAAAGTTTTGGCAAATCCTTCTAGCCCTGTAGCTAGGTCACATGATCCTTTAACCAAGCTTAATAATGAGCAGCAGACTTAGTTGCACGTGACAGAAAATTTCAAATAATTGTGATTAAACAATAGTTTTTTTCTTTCACATACAAATGATGTCCATAAATAAGTCAGATGATGCAGGGCTGATATGGGGACTCCACAGGGCCATCAGATCCTGGCCTTTCTCTCCATTACCTGAAATGCAGGCTTTCATCTTGAGAGTCACCTCACAGGCCAAGATGGCTGCTGGAGTTCCAGCCATTGCCTCCACATTCCATACCGCAGAAGGAAAGACAGAAGCAGTACCCATCCCAGCTAAGTTAGCTCCTCTTGTACAATCTTCTTGTAAGTCTGACACTACATTTTAGTTTACATCTTCTTGGCCCATACTTGGCAACCACTTCTAACTGCAAGGGAGGCTGGACAGTGTTATCTTTTGATGGAGAAAGAGAGAAGGAATGTCAGATCACCACAAGCAGTTTCTGCTATAAATAACAGAAGGTGCCATTTTGATTACTCAACTGACTTCAGAGTTCTCAATTGCTTCTGTTATCTTGGATGGAGCAAGGTAGATTTTTTGTTTGTTTGTTTTTAATTGAGACAGAGTCTCACTCTGTCGCCCAGGCTGGAGTGCAGTGGTGCGATCTCAGCTCACTGCCAACCTCTGCCACCCAGGTTCAAGCCATTCCCATGCTTCAGCCTCCCAAGTAGCTGGGAATCCAGGCGCCCACCACCATGACCAGTTAATTTTTTGTATTTTTAGTAGAGACAGGGTTTCGCCATGTTGGCCAGGCTGTTCTTGAACTACTGATCTCAGGTGTTTTGCCTTCCTCGGCTTCCCAAATTGCTGGGATTACAGCTGTGTGCCACCGCACCTGGCCAAGGTGGGGTTTTATATCAGTTCCCTGAACACACAGAAGTTCAAGCAGATAAGCTGCTCCCTCTGGCCTGGGAAGGGAGTCCTGCTTTTACTGATGGTTGTACATGGCCAGCAGTTTTCTAACCCTTTCTCCCAACAAAATCTTACTAGTATGAAGAACTGGTGAAACTGGAGCTGCTCCAGCTAGGACCAGGATCTTCCCCAGGACACCTCCTGGGCTGAGCCCAGGCAAACCCCCAGTTTATAAGGAACAGAGTTGGAAAACCACTAAACCAGCCAACCTTGGAAACCCCTTCCTGTTCTGAGGTCCTACTACTCTCAGGGTTGTTGACGACCACAAGGTCCCCTTTCTCCAAGGTGACCTCAGACACAGGCCTACCAGCTTTCTTGAAGATACTATCATGGAGTACTCTGCTTAGAGTTAGGGAATCCCTTAAGGATCAGCTTTGGATTTGGGAATTCACTGTTGCCAAACTGTCATTAAAGGATAAGGCTCCAGGGGAGCTCAGGGCTCCCTCCCCTCACCCAGAGTCTGGGTCAAGGCCAGGCCAAGCTGAGCACAGCACTGGGGGTGGGATGGTATCTGGTATCTCTCCCTACTGTGAGAAGGGAAAGGACTTGGAGACTCAGTGTCAGCCAAGGCTCCTACTCATTTCCGTCTCCTGCCTGCCCTCTGGGCAGCACCTATCTCCATGGCTTCCTCCAGCTTGAGAGAAGGTGGCCTCCTCCCCACCCCACCCGCTTGGAAACCAGTTAGGAAGAGGATGAAGACTGGTATGTCCCTTTGTGTCTGCTTCTGAATGGTGTATTTTGGGTCCTACCTAATCCAGCCCTCGGGTGGTGGTCCAAGCCCTCATGGGTGGTCACAGCTGTCTTCGTCAGTTTCCCTTGACCCAAGGCATTTCAATAGGCTGGTGAAAGAGGTTTATGGAGAAGGGACTTGGGAATCCTGGAGCCTTAGCCATCTCTAATCTTTTCACCAGAAAAGACTCAGCAGGAGAACCAGTGAAGAATGACTTCCTCCCACACATGCACACTTCAGGAGAGTTCATCACTGAGGGGGTGTGGCCGGCTCCCCAGGGAGAGCCCCTCCTTCCCATCTCACTGGGCTGCTGCCTTGTCTCTGGGCACCTGTGCATCCTCAGGGCTGGGCGCACTCACACACAGCAGATGCTTCATGCACACTGGGTGAGCTGAGGCCTGAAAGGGGCGAATGGTTGGGGCCACACAGTGAGCAGTGCATTTGCCATGAATGACAGACGCCCACAAAGGAATGAAAAATTGCTTTAAAAAAGAAGCTGGTGTCTGCCTTACTTATTTATGTGTTTATTCATTTATCACTTACATTCTGTCTACCTCTTGGAAAGGATTTGGGAAGTCTTACAATATTGAAACACACATAAAAGAAGCAAAAAAAAAAAAACCTACACAAAATAAAGATCATATAAAAGAAACTAGAAAAAATATATATGTATAGACTACTTGTGCTGAAGTCGTTTCTGCCTCTGAGCTATTAATTTAGCTCCGAGGTGCCTGGAGGTAAAGCAGGAAGGGAAACATAGTCACATGGGCTGTTCAGCTCACCAGGTCGAGGGGAAATGACACTCGTTCTCCCTCACCTCTTCTCTCCCTCACTCTGCCTCATGGTGTCCACACCCGCAGCCTCCTCTTTAGCTTCATGAATAATGGTGAGGATCATAGCTTGGTCCACTCTTCAGCAGACATTAAATGCTCAGTCCAGCAGTTCTCAGCTGTTGTCACGATCAGCTAGGGGCGCATGTGACTGGTAATAGTTTGCATATCAAAGTATATGAATGTATTTGCTTTGTTAAAATAATTAGGAATGGCTTCAAGAGCATCCCCAAAGCAGCTCTCAGAAGCAGCAGGGAAGGGAGGGGAAGCTCCAGCCTCTGCCAGGCCAAAACCCTTAGCCTCTGCCAGGCCCTTCCTCCCAGCATCCCTGGGTGTGCTGGCACTGGAGAGCTGCCAGAGTAGCCTCTTCCCAAAGGTACAGCTCCGTGTGACAAGGAGGGTGAAATGGATGCCCCCCGTGCATCTGGGTGGGGAGAGGAGGAGGAAGGGACGGGGAGATGGTGAGAATCATCGCCACCCTGAGTGACGACCTCCAAGTGCTGTAGGAACGACCTTCTCCCCTTAAAGCGATGCCAGCCACACAGCTGAAGGAAAAATATGGGAGCCATTAGGACATCATGAAGATGGGGCAAAGGGTCTTGCAGTGAGGGGTAGGTGAAAGGAGCTCGCTGGGTCTGTGGAGGCCAGGTCTGCTTGCCAGTCAGTGGATGTGATTACTATGAAGACATGTGTGGGAGCAGGGATATTGCCCATTTTTGACCATAGCCCTTCCCTTTGGAAGTGACCATGCTGGGCCAGGTGCAGTGGCTCATTCCTATAATCCCAGCACTTTGGGAAGCTGAGGTGGGTGGATCACTTGAGGTCGGGAGTTTGAGACAACCCTGGCCAATGTGTTGAAACCCCATCTCTACTAAAAATACAAAAATTAGCCCGGCGTGGTGGCAGGTGCCTGTAATCCCAGCTACTTGGGAGACTGAGGCAGGAGAACTGCTTGAACCCAGAAGGTGGAGGTTGCAGTGAGCTGAGACAGTGCCATTGCACTCCAGCCTGGGCGACAGAGTGAGACTCATCTCAAAATTAAAAAAATAAAAAATAAAAAGAAGTGACCATCCTGTCCCATCTTCACTGTAAGAATACCACCTCTCTCCCTCCTCTCCTCCTGACAAATAGTTCTGATTTTGCTTGCATACTTCTGATGATGGGCAGCTCACTGTCTCTCCGAGGGAGCTCATTCCTTCTTAGACAGCTCTGACAAGACAGTGTGAAAAGCGTTAAAACAGAGGTTGACGTGGGAGATCGGGAACCAGAGGAGGGGCTCACTTAGTTCTGTCTTCCTCCACTGGACTGTGGGCAACTTGACTGCAGGGAGTGGGTATCATTAATATTTACATCTTCAGCCATGGGCACAGTGCTTAGCACACAGCACACGCATACTATACACGTGCAGATAGGAGTAGGCAGAGCGGAGATAGAGGGCAGAAAAAAATCAGGGAAGGGAGGATAGAAGAAAATTCATACTTGGCCGGGTGCAGTGGCTCACACCTGTAATCCCAGCACTTTGGGAGGCTGAGAAGGAGGGTCGCTTGAGGCCAGGAGTTTGAGACCAGCCTGGGCAACATAACGAGTCCCCCATCTCAGAAATAAATAAATAAGTAAGAAGAATTAGTACTTCCTCTTATTGATCTAAAGCTTGCTTTCCTGTTGCTTGTACCCACTGGCTTTTGCTCTGTGCTTTACATCATAGAGAGTGGATACAACCTCTCCTCCTGACAGCCCTTCCAGATATTGAAAGTGACAATCGCACTATGGCCCCAAAACACATGTTCCAGGCTAAGGATCTTCAGGCCCTCGATTCTTTTCCTATGCCTGAATTCTTTCAGTTCCCGGGCTGGTCAGGGGCAGCACAGAAACAACAGCAGTGATAATAGCCCACAACCCCAACCCAGACAACGTGAGCTCATGGAATCCTCACTGCTCACACTCCATGCCAGAGAGCATGAGCTCATGGCATCTTCACTGTTGTCAGTTAGATTCCATCATTGCCGGCATATTACAGATGAGAGAACGAGGCATAGAGAGGATGAATGGGTGTCCTGGGTCACAAAGTGAGTAAGTGTAGGAGCAGGGTTTGATTCCAGGCAGCTGGGCTTGGGGATGGGTGGGCAGGAGCTGCTTCCATCGACAGGCACTGGGCATGGGGAAGGGCGGGCAGGAGCTGCTTCCAGCGACAGGCACTGGGCTTGTTCCTTCCACCGTGTCTTAAGGCCCCTGATACCCTGGGGTGAGCTGGAAACTCTCATTTAGAAGGTAAGGAACTAGAGCTTCTGAGGCTAAAGAACTTTCCAAAACTCAAAGATAGTGCTTCCTGGCAGATCTGGGCCTTCTCTCTCCTTGCCTAGGTCAGGACCTGGATCCCACCCAAGCCTCTGACCCATGGTTCCTGCAGGGCCGAAGGTGCAGGCTGTTCATATGCACATGCTTTGGCTCACCCTACAAGAATCGATTTGGTGTGTCTGGGGTAGAGCGCAGGGCCCAGGCATCCGTATTTTTCAACAGTTCCCTGAATGATTCTGTGTGCCGTCAGGTTGAGCATCCTTCTAACCAGAGTAGGGAATCTATGATGCTAACTCTTTGGTGTTTGTCCAGTCTTTGCTGAGAAATCTCCGATGACAGAGAACTTGCTCCCTCTTAGATTGTCCAGCCCATCCCTGATGGTCAGCTTCCACTGAACTCACACAGCAGCTGTTCTCCTCCTACCCTGAATCCTTCTCCCCTCTGCTCTACCCTGCTCCCTCCCCCAGGAAGCTGACCTCTATGGCTTCTGGTTGGGTTCCATCAGTGGGGGACCTGGGTCAGACTCTGGGGTGTCTGCTCAGCGGGTTGGTCCCCACATTCTTTTGGGGCAGTGGTTCTGAGCATGACAGTGCTCTTCTGCCTGTGGCCACTGCTCCTGTCTGGCACCCTCATTCATGACTGTGCTTCTCACCAGGTTCTGGAAACCACCCTCTCCCCTGATCTCAGGCCCGGCTGGCAATGGCTTCCAACACTGCTGGTCTCTGGGGACGTCAGCAGCTTCTGCTGCTGCTCTTACTATGCCCACATCTTTGCCCACAGTCCCTCTTGTGAAAGCTTGGAGCATCATTCCTGGCAGTCCACTAGAGGAAGTCTACTGCCTCATCCCCAGGCAGCTCCCCAGCATTTCAGAACAGTCGCTGTGCACATGGAGAACGCTTCTTCCCACTGAAGAGCCGCCTCCAGCATCACCATCATCTCCCTGCTTCTTCTCTTATTGCCGGGAGAACCTAGGAGAGGCTCACGGCATCCTCCGCTTCCAGACAACTCAAGGCCCACCATGATGACTGGAGCCCCACTGTCTAGAAGATGAATGTAATATTGGTAAATTTAAAACCCTAGTACTCAGAAAGCACTCACCAATTTTACATTTTGAATGAGTTCCTCGAGGAGCTAAAGCTTTATATTGTATATTAGCCTTGCAGAAACTTGAAAAATGGGTTTAAACAAGTTAGTCTTTCATAGTGCCTTTCCTACTGCTGACCCTGGAGGCCCTGGTCCCAAGGTTATAACAACAAGCTCCAGAGAGCACCAACTAAGCCTGGCACTGGGCCGAGTGGCTGATACCTAATCATTTAGTTTAATCCTTGGAATGAGTCTGAGGAAGGTAGACTCACAGCCCCACCCTGCAGATGAGGAAACGCAAGCCCAGAGAGTTTCAGGAACTTACCCAACACCACACAGCCTTGTGGTGCAGAGCTGGGGTTTTTGTCCCAGGCAGTCAAGTGCTAGGTTCCAGACTCCTCCCTGCAGTGCAGCAGCCCCACGTGCACTGGTGGGCCCAGTTCCTTCCATTTCTCTGCTCTGCCATCCTCAGCGGGGGCTTCCATTCTCAAGGTGGCCACAGCAGTTCTAGCCACTGTGTCTGTGGTTCAAGCAGGGAAAAGGAGAATGGCCAGGGGCAAAGCTCGTCTGTCAGTTGAGACAGCCCCATTTAAAGAGCTTTACCGGAAGCCCCACCTTGTAACTTCTAACTGAAGCCCATTTGACGAGGCAGGAACAGAGCGACCCCAGCACAAACTGTTTCTGAGAGTCTTAGTCTGGGTCTTTCCCAGAACAGGGCTTCAGATGCAGGTTTGGCTGCAGGTAGAATATACATGAGGGAGCAGAGAGAATGAGACTGAGAAAGGAGAAAAAGCAATAGTGTGTGGTTATTGCCTGGGAGCAACTAGAGCTCAGTCTCTCCTGCGTCCCCCAAAAAGGATGCCTTCCAAAATTGCCTCCCCAAAGGCGGTGGCTGGACCTTGTGCACTGACACCATCCCCACTAGTTGGAGGTTGCCCCGCACTGTCATGTTACTCTAATCCAGCCAAGCAGGCTGGTAGAGGGCCCCAATCCTCCCTCCCTGAGGGGCTATGTTCTGGTGGCCTTGACCTCAGGTGGCAGTCACACATTCCCTGCTATCTCTGGGTGTGAAGCATCAAGGGCCATCCCAGTGAGTCCCCTGAATTCCAGACATGCTTATCCCTTCTGCATCACGTGGGGCCAACCCTACCTTCTTGTGCCATCAGGGTTGAGTGTCCCCACTACTGTAGGAACTCTTCTCTCTGTCTGCTGGCCCACCAGCATGAGGCCCCAAAGTGGCCAGGCAGCAGGCACAGGGTTAGATTAAGGGTAAACTTTACCTGTGTCCTGGTGGGACCATCTTGTTCTGGGAACCAGGACATTGAACCCAGCACACACTAGAGCTGCAGGGACGGGAAGCCATTTTCTTTGAGGAAGTCACCAGCAGTGACAGTGAGGGGACCAATCCTCCTTCCACCTCCTGTTCCTAGAAGTGTGTACTCCAACTACTGGCTCTGAGTCCTGCACACTGACCATGGGCTCACTGCACACACTGCAGCCCCCAGGACAGAGCCCTGGCCTGCTGTTGGCTGAGCCACCATCTCAGCTGAGCCTGCTGCCTCTGGGTGATGTGGCGTCGGGAGGAACAGTAGATCCCATGGTCCTGCATGCGTGATTGTACCGCCTTGGCCTGTGCACCTATCTGGTTCTGTGTGGTGCACAAACAAGCTGTCCCCAAAGAGCCATCCCCAAACTGCACATAAAAGAGCAAAATAAATGTTGTTTTAAGTCAGAGGTCAGCAAACTTATTCTGTGAAGGGCAAGGTAGTAAATATGTTAGGCTTTGCAGGATATACAGTTTCTGTCATAGCTACTCAACTTGCCACTGTAGCATGAAAGCAGCCTTAACACATGGGCATGGCTGTGTTCCAATAAAACTTTATTGACAAAAACAGGTGGAGGGCCACATTTGGCCCAAGGGCTATAATTTACTCACCACTGTGTTGAGCCACTAAGTTTTGGTATGGTTTTTTTGTGCCACAGTCAGTGGCTGGAGCATCTGTGCCTTTCCTCCATCTACCTCATCTCCTATCCCCTTGTCATGGCAGTACCTATCGTGCGCTTGTTACTGCTGACCAATGAGGGACCCAGTGCTAGACTCTCATCCGGAGTGCTGCCTCCCGGGGCCACTTTTGGTACCATCTGTCTTAGTCTGGGTTCCCCCAAAGCAGATCCCAAGACAGACTTAGCCACTGGCAGACTCAAGGGTGATCCTGGGAAAAGAAGTAAGGCCAGAGGGCGTGTGCACCATGGATGGAGAAGGCACTGCACAGACTATCACTGAGCTGATGATGCTTGGAGCTGTGGCCATGTTTTGCAACTGTCAGGGCAGGGGGCTGGGCTGAGGCTGGGGCTGGGCCACGGATGCATGCCCTCCAGTGGGTGAAGGTGGCTCCAGGGATGTGAATTCCCCCATACTCTGAACATCCCTGGGTGAGCAGCTGTGGCTCTGGATGCACCCTGGGGTCAGACAAGCTAAAAGATGTGGCTGATATAGGAAGTGGGATGTTGCCAGGAGACACTCAGCCCAGCCACAGCTGAAACCCTAGGTGGGCTGCGGGGAGGGGTGGAGAACACAAAAAGCATCCCCTTCAGCAGTGGTTTTCTTTTCTTTTTCTTTTTTTAAATTATACTTTAAGTTATAGGGTACATGTGCACAACGTGCAGGCTTGTTACATATGTATACATGTGCCATGTTTGTGTGCTGCACCCATTAACTCATCATTTACGTTAGGTATATCTCCTAATGCTATCCCTCCCCCCTCCCCCCACCCCACGACAGGCCCCAGTGTGTGATGTTCCCCTTCCTGTGTCCAAGTGTTCTCATTGTTCAATTCCCACCTATGAGTGAGACTATGTGGTGTTTGGTTTTTTGTCCTTGTGATAGTTTGCTGAGAATGATGGTTTCCAGCTTCATCCATGTCCCTACATAGGACATGAACTCATCCTTTTTTATGGCTGCATAGTATTCCATGGTGTATATGTGCCACATTTTCTTAATCCAGTGTTCTCAAACTTCAGCTGCATCAGAATCACCCTGAGGCTTGTTATAATGCAGATTCCAGGGACCCACCCCCAGGGTTTCAGATTGATTTGGTCTGAGCAGGGGCCTGAAAATTCACATTTCTAATAAGCTTCCATGCCATGCTGCTGCTGCCGGTCCCAGTCAATATTTGGAGAACCACTGGATAGAGAGAGTGGATGCTGGGTAGGCAGCTGCCAGTCTCTCTCGTACTTATCAAGTGGGCTATCCTTTGTGCCTGCTAAGGGTGTGAGTCTGTGTGTTTGTGTGTGTGTGCGCATGTGAGAGAAAGGGAGAGGGAGAAAGAGAAGGGGATTGATAGAGCCTGGTGTATCTATCACTAACTAAAAGTGTGATATTGCTAAAGTCTCCTTGCCTCCAAGCCTCCAAGTTTCCCTACCTGTACACTAAGGCTGGGCCGCACGATGGCCCAGGGCTCTTCCAGCTCTGATGTGATGATTGTTTACAAAAGGAAAGGGCTCAAAACCAGGCTTCACAGTACACTGAGATTCAAATGCACCTCCCTTTCCAACTTTTGCAATGGAACTATCTCCCAGAAATGTTTAAAAGTGCTTAGGGGATAAAAAGAGGAAAGAAATGGAATGAATTGCCCAGTGAAGGGAAATCCCCAGCAGGTTTTTCTATAGACAAGTGCTGCACATTCCCACAGGGAGCTGCCACTCTCAAAATGCTAGCAGGGGAGGTCAAGGATGGGGATCCGCTCAAAAGTAAATGAGGTCAGAGGCTCCCAGGGCTGAAAGGTACTCCCGGGGCTCAGCCCCACAGGTTGGCTTCCAGTCCTCTCAAAACAGAAATTCAGCAAGGCCAAACACCCTGTGCTTCTCTACAGCGGCTCAGCTGGGTGTTTTGCAGAAACTTGGGCACAGAACCCACACAGACTTCCCTTTGAGTCCTGCCTCCCACACTCAGCGCTGGGTGGCCCTGGACAAGCCACTTGGATCTGCCTGACTCGGGGCCCCGCGCATGCACAATGGGAATGGGAATGGAACCTCATGTGGAATTTACCCAGGAAGCATTTGTGGCACACCTGAGGTCCTAGGATTTTAAGGAGGATTCCATAAAATAACATGGTGAGATTAGTGTAACAATAATTGTTTTGTCAGCAGTAACATGATCTACAACAGCTACCATTACCAATTTTTATTACTGTCAATTTTCTACTCTCAATCTGCTATGAACTTCTCTGGAGTTGTTCCGTTAGGTTTATCTCCACTGTGGTGTGGGAGGGACCTTGCTGTGTAACCTCGAGCAGGTCACCTCACATTTTTGAGCTTGTCTTTTCGTGAGTTACAGGGTGGCTAATTATGTTTATTTGCAGGATTGATGTGAGAACAAACTGCGAAGGCTGCTCACGTGAGGACATTTAATGCATCATCGGGTCCCCAGCAGAGAGGAAGTGCAGACGGCAGGATGGCCGTGTTCGCCACAGGCCTCCCTGCCTATGTAGGCACTACATTTGTTTTTTCTTTGTTAGATAAAACTTGTTCAGCCCTGACTATGAGCCAGGCACTAGGCTAAGAGCTTTCCTTGAATTATTTCACTTGACCCTGATTAGTTTATGGGTTAAGTGTAATCATTATCATCCTCTTTACGCTTGTGAGGAAGTCAAGAACCCAGAGCGGGCAAGTGGGGGGAGAGGCAGATTCACACTCAAGTCCTGCAAACCCCCAGGCTTGTTGTGCACCGGGTGCCTGCTCCAAGGACCCCAGACCAAAGGCCCAGCTGTGTGCTCAGGGCAGAACAGAATGGATGGACTTGCCTCTCCTCGAACGAGGCTCTTTCTCCTGCCCGGTTCTCTCCACAGCCACTGCTCTGTCCCCAGGTTGTGAAGATGCATGGGCTTGATTAGGCTGGGCTCAAGCCCTGTTTATCATCATCTGCACACCTTTCCGAAAGCCCCTTGCGTTTTAAGAAGAGTGGACTTGGTGTCATGCAGCATTGTTCTGATTAGAAAGAACAGGCATGGCTGTAGAATCGATTCAGGAGTCGGGAGTCCGGCTGCTTTCAGAAGCTTCCAGGGCAGGGCCTCGGAAAGCAGGACAGCCAGTCTGTAATGATGAAGGATGACCCAGCCTGCGGCACTGAGCTGAGGGGCGTCTTCAGGGTCTGAAGGTTCTGGTCGGTTCAATGAGATACTGACTGCAGAGCTCCCTCCCCATGTGGCACCTGGAACTATGGTGGCATCTCAGAGTGTCAGGAGCAAGGATTCTGAATACGAGTGACTGTGGAAGAATCCTGGATTTCTCCTAGACTAGCAGCCATCCAGCCACCTGTGCCAGTGAGATCATGGTCAGGCATGGACACGGCACATGGCACGGCCTGTGAGCAATGGTTCTTTTTCAAGAAAAGGCTCAGGTTTCATGGCACAGCAGCGGATGTGCCCCACACGTGGGTGTGGACTTCCTCCCTTAGTCCTGTACTCAGGTATACCACCTGCTCATGGGCTGTGGGTCCTGTGCCTATGTCACTCAGCCAACTCCGCCCCTTTCCCAGGAACAGTGAGCATGAATGGACACTTTAAACTCTTAGCTCATTTAATCCTTGCAACAGTTCTGTGAGGCAGATATTATTATTAGCCCATTGAACAGCTGAAGCAATTGAAGCAAAAGGAGATGTTGCGTCAAAGGTTACTCAGCTGGTAAGTGGTTCAGTGGATTTAAGCCCAGGCCTCCCATTCTAACAGACACACTCCCCAGCCCCCTCTGGACTCCCAGGGCTTATTAGCTCAGGTGCCACCAGCTCCAGGAAGACCTCTTGGCCCTGCCAATGGAGTGGCCCTGCCTTGATTCCTGTTTTCCCCATTAGAATGACATGAGGCCCTTCTGTATCTGCCTCTCACATTAGACTTTCACCTCCTCTCAGGGGAAAAACTGTGTCTGGTGCCTGTTTTTAAAGCCCCTGAGCTGAGTCCTTGCCTGAGGCCACAGCCTCCAGTGTTTATTGTAGCCTTGGGCTAGTTCCTCACACTCTTTCATCTGACTGTATTTGTCAAGGTTCTCCAGAGAGACAGGACCAGCATGATATAAATAGATATAAAAGAGGTATTTATCAGGGGAATTGGTCACACCATAATGAAGGCTGAGAAGTCCAATGACTGTCTGCAAGCTGGAGATCCAGGAAAGCCAGTAGTGTGGCTCAATGCAAGTCTGAAAGCCTCAGAACCAGGGAAGCCTATATCATAACTCTCAGTCTGAGGCCAAAGGCCCGAGAATGGGAGTGATGGAGTGAGTCCTGGAGACTAACAGCCAGAGAACCTGGAATCTTGACATCCAAGGACAGGAGAAGAAGGGCGTCCCAGTTCTAGAAAACAGAGAGAAAGAATCCACCCTTCCTCTGCCTTTTTGTTCCATTAGGGCTCCCAGTGAATTGGATGGTGCCTGCCCACATTGAGAGCAGATCTTCCTCACTCAGTCGACCAGCTCACTAGTCACAGCTTAATCCAGTGAATTGGATACCTGAGGTTGACCTCAGGAGATGATGAGGGCTCCAGAAGATGATGTTTGCAGAATCCTCAGCACGTTGCAGGCAGCTCAGAGCCTGCCCAAGAGATGGATGATGCCCTTCCTAGCCCAGAGTTCCAGTTCCAGTTGATACCCCCAGGCTGGCATTGATGCCCATATCACACACGCATCCTCTGTGGGTGGGATCACACCAGAGCACTATTAAGTTGTGGGAAATTCACAGTCCCCATCCTGACCCTGGGCCTGGCTGGCATTCAATGAGTGTGCTATGAAGAGTTCCATGGGTGAAGGAGGGCATTCCTAAGTCAGTTGGCTGAGATGAGTTTTGAGCTCTTGAAGGCCCAATTCACACCGCACCATTTCAGTAAGCTCCAGCTGTTTACCGACCCAGTGTGGACGATGCTGCTAAGCATCCTGCATGCCGGAGGGCCCAGAAAGGCTGTGCCCCTGCCCCTGTCCCTGAGTGAGTGGTTCTAGGGTCTTAGACACAGCAAGAGAGGCCTGTATGCATGACCCTCCTTGACTATCACAGCAACCACGCATGATAGATACCATTATTCTCAACTAGCATATTAGGACAATTAGGCACCGAGAGGTTAAGTGCCCTTTTGGAAGTCAGAATTGGGTGCTGACCACTCCAACTGGGCTTCATACCAGCTACTCTCCAGTGGCCACTCTGCTGTATGCTCTTCACACAAACCCTCATTTGGAATTCCTATTTCCACTGACCAATGGACTCTTGGAATGCAGGGCTCCTTTGAGGCCAAAGGTTCCTTTGAGGTCCACTCCCTGAGAACAATCTGCAGGAGAGGCAGCACAGGGGTGAGGGTTGGCAACAGTGTGTCTAGAGCACGAAGTGGGCATTCCACAGACGCAGGCCTTTTAACGCAATTGTGTGTGCCACAACCTAGTTCTGTTACCTTGAGGCTGTCTCTTCACCTCTCTGGATTTCCATTTCCTCGTCTGTAAAATGCATGGAATTATATGATTCACGATTCCCTTCTGGCTCCAACATTCCATGGGTCTGTCTGTCCAGTGGCACTTGGTCATCCCTGTAACACCAAAAGGCAAGCAGGGTAGAGTAGAATTGCAATTGAGTAATTAGAATCATCAGAATTGAAAAATCATCATCAAACCATGGAAGCTGCTTACAGAGTGTTCAGTAAATGATCTTCATTTATTGCTACAAATTGTGTCTGCATATAAGATTGGCAAAGCCCCCTAACAGCTTAATACTTCTAGAACAGAGGTTGACAAACAATGGCCTGCCCCCTAAATCCAGCCCTCAGACTGATTTTGTAAATGAAATTGCATTGGTCACACAGCCATGACCATTTTCCTTCATACTTGCCCTGGCTGAGCGGTTGGGACAGAGACCATGTTCCAAAGCTTAAAATACTATCTGGTCTTTTACAGATAAAGTTTATTGATATTTGTCCTAGAAGATGAACAGTTAACTTAGCCAAATAAATATCTCATATGTGAGATTGTGTCTTTTTGGCCTAGTCTCAATGGTGTCTTCTGACATTCCTCTACACATAGCTTAAAAGTTTCAGGTGTAGACCGGGCACGGTGGCTCATGCCTGTAATCCCAGCACTTTGGGAGGCCGAGGCAGGTGGATCATGAGGTCAAGAAATTAAGACCTGGCCAACATGGTGAAACCCCATCTCTACTAAAAATACAAAAATTAGCTAGGCGTGGTGGCGCGTGCCTGTAATCCCAGCTACTCGGGAGGCTGAGGCAGGAGAATCACTTGAACCCGGGAGGCGGAGGTTGCAGTGAGCCGAGATTGCGCCATTGCACTCCAGCCTGGGTGACAGAGCAAGACTTCATCTCAAAACAAAAACAAAAGCAAAAAACAAAAGAAATTTCAGGTGTAACAACGTACATACTTGTGGTTCCTTGAACACTGAGATCTTTGCACCTCCTTGCCTTTGCCTGCGCTGTTTCCCCTGGTGGAAAGGCCATTCCTCCCAGCCTTCCCCAGCTCTCTTCCCACTTGGTCTCCTCTGTGAACCTTCACACACATCGCCTGGGCTGTTTTGAACCCCGGAGCCCACTGCTTGCACTTCTCTGGCATTTAAAGTCCTGCGTTCTTTGTGGAGTCACCTGTCTCTCTCTTCCATTGGACTGTGTGCTCCTGAATGACCAGGACCTTGCTTGTGTGGGTCACTGAAAATTTCCTATGCCCCAAGCAGGGTCTAGGTGTGTGGTAAGTGCTCAGTAAAGATGATTGAGTGTATGACTAATGATACCCCGCCCAAACAGGAGCACCTGATTAATTCTAACATCTGTCAGTGCTTAAGTAGGAGCCTCACAAAGACCTTGTTATCCTTTTAAAAAGTTAAAAATATGATTGCCAGCAGGTTGGTACACATCTGCAAATAGCATTTCTAAGCAAACAATGGATAACAATTGCATTATACAATTGCACCGCGTGGAGAACTGGAAATGGCCTAGCCTTTATTCGGCATCAGGAGGACCTGGATGTACACCAGGAAGCTGGAATCTTAGAAGTGTGGAAGGAAAGAGGAAGGGTCCCAGTTAATTCCAAGAAAGACTATAGCACCAGTAACTCCTAACATCTAACTTCTTAAACCTTTGAGAATTTTAAAATCTTAGAATAGAAAATAACTTGGAGGGTTTTTAGTATTTTTCTTTTTTCTGGAGACGGAGTCTCGCTGTCTCCCAGGCTGGAGTGCAGTGGCGCCATCTCGGCTCACTGCAAGCTCTGCCTCCCAGGTTCACGCCATTCTCCTGCCTCAGCCTCCCGCGTAGCTAGTGTGTCCGGAATTGGTGGGTTCTTGGTCTCACTGACTCCAAGAATGAAGCTGCGGACCAGTGTGGTAAGTGTTACAGTTCTTAAAGGCGGCGTGTCCGGAGTTTGTACCTTTTGATGTTCGCATGTGTTTGGAGTTTCTTCCTTCTGGTGGGTTCGTGGTCTCGCTGGCTCAGGAGTGAAGCTGCAGACCTTCGAGGTGGGTGTTACAGCTCTTAAGGCTGCAGGGCTGGAGTTGTCAGTTACTCCCGGTGGGTTCATGGTCTCGCTGGCTTCAGGAGTGAAGCTGCAGACCTCTGTGGTGAGTGTTACAGCTCATAAAGGCAGTGTGGACCCAAACAGTAAGCAGCAGCAAGATTTATTGCAAAAAGCGAAAGAACAAACCCTCCACGCTGTGGAAGGGGACCCCAGCGTGTTGCCACTGCTGGCTCTGGCAGCCTGCCTTTATTCTCTGGCCCCACCCACATCCTGCTGATTGGTCCATTTTACAGAGAGCTGGTTGGTCTGTTTTACAGAGAGCTGATTGGTCCGTTTTGACAGGGTGCTGATTGGTGCATTTACAATCCCTGAGCTAGACACAAAAGTTCTCCACCTCCCCTCTAGATTAGCTAGATACAGAGTGTGGACACAAAGGTTCTCCAAGTCACCACCAGAGTAGCTAGATACAGTGTCGATTGGTGCACTCAGGAACCCTGAGCTAGACACAGGGTGCTGATTGGTGTGTTTACCAAGCTTGAGCTGGATATAGAGTGCTGATTGGTGTATTTACAATCCCTTAACTACACATAAAGGTTCTCTAAGTCCCCACCAGACTCAGGAGGCCCAGCTGGCTTCACCCAGTGGATTCCGCACTGGGGCTGCAGGTGGAACTGCCTGCCAGTCCCGCGCCGTGTGCCCTCACTCCTCACCCCTTGGGAAGTAGATGGGACTGGGCGCCGTGGAGCAGGAAGCGGCGCTTGTCAGGGAGTTTCGGGCCTCGCGGGAGCCCGCCGCCAGGGGGAGGCTCAGACATGGCGGGCTGCAGGTCCCAAGTCCTGCCCGGCGAGGAGGCAGCTAAGGCCCGGCGAGAAGTCGAGCACAGCAGCTGCTGGCCCAGGTGCTAAGCCCCTCACTGCCGGGGCCGGCGGGCCCGCGGAGCCCACGCCCACCCAGAACTCGCGCTGGCCCGCAGGCACCGCGCGCACCGCTGGCAGCCCCGGTTCCCGCCCGCGCCGCTCCCTCCACAACTCCCCCAAGCTGAGGGAGCCGGCTCCGGCCGTGGCCAGCTCAGAAAGGGGCTCCCACAGTGCAGCGGCGGGCCGAAGGGTTCCTCAAGTGCTGCCAAAGTGGGAGCCCAGGCAGAGGAGCGAGGGCTGCGAGGACTGCCAGCACGCTGTCACCTCTCACTGGGACTACAGGTGCCCACCACCACCCCCGGCTAATTTTTTGTATTTTTAGTAGAGACGGGGTGTCACCGTGTTAGCCAGAATGATCTCGATCTCCTGACCTCGTGATCCGCCTGCCTCGGCCTCCCAAAGTGCTGGGATTACAGACGTGAGCCCCCGTGCCTGGCCGGTTTTTAGTATTTTTAAGTGGTGTCATTTATCTGCTCCCTTCCAGCTCCACGAAAGATTAATCCTGGCTAACAACCCCCTCCCTGCTCCATTCAGGTAAATATGCTCATCTTTCCTGCCCAAGAGTAACTATTATCATGTGTGTGTATTTGTGTGTGTGTGTGTGTGTGTGTGTGTGTGAGAATCATCTTTTTGCATTACTTTATACTTCCAGTAACTTATTTATATGTCTCCAAACAATATATTGCTTAATTTTGCCTTTTTAGAAGTTTTACGTAAGTGTGATAATATGAGATATATTCTTCTGTAACTTGCTGCTTTCACTCAACAGTGCGCATTTGAGATTCATTTGAGTGGACCTGTTTAGCTACCACACCATTATTTTCTCTCCTGGATATTCAGTTATTTTAATAAATCAAAATGTGTTTATCTTTAAAAAATAAATCAATCTCATCGGGGGCATGCTGAACAATTTATTTGCCCAAGTATAAAGGAAGTGATTACTTAAAAAAAAAAAAAAAAAAGAAGAAAGAAAAGCCCATTTGAATCTCTGAAAAGACTGGCAGTGGAGGCATGGCCTGTGTCTTCTTATCTTCTATTTATACTACAAAGTCTTCCCTAAGACCCAGTCCTGCCCTGTAGGAGCTTAATGTCTAGGACAGATCATCAGCCCATGTGGTGCCCCAGATGCACTCAACTGCTTCTATTCTGAGCTCTCTATGTCTTGGAGAGTCTTAGAATTTTGTGCAAACACTTGGGAACAGCTCAGAGAAGGGTGCACAACACCTAACTAGAAGATGAAAACTGTCCTTGGAAGAATTCCATGGAGAATTTGTTGCCATCATTATGCTGCCCCATTTATTTTCACATTATTCTCTCCTATTTCATTCCAGTCTGGGTTTTTTTTTTTTTTTAAATGCACAAATCTTGACTTTCCTCTAAGAATGCCCACGTGGCTCCCCACCCTGGCATGCTGAGGGCTGCCCTCTGAGACCCTCACTGTTGCTCATCTCTGCTGGAAATTTACTTTAGAACTGGAGTGGCTCCCATGGAGTCCCACTTTCTTATGTCACCAATGGTTTCAATACATCATCATTAAATCGACTGACTGTGACGTGTGGGGTGGGGGCAGGTGAGAGAAACTCATCAAATGCTGGTTGTCAGGAAATGTAGGAAAAAAGCACATCAGCAGAAGTGGCCAAGGCACATTTGGGAATTGACTTTTTTATTGTTTCTTTTGCTTAGCTCTGGCTTGAATTTCCAAACTCACTTTTGAATTTCAATCTCAATGTTAGTTGCAACATACAGGTTGTAAGGAACTAAGGGGAGAGAAAGTCAATGTTCAATCAGGTTTCTCTGTGTACGCGTGCTTTTATTTTAAAAAATGATAAGTGCGCAAATAGAGGGAAAAATAACAAAATAAGATTGAATTTTTGTTTTGGGCATTGGACAAATATGTTGGGAATGAATGGAGATAATTCTCAGTATTGTTTTATTACTCATGCTGGGCACATCACACTTGGGGTTTTATTACTATTTAGAACTTTTAAGTTGAACCATATGAAAATGCTGGCTTTGGGCCGGGTGCGGTGGCTCACACCTGTAATCCCAGCACTTTGGGAGGCCGAGGCGGGCAGATCACGAGGTCAGGAGATGGAGACCATCCTGGCTAACATGGTGAAACCCCGTCTCTACTAAAAATACAAAAAAAGTAGCCAGGCATGGTGGCGGGCACCTGTAATCCCACCTACTCGGGAGGCTGAGGCAGGAGAATGGCGTGAACCCAGGAGGCGGAGCTTGCAGTGAGCTGAGACTCCGTCTTAAAAAGAAAAAAAAAAAAAGGAAAGAAAGAAAATGTTGGCTTTGTAAGTTAAGATGACCTAGCACTGGCATTTTCATATGATTCAAATTAATATACATTGATTTGCATTGCTACCTGATTAATGTCTGTTTCCTGCACTGATCTGAGAGCTCCACAGGGACAGGAGCCATGTTTGTTTTTTATACTAGGACTACCAGGATGTCTAGTAAACAGTAAGTGTTTGTTAATTATGTCATTGAAAAAATGCAAAATGACCCAAGAAAGGGGAATCACAGACATGTGGGCTATGAGTAGGGGCCTTGCCCATTTAGCTGAGGCTGGAGTTTGTGTGATGCCAAGTGTCAGAACGCCAGGATGAGTGTGTGAACTGCCAGCAGGAGGCCAGCATCTCAAATAGAAAGAGGTCCTTGGCATCAGCATTTCAGAGGGACAAATGTAGGAGATTCCTGCAGGTATTTCAGGGCAGCTTCTTTGGGAAGCAGACTCTGAGATGGGCATGCACATGCAGGAATTTATTAGGGAGTGCTCTGGAGGTCACTTCTATGGGAGTAAGGATAGGAAGAAGGGTTAGACAGTGGGAGGAGTTGAGTGGTGCAGCCCCAGTAAGCCTTCAGCCAACCCCACCAGGAGCTCTGAGGCTGGGATGGCCCTTCAGAGTAGTCCTGAGGTGGAGGAAGGGGACTGTATCTATTCTTGACCAGTTATTGAATGTGGACTGACCAAGAGGGGGCATGACCTTGGATGAGGTAAGTCAGCACTTGCAGCAGCTGGGGGAGTAAGTCCTTTCATTCTGAAGGGGGATCTTGGTGCATCACAGCATCCATTACAGGCATAATACACAGTGAGAGTCATGTGGAATGGATGGAGAAGTACCTGCAGCCCACAATGTAAGTGCTGGGGGAAGTGGAGAACCTGGATCACAAGCGGTGCCAGGGATGCCTGAAGCTCCATAGAGACCTGAAAATCCAGAGGCTCTTGGGAACATGGTGGAAAAACTCAATGGATGAAAATCCCAGGACTTAACTCTGCTCTGAGCAGGTTAAAATTGGTCAGAGTTGCAGTTCTAGCACTTCTGGAGGTAGGGAAAGAGCCTTAGAAGTTCTCTTTTGGTATTTTTTCATAAAACCGCATTTCATAACAGGTAAGTGTACTATGAAACATGACAAAGTTACAATTCTGTATTTATTTTTCATTATGAAAATAATATGTCTCTGTTAAAGGAGGTCAGAAAAATACAGAGAAGAAGAAAAATGAAAATTAGTTATAGATCCCCTAATCAGAGATCACTATGAACACTTGGAAATATTTTCTCCTGTTTGCTATCATTCTCCTCATAGTTACCTTTGTTGAGTTATAATCAAATTGTTCTTGTAATTTTATATCTTGATTATTTACTCTAACATAATAAAGCATTTGTATTGACCGTATCTTATTTCCTTGGGTACCATAATTTGCCTATCCAATTTGTTTTCATATTCCTCCTATTGTAAACATTGATATGTTAAAATTTTGTATGTCAATGTCCACATATTCATCATTAATTACATTACTAGAAAAGCTTTCTAATATGGAATAACTTGATTAAAATATATGAATATGTATTAGTCTGTTCTTATGCTGCTGATAAAGACATACCAGAGACTGGGCAATTTAAAGAAAAAGAGGTTTGATGGACTCACAGTTCCACATGGCTGGGGAGGCCTCACAATCATGGCAGAAGGCAGAAGGCGCATCTTACATGGCAGCAGACGAGAGAATGAGAGCCAAGAAAAAGGGGTTTCCCCTTATAAAACTATCAGCTCTTGTGACACTTTTTCACTACCATGATGACAGTATGGGGAAAACCACCCCCATGATTCAGCTATCTCCCACTGGGTCCTTCCCACAACATGTGAGAATTATAGGAGCTACAATTCAAGATGAGATTTGGGTACGAATACAGCCGAACCCTGTTGGAATATTTCTACTTTCTTTGATTGGAAGAGGCTTTGCAAGATACTGATTTATCTCCACCCACCAGCAGCACACTGAAGGAGGGCTGTGGTTGGCATCACACAGGCTGTGCCTCATTGTGTTCATTGCCTTTCTCCTGTCCACTCCCTGAAGTTCTCATCATCTCACAAGGCTCAGCTCTTGACTTAGCCCTGTCTCCTGCAAACTGAATTGGTCTAGCCCTTCCCCAGAACACCTATCAACTTTGCCTGACCTCTTCACTGCCCATTCCCTGGTCCCTGTCCTATGGCAACAAAGAGTAAGCATGTGCGGGCTTTGGTCTTTACATTGCTCACCACCCATGGGGGAGACCCATACACAGAGTATATAACAATGTTCTTAGTTGCCTTTCTATGTTAGTGAAGTTACTTTCCATGTTCTAACTATCAAAAAATAATGGAATGGACATTTTCCTTGGTTTCCTAAATCACCAATATAAAATTCTTCATGGAAGTTCATTTTGTGTGTGTGTGTGATAGGTTCCATGCAAGCCTGAAGACCAGATGGTGTTCAGAAAAGCTGTGTGGAATAAATGAATGAGTAAGTGAATACTGTTGGATGATTATTATTTTGTACTTTTTTTTAGATTTGCCTATATATTTACCAATGTAGTTGCTTATTCTCTTTTCTGAAATCCTTTTTTTTTTTTTTTTTTTCTGAAATGGAGTCTCTGTTGCCCAGGCTGGAGTGCAGTGGCATGATCTCTGCTCACTGCAACCTCTGTCTCCTGGGTTCAACCGATTCTCCTGCTTCAGCCTTCTGAGGAGCTGGGAGTACGGGTGCATGCCAACATGCCCGGCTAATTTTTGTACTTTTAGTAGAGACAGGGTTTCACCATTTTGGTCAGGCTGGTCTTGAACTCCTGACCTCGTGATCTACCCGCCTCAGCCTCCCAAACTGCTGGGACTACAGGCGTGAGCCACTGTGTCTGGCCTATTCTGAAATCCTTTAAGCCTTCAGAGGATGATTTTTCTTCTGCCTGGAATGTTCCCTTCAGATTTTTTTTGCAGTGAGAGGCTGTGGGTCACAAATATTCTCAGTTGGTAATTGTCTTTTATTGTGCCCTACATCTTTATAGATTGTTTTGCAGCACGTACAATTCTAGGTTGACATTTATTTTTTTCTTCACACATTGGAGACATTTTACTGTTTTCTGGCTTTGACTGTTGCTATTGGAAGTCAGTTTTACATTTATGGTTATTCCTTTAGAGGTAATCTGTCTTCTGTCTCTGGATGCTTTTAGAATGTTCTCTTGGTTTTTGGTATTGTTCAGTTTCTTAATGATTGGGATGGTCTGTTTGTGATGTGTTGGGCTTCCTGAATCCTGACCTGTCTTTCATCATGTCAAGGAAATTCTTTGAAATGTCCTATTCACATGTTCCCTCTTTGCCATTTTCATCATTTGGAAATTTGCTCATAAAATGACAAGACTTTTCACACTAGTCCCATTGTTGTTTTATTGATACATAATAATTGTACATATTTATGGGGTATATGTAATATTTTGATAGAGGCACACAATGTGTAATAATCAAATCAAGGGTGAGAATATTCATCACTTCAAACTTTTGTCATTTCTTTGTGATGAAGACATTTTAAATTTTCTCCTCTAGCTATTTTGAAATACACAATATATTACTGTTAACTATAGTTACACTACTGTGCTATTGATTACTAGAACTCATTTCTTCTATCTACCTGTATTTTTGTACGCATTAACCAACCTCTCTTCACTGCTCCCTCATTCTTCCCAGCCTCTGGTAACTATCATTCTAGTCTCTACATCCATGAGATCAACTTTTTAGCTTCCACATATAAGTGAAAATATGTGATATTTTTCTTTTTGTACCTGGCTTATTTGATTTCTGGTTTCATTCATGTTGCTGTAAATGACAGGACTTTATTCATTTTTGTGAATAAATAGTGTTCTATTGTGTATATATGCCACATTTTCTTTATCCATTTATTCATCGATGCACACTCAGGTTTCGTTTTTTGAGGAACCTCCATACTGTTTTCCACAGTGACTGTACTAATTACATTCCAATTAGCAGGGTACTAGTTTTCCCCTTTCTCTGCATCTTTGCCAACATCTCTTATTTTTTGTCTTTTTGATAATATCCAGTTTAACTGTGGTGAGATGATATCTCAATGTGGTTTTGGTTTGCATTTCCCTCATAATTAGTGATTTTAAGTATTTTTTCATATGCCTATTGGCCATTTATATGTCCTCACTTGAGAAATGTCTATTCAGATCATTTGCCTATTTCCTAAAGGATTATTCGTGTTTTTTTTTTCCTATTGAGTTGTTTGACTTCTTTATATATTCTTGTTATTAATCTCTTGTTCAGTAGTTTGCAAATATTTTCTCCCACTCAGTGGGTTATCACTTTACTCTATTGACTGTTTCCTTCACTGTGCAGAAGCTTTTTAGCTTGGTGTAATTCCATTTGCCTATTTTTGCTTTGGTTGCCTGTGTTTTTGAGGTCTTACCAAAAAAATCTTTGCTCATACCAATGTCCTGAAGCATTTCCCCAGTGTTTTTATTTTTCACTATTTTGATAGTTTCGGGTCTTACATTTAAGTCTTTAATCCATTTTGATTTGTTTTTTGTAGATGGTGAGAGATGGGTGTTAAATTTGATTTTAGATATCCAAATTTAGATTAGATATCCAATTTTAAATAATGTATGTTTTAAATATAAATTAAATATAAAAATTTAAATAACTTGAATATTTTGCATTTAGGTATTTCATTTTCCCAGCATCATTTATTGAAAGACTGTCCTTTCCTTGATGTACATTCTTGGCACCTTTGTTAAAAATAAGTTGGGCATAAATGCATGAATTTATTTCTGAGTTTCCTATTCTGTTTCATTGGTCTGTGTGTCCTTTTTGTCTGCCAGTACTATGCTGTTTTTGTTACTATAGCTTTGTAGTATATTTTGAAGTCAGGTAGTGATGCCTACAGTTTTGTTCTTTTTACTCAGGATTGCTCTGGCTATTCAGGGTCCTCTTTAGTTCTAAATAAATTTAAGAATGATTTTTTCTATTTCTGTAAAGAATGACATTGGTATTTTGATAGGGATTACATTGAATCTGTAAATCAGTTTTGGTAGTATGATCATTTTTACAACGTTAATTTTTCCAGTCCATGAACATGATATATCTTTCTATTTTTGAGGTGACTTCTTTAATTCTTTTCATCAGTGTTTTATAGTTTTCCTTGTAGATATATTTTAGATCCTTGGTTAAATTTATTCCTAGGTATTTTATGATTTGTAGTAGCTATTGGAAATGGGATTGCTTTTCTAATTTATTTTTTCACTAGTTTGCTGTTGGCATATAGAAATACTACTGATTTTTGTATGCTAATTTTGTATTCTGCAGCTTTACTAAATTCACTCATCAGTTATAACAGTTTTTTGGTGGAGCTTTTAAGGTATGTGTATGTATGATCACTTCATCTGAAAACAGGGACAATTTGTCTTCTTTCTTTCTGTTAAGTGAAAAGGTCATATACACAAACTGGCCCCCAAAAGCTGAAGGGGCAGAGGAAACAAAAAACAAAACAGACAAATCCAGTTTGTCTACAAAGTGTGTTTTGCGAACTTGCAGACAGAAACATGGTCTTGGGTTGCCACAAGACAAGTACATCACTGCACTGTTACTCTGCAGACTCAAGGCTTATATAGCATAGGAAAAGGTTAAACATGCTCCAGCAAGACAATTAAAGACAACCCTCCAGAATGGGCAAAATGCTGTATGTATAATAGCCTATAATTTGTGCAGTAATATCAAGGTTGACATACTTACACTAAGCACAGTAAATAAAGTAGAAATCAGGAGGCTTTCACACGACTGGGGCTATTCAGAAGTCAACATGGCAGATTAGCATCCGAGATGGAGTCACTTTTTTCTTCCCACTTTCCAGTTTGGATGTACTTTATGTTTTCTCTTGCATAACTGTGCTGGGAAGGACTTCCAGTTCTATGTTCTAAGAGTGGTGAGAGTAGGTATCCTTGTCTTCTTTCAGTTCTTAGAAGAAAAGCTTTCATCTTTTCCCTATTCAGCATAATGTTAGTGGTGGGGTTTTCATATATGGCCTTTATTATGTTGGAAGTATACTTCTTTTATACCTACTTTGTTGAAGGGTTTTATCCTGATACAATGTTGAATTGTATCAAATGTTTTTCTGCATGTATTGAGATGATCATGTGGTTTTGGTTCTGTTCTGTTGATGTGATGAAGTATGTTTATTAATTTGTGTATGTTGGACCATCCTTATGTCCCTGGGATAAGTCCCACTTTATCGTGATGAATTATCTTTTTAATGTACTGTTGGATTCAGTTTGCTAGTATTGCGTTGAGGATTTTTGCATCTATGTTCATTAGGGATATTGGCTTAGAATTTTTTGATATTGTTGTTGTTGTTTCCTTGTCTGGCTTTGGTATCAGAGTAATCCTGGCCTCATAGGATAAATTTGGAAAAACTCCCTTCTCTTCAATTTTATGGAAGATTTTGAGAAGAATTGTTATTTGCACTTATTTAACTGTTTGGTAAAATTCATCAGTAAAACCATCAGGTCCTGAGCCTTTCTTTGATTGAAGACTTTTTGTTACTGATTTAATCTCATTACTCATTATTAGTCTGTTCAGCTTTTTCATTTCTTCTTAGTTCAGTCTTGGAAGGTTTTATGTGTCCAGGAATTTATCCATTTCTGTTAGGTTTTCCCATTTGTTGGAGTATAGTTGTTTTCAATAGTATCTAATGATTCTTGATCTTTCTGTGGTATCTGTCATAATGTCTCCTTTTTTTGTTACTGGTTTTATTCATTTGGGTCTTTTCTCTTTCTTCTTTGGTTAGCCTAGCTAATGGTTTGCAGATGTCATCATTTCAAAAAATTAACTTTTTGTTTTGTTGATCTTTTGTATTCTTTTGTCTCAATTTTATTTCTGCTCTGTTCTTTTTTTCTTTTTTTTCCCTTTTTCCATAGGTTATTGGTATACAGTAGGTATTTGCTTATATGAGTAAGTTCTTTAGTGGTGATTTGTGAGATGTTGTTGCACCCATCACCCAAGCAGTATACACTGCACCCTATCATAAAAGACCCTATGAGTCTTTTATACCTCACCCCCTTAATGGTGACTCATAAATCTTTCTTCACTCTTTTTTATTCTAATTTCTTTTTTTTCCCTCTACTTGGGCAATTTCAAACAACATATCTTCAAGTTCATTGATTCTTTCTTCTGCTAAATAAAGTCTTCTATTGAAGCTCTCTGTTATATTTTTATTTCATTCAATAAATTCTTCAGCTGTGGAATTTCTGTTTCATTCTTTTTTATGATATCTCTCTTTGTTGAATTTCTTATTCATATTATGACTTCCTAATTTTGTCAAAATGTCTTATTTGTATTTTTGTATATCTTGTTGAGTTTCCTTATGATCATTATGATCATTATTTTGAATTCCTTTTCTGGTAATTCATTGATTTTATTTTTACTGGGGTCTATGACTAGAGAGTTATATTCTTTTGATAGTGTGATGCTTCCTTGCTTTTTCTTGCTTATTGTGTCCCTGCATTGATGTCTGTGCATCTGGTGGAACAGTCACTTCTAAACTTTCTAGAGTGGCTTTTGTAGAGAAAAACTCTCACCCACAGTTGGGTCTTAGTATGTCACTTGGGAAGGGCATGGTGACTCTGTTTCTGGGTAGGTGAAATGGTACAGTCTTCATGCCATTTCTTAATCTATGTTCAACATCAGCAATAACTGTGGGCACCTCACTGTTTAGGCTATAAATGTCTGTGGTAGCAGTGGTGTTAGCATAGGTGTTTAATGTCCTCAGTGGCAAGGGCTTTTAGACTTCTCCTATTCTTATTTTTCCCACAATGGGGAGACGTAACTGAGGGGATCCTTCTTGGTGTCTGGCCTCATATGGTCTAGAAGCAGCTGCTGTGATTCTGTGTTTCAGGTACAAGTGCTTGGAGTGGCTGTGGGGTCAGGGTCCCAGTCTCAGGTTCTCAGGAACCTATGTGGCACCTGAATTTTGGGGTACAGTTTTGCTCTGTGGCATGGTTGAATGTAGCTTGCCTGCAGCACTAGGATCTGTGATTCTGAGATACCACCTAGCAGTTGGGGTCCAGGTGGTTGGGTTGTAGCTATGATTCTACCCTGGCCCAACTCCAGGGAAGAAGGGTTGCTCTGGAAGTTTGAGCCCAGGGTGCAGAGTATGGCTGTAATTCTGTAGCCTGAGCCAATAGGGCCGAGTAGCATCTCAGGTCCTTTGGGATGAGGCATTGTGTAGTGGTGACTCTAGACCCTGAGATGGTGGGGCTCAGCAATATCCCAGACCTTATGGAACCAGGTAAAGCAGCAGAAAGTTCCCCAGAGTGGCCAAACACAGCTGTCATTTGGACTCCGGAGGACAGGGAACAGTATAGTGATGACTCACTGCAGAGAGAGGGGTGTCTCAGTAGCTCAGACTCTAGAGTGCTAGTCCAGTTCCAGGGAAGCAGGGTGCTAGAGTTGTTTGGCCTGTAGTGTGGGGTGTCTCAGCTCAGCCACTGCTCTGTTTTCCTGAGATGCAGGGTACTATGTCAGCTTAGCCCTAGGATGTGTAGCTGCTCAGGTCAGCGAAAGCAGCAATTTCCCAGAAGGTGATGCGCCACTTCAGCTCAGGCCTAGGAGTGCGACTATTCTGGATGGCCCAGATACTGTTTCCCTGCAATGCAGGGCTTTTCCAAGGCACCATTTCCTCAGGAGGCAGTGTGCAGTTTCATCTCAGGGCACTTAGGGACAGGGCACAGCTACAGTTGAGAGAGGTAGATGGAGTTGTTTTGCCACAGCACCATTTACCCAAGAAGATCTAGCCTGAGGGGGTGAGAGTGGGGTAAATGAAGCAATTCCACCTCTACTTGGCCCCACGAGGAAGGGAGTAGCAATTGCTTACAGCTTGGCTTGGGGATGGGTGGCCACTGGGTGGGGGTAGTTTGATGGCAGTTTAGCCTCAGAGATGAAGGGGTACCATAGCTACTCACCCTCGGAGTAAGACACATTCCAGCAGTTCTTCTAGTTCCTAGATGGTGTAGCACAGTAGCAGATTAAACCACATGAGAGGGGCACAGTGCCAGCTCCTTCCCTGAGGGGACCACAGCTATGTGGCCTCCAGGAAGCTTCCCATCTGGGCTTAGTGCCTGTGAGGA
Source organism: Pan paniscus (assembly GCF_029289425.2). Lineage (NCBI taxonomy): Eukaryota > Metazoa > Chordata > Mammalia > Primates > Hominidae > Pan > Pan paniscus. The sequence continues at coordinate 153,093,042 of NC_073256.2, forward strand.
CTGCAGGGGACCCCAGCAGTGAGGTCTGAGATATCCAAGGTGTAGGTGGGGGCTGCTGGGATCCTCTTGCCTACCTTTCACTGTAGGGAGCAGTTCCTCCTGGTTCCCAGCTGATCCTGGTTGAGGGATGAGGTGGTGTCCTGGTGTTACCTTCCATTCTCTGTGTGGCTGTCCTGACTTTCTGTGCTCACCAAAGTTTCTGTTACTCCTTTGACATACTCCAGTGCTCTCCTTTAGTTATTTTTGTTAAAATATCATTGTTTATTCTTTGTTCTGGTTGTCTTTGTAGAAGGGTTGAGCACTAGGGGCTTCTAGTCGGCTCTCTTGCTGATGTCACTCTCCTCATTCATTCTACTCTCCTTGATTTTTAACCTTGTGTTTATATTTTTCCAGCTTGATGTCTGTATGTTACACTCAGGGTAATTTCTCTAGAATCTCTTTCATGAATTCTTCCTTTATCTGTAGCCAGTCTGCTCTTTAGCCTACACATTAAGTTTTAAATTTCAATTATTTTATTTTTATTTAGAGAAGTACTACTTTTTAGGTCTGCTTGTTTATTTTTATCTTCTCCTATTCCTTATTCATGTAGTTTTCTCTTTTTTATGTCTTTAAACAGTAAATGTACCAATTTTATATTGCATGTCGTTATTTCCACTTCTGATTCCACATTCACAGTGTCTTATTTCCTCAAGTGTTTTGAGATTTAAAAATATTGTAAACTCATTTTCCTTGGATATTTATCTGCAGGAATTCTTTGATTACTGGAATGAAGTTGTATTCTTTTAGAAACAATTTGTATTTGTGGCCGGGTGCGGTGGCTCACGCCTGTAATCCCAGCACTTTGGGAGGCCAAGGCGGGTGGATCACGAAGTCAGGAGATCGAGACCATCTTGGCTAACATGGTGAAACCCCGTCTCTACTAAAAATACAAAAAATTAGCCAGGCGTGGTGGCAGGCACTGGTAGTCCCAGCTACGTGGGAGGCTGAGGCAGGAGAATGGCGTGAACCCAGGAGGCGGAGCTTGCAGTGAGCTGAGATATCGCCAGTGCACTCCAGCCTGGGGGACAGAGCAAGACTCCATCTCAAAAAGAAAAAAAAAAAAAGAATTTGTATTTGCTTCATTTTAAAATAAATGTCAAACTTTGAGTCTATTATGGATTGAATATTTTTGTACCCTCCAAATTCATATGTTGAAGTCCTAACCCTCAATGTGACTGTATTTGGAGATAGGTCCTGTAGGGAGATGGGTAAGGTTAAATGAGGTCATAAGGGTGGGGCTCTAATCTAATATAATTTATAAAAAGAGGAAGAGACACAAGAGCACTCTTTCTGCATGCATACACAGAACAAAGGCCACGTGAGGACGCAGAGAGAAGGGGCAGTCTTCAAGCAAGGAAGAGAGATCTCACCAGAAAACTTCCCCGCTGGAACCTTGCTTTTGAATTTCCAGCCTCTGGTACTGTGAGAAAATGAATTTTTATTGTTTAAACTGCTCAGTCTATGGTATTTTGCTGTGGCAGCCTGAGCAGACTAACACAGGATCTTTTAAACAACACTAAGAGTAATAATTTATTCTGTAAATATGCATGACAGCTTTCTAGTGGCTATGAATTCTCAGGGAGGTATTGCTTCCATCTACACAGTTTTGAGGTAGCGATGGGGAAATTTTCCTGTTGCTTCTATGCAGGTTATGTTTTCCGTTTCTTCCCTCATCTCTCCTGTTCACACTTATGGAGTAGATTCTAGTCCTTTGGGATTCCAGCTTCATTTGGAATCTCCTGTTGGACTTCCTACCACTGCCCAGCTCCATTTTTATTCTCCCACATGGAATGTGGTCATTAACACGGAAGCTCAGACGCACCAGGGCCCAGCAGACAGCCCTGGTGAAAGCAGACTTCCCACTGCCTATCTCTCTGGCTTCCTTTTCCACTTTGATTTTTGGCCTCTGAGAATTGTTCTAATTTTTTTCCAAGTTTGGTAATACATTGAAAACATTACAAAACTGTCTCCAGCATCTGTAGTTGTTGTCCTGTGAGAGGATAGTTCGGGGTATTCAGTCTCCAACACTGCCAGAGATAGAAGCTCACTTAGTTCAGGACCATGTCCAGTCAATTTCTTCCTGGTGAGGCACTGGGGAGGGGAAGAACTCGTCTGTTCTGTGGGGATAGTGAATGTGGCAGACAGGTACATGGATGTCCCCTATGAACTACACTTCCTGGTATTCATTTCCTATCTGACATTGCCTCTGAGTTTGGCCATGTGGCTTGCTTTGGCTAATGGGACATTAGTAGCCATGATGCAAGCAAAGTCTTTAAAAGTGTTCAGGTATTGGGGCTTTTCTTCTGGGAATCCAGTTGCCATGTTCTAAGGAAATCTAGGCTATGGGCTGTCAAGGAAGCCATGTGAAGGAGTTGTAGAAGATAAGACACCACAGAGAGTCGGGTTAACTGAAGCTCCTAGACAAGCTCGCAGCTGAATGCAGTGGCCTGGGTGAGCCACAGAGACCGTAGTGCTACCCAGTAAACCCAGAAATAGAACCCCCCCTTAGCCCAGGGCCAGATATCATGAAACTCTGTGCCCCAAGCATGACGAAGCCCTGGGCCAGGCACAGAGGGAGATTCACGCAATGCATGTCTGTTTGGTTGTGGAGGAAGAATGATGAGAAATAGTGAATTGATGCTATTTTAAGGCACTAAGTTTTGGGGGAAGCATACGCAGCATAAATAAACCAATGAGGATTGACCTGTGTCTCCAGTTTCCCCCAGGCTAGGGACACACATGTAGGAGAGTTAAATCAGAGAGTCTGGTTGAAGAATTTCTGTCTTGGCTTTTTATTTCAATCCTCGTGTTTTATGTAAGTGTGAAGGCTGTCACACATTCCCTGGGGGATTTGGTGCAGCATCATCCTCCCTTGAGGCCTCATTTTCTTCATCTCTGACATGAAGGGCTTGGGCCACTGGTTCCTTGAGTTCCTCAGGTCCTTTGCAAATCTAGGTTTCAGTGTTCTATGTATACTGAACACTGGTTTGGATCTGTCTTCCTACTAGGCCCTCAGGGAGATAAGAACAGAAATAAAAAGCACCACCTCTAACCTTGTGAGTTTGGATTCCCAGTGGGGAACACACCTTATAGACACATCCACTAGACTCACATGATGGCATAGAATCCAGGAATGCCTTTCAGGTTCTATTGCCTTTTCCTGTGGACTGGACCCGCGGTTTGATGTATGAGTCAGGCAATAGGTATCCACTGCTCTCCTCTATCTGCCTGGATATAAGCTAGATTCTTGTTTTTTAAGAGACAAGGTCTCGCCTTGTTGCTCAGGCTGGCCTTGAACTCCTGGGCTCACGTGATCCTTCTGCTCAGCCTCCTGAGTTGCTGGGACTACAGGTGTGCATCACTGTGCCCAGGCATAAGTTAAATTCTGTAATCAGAAGCAAAGCGAGTGGGCAGGTCTCTCTGGGATGGTGCTTTGCTGCCGAGACCTGTGGTGTAAGATGAAGTTAACCCTTAAACAGCCAGGAAGTTTGCTCCAGACCACAGGGCCCTGCACATAGAAAAGATTTGGTAGTTTCAGGAAGAGAAGGAAAGCCACTGTGGCTTTAGACTCAGTGAAATGGGGCTGGGATAGGGTGAGGTTAGAGTGGCAGGCGGGATTCCACGTCATGAAGGGTCTGATAAATCATGGGGAAGAGTCAGGACTTTTCTCTTGATGGTGTTGAAAAAGCAATGAGGAGTGGCATGGTTAGTTTATGTCTTTGAAGATCACTAGTTATTGCTGTTTGGAGACAAGCTTTTCGGAGGGAGGAGTTGGGGCTGGGATCAAGAGATTCAAAGGAAGCCAGGACAACCGCAAATGAGGGGCCTCATTCAGGCCTCGAAATCAGGTCAAGCGTCCACCCCCACACCAGTCAACTTCAGGCAGGCAAATGGAGCCTCAGCAAGGGTTTCATCAAGGAGTTTAAAATGGGAATTAGGGTGTCTGTGGATGTGGGGGTGCTGGGGAAGCCAGGTCTGGAAGGGGATGTCAGAGAGTCACCCTCGGGGACTAAACAAGTTGGAGCTTGTGGGAAATGCAAGAGGCCGAAGCTGTCTGGCCCCTTGACTGTGGTCATGGAGGGAGAGTAGGTGGGAGGGCCATGGAAACGCTGCCGTTAGGCAGTGTTCCCCCTCTGGTCACCGCTGCCTCTGTGACCTTCATTGCCTCTGTGTGCCTGGTGGGATCAGATGGTCAGCAGGGCTAGTGGTCAGGACATGAGCAAGGATGGCTGGGGCCCACCAGACAGCTCTGCACCTGCTCATACCGGAGAATGGCCTCTGCCTCCCTCCTACCTCCCAAACTACACACAGGTCCTCCCTTCTTCACCTCTATCTGAGAGCCACTCAGGAGGGACTTAGGGGGTGTAGACCTCTGCAGGCAGGAGCACAGTGCCAAGGTGACAGCACCCAGCCCAACCCCTGCTCCTTCAGCTTGCTAGAATTATTTTCATTTGCTGAAATTGGCTTTCTTCCCACAGTGTGAATTTTGTCTGCTTTCAGCATCTTCATTTCATATTCTGTGGACCCTTTACCTGAGAGAGATGAAGTCTTGTTTCAGTTGAAAGTTTCCGGGAGAAGAGCTCTGATGAGGCTGGATCTAGTCAGCTTCTCAGGCATAGAAGAGGGGGTGGGGAGGGTCTGAGGAAATATGGCCCCTATGGTGACCCTGGAGAGGGATTAGGGGTGGGATGGGCAGTTTCCAGGCGAAATGGGTAGGGGTGTCCTAAGTAGATATCACAAATCTGTTGCTATGTTTTGCATGTCTGTGTGTCTCCAATATTCATGTTGAAACTAAATGCCCAACGCAACAGTATTACGATGTGGGGCCTTTAGGCCCTGAGAGCTTAGCCCTTCCAGATGGGATTAGTGATCTTATAAAAGGGCTTGAGGGGCGAGTTCACCTCTTTCATCCCTTCTGCTCTGTGAGGACACAGCGTTCATCCCCTCCCAGGATGCAGCAACAAGGTGCCACCATGGAAGCAGAGTTTGGGCTCTCACCACCAAACCTGCTGCTTCCTTGATCTTGAACTTCCCAGGCTTCAGAACTGTGAAAAATATTTTTTATTGTTTATAAAGTACCCAATCTGTGGTTTTTTGTTTTAGCAGCACAAACAGACTAAGACATCAATGTATCACCATTGAGCCCAGGTTACTCAGGCTGGGGGAGGTGGGAGGTGGTTTCCCTGAGAACGTGGGGGCAGACAGACTCAATAGTGACTTCTGAGAAGGAGAGAGAGAACTGAAGGTCTGATTTGGAGAGGCCACAGATGTTATCAGCCTAAGGAGCAAAGCCGAGAGCAGGCTTGGGAGAATGGATGTAAGTTGGGAGCTGAGTAAATACTGGAGGGAGCTGGAGGTAAGTGTGGATACCAGGTGAGGGGTCCTCAATACATGCCTCTTCATAGCAGTCTGGGTGGTCTGACTCAGATGGTCACTGCTGTAGCAAGCCTGGAAGGAAGAGGTTAGTTAGTTGTCCCAGAGAAGCTGGGGAGTGCTTCCTGGAGGAGGCAAGATTGTTCTGTGTTCCTCATCATTTTACTGAGTTGAGTCTGCTCTCCTTTCCTCTCTTGATTCACTTCCCCCATTTTTGGTGTTTATCACCTCTGCTTATAAGAGAAGAAGTTAGGACTGGGCATGGTGGCTCATGCCTGTAATCCCAGCACTTTGGGAGGCCAAGGCAGGAGGGTCACTTGAGGTCAGGAGTTCAAGACCAGCCTGACCAACATGGTGAAACCCCATCTGTACTAAAAATACAAAAATTACGTGAGTGTGGTGGCACATGTCTGTAATCCCAGCTACTTGGGAGACTGAGGCAGGAGAATCGCTTGAACCTAAGGGTCCCTCAATGGATAAAGAAGTTTGGAGATAGATAGACAGACAGGTAGGTGGATAGATAGATAGATAGATAGATAGATAGATAGATAGATAGATATTAATAGATATTAATAGATGCAAATATATAATGGAATATTGTTCAGCCCCAAAAAAGAAGGGATCATGTCATCTGTCATTGGAGACAGATGCTTCCATATCTTGGCTATTGAGAATCATGCTTCAATGACCAAAATATATAAGGAGTTCATATAACCCAATAGCTAAAAAATAACCCAATTAAAAATGGACAAAAGACCTGATATTTGTATCATTACATTTATTTTATAGGAGAGAAAACTACGTCTCAGAATAAATCAGAACTTTCCCCGGGCTAGCTGACTAGTTAAGTGTGGTGACAATTCACAAGCAGATCAGCCTGTGCTTGTACCTCCTCTCTGTGTTGCCACTGACTGGGGGTGGACACCATTTCTCTCTCTTTGTTGGGAGCAGAATTTTGCCTTTCCCTCTTGGGACTAGAAAAGCCTGCAGTCATTGCTGCAGGTGTGATGTTGTTTCTTAGCCCGTGTCAAGATCAATTAGCCCTTCTCCATAGCTCCGACTCTCTGAACACTTCAGCCATCTGGCAATTATGAAGTCTTTCAGCCTGGCAGTTATTTCTTTGCTGGCATCTTGAATTTCTCCAGTTCCCCTGGTGACTTTGTTAGAGGTGTGGATGAGGTGACCCACAGTAATGTTAAATTGCATGTCTCAGGAGGCCTGGGCAGGTGGATTGCTCAGTGAAGCTCTTCGAAGTGTCCTTTTGCCTGGTACCCACAGGGAAAGTCAGGCCAAGGTATTTCAGGGACCCTGGGTGGAAGGCAGCAGATCTCGATCTGAATCCCTCTTACTCTCTGCCTCTTAATCTCAATGGACATTTCCTCACTTGTGAAATGGTGATGACAATAGCTCCGGAAGTTGGGTGGAGCTGAGGAGGTGACAGCTGTGGAGTGGCAGTAATAAGTTGGGAACATTTCTCAAACTTCAGTGGGCACAGGGTCTCTGGGGATCTTATAAAAATGAACATTCACTTGAAGCTATTAGATCTGGGATAGGGCCTAAGACTCTGCATTTCTAATATTCTCCAGTGATGCTGACGCCTGACAGGAGGACCACACTGTGTGTAGCGAGGGTGTGAAGCACTAGGCAGATGGCAGGGATGAGGGTGGTTATTTGTCTAGACAACGAGATCCCAAACACAGAAGTTTACTAACAGAAAACCAAAATCACCAAGGGATCCCACAGTGGTAGAGAGAGTAGAGAGAGAAGCACGGCATCTCAGGCTCAACGCAGGGAGCACACAGGTCCATGGGCTGGGGTGTGTGCCCACACTTCCTAAGCTTGTACCCTGGTATGCATCCTAAGCACATTCCAGGGGCTGTGGCAGATGGTGCACAGTAGATGGAGAGGGAGATGCTTTAGTTCTGTTTCACCAATGACCAAACTGATTCCGTAGAGATTAGGTGCCTTGCCCAGAGTCACACTGTAACAAGGGACAGAGCTGGGATAGGAGCACCCTGGCTGTCTTGCTCCAAGCCCATGGCATCTCCTTATTGAAGGGCAGAGGGAATTGAAGGGGGTGTATGTGACAAGAGGCTCTGGCACCCCTTGGGACACTGGGGGATGGGAGCCCACAGTCTCCAGTTGCTGTCCCCGTAGAGCACTCTCTTCTCCCACTCTGTCCCAGAGACTCACTCGGTTTTCCTGCCTACTCAGAGCAGCCATTAACCTCATCTGTCCATGGCACCCTCTGCCCCAATAGCCCCCGGCTGCAGGGCAGTGTGGCCTCCCAGCAGCCACAGGCTTGTCTCAGCGTATCGAATGCTTATAATTTTACATCATCTCAGTGTCCATTTTTAAATTGAAGCTTAATTTTTTATACCAGAAGCAGGGTTCAGTCCCCGTTGGCACAGTTGTTAATGATATCCCCAATCCAAGTGGCCCCAGGCGATGGCCAGAAATAAAACTGAGAGGTCTGCCTTACCTAGCAGGCTGGGCTCCTGGCTCTTCTGCCACTTCCTTAAAGGAAACATTCAGACATTTGCCACCTCTCAGACACAGCATGACCTCCTAGAAATAGTGCCTGCTTGCTTTAAACCCAGCATTAAAGCTCCCCACGGGAAACCTGTTGGGATAACACCCTGGGCCCAGTGAGGACGTTGGCCCATGGGTCACTCCCACCACCCACTGTGCCGTGCTCCCTGACCTCCCTGTGTGCCTGTGTACGTGAGTATGTGTGAGTGCGTGCGTGTGCGTGTGTGTGTGTGGCCTCCTGCATGCTGTGTACTTCCCAGGGTCTGTGAGTACTAAAAATGCTTAAAATTTCACATTGTGGTTGTGTCATTGAAGCCGTGCCCACCATCTGACCCCTGATGGGGACTCACGCAGGTAGGTTCCTGCTGGCACTCTTTTGTCTGGGCCTCTCAGCTGCTGGCGACAGTAGTTACCGGCTGAGTTGATAATGGAACTCAAAGAGTTTCATTCAAAACACCCTCTTAGTGCCTCGCCCTGGAAGCAGATCAGAAACTAAACTCACAGAATCAGCTGTGGGACACAGTGAATGCCCTGATCACCCCCTGAGAGTCTCATTTCCCATGGGCCATATGACAATGTTCCAGCCAATGGGTGTGAATGGAAGTGCGCAGCCGACCTCTAGGCCACACCTTTTATTCGTTTATATTTATTTATGGATTCATTATTTTAGAGACAGGTTCTCACTCCATTGTCCGGGCTGGAGGGCAGTAGTGTGATCACAGATCACCACAGCCTGGAATGCCTGGGCTCAAGTGACCCTCCCATCTCAGCCTCCCAAGTTGCTGGGGCCATGGGCTCGTGCCACTGTGTCGGCTAATTTTTTTTATTTTTAGTAGAGAGAGGGTCTCACTATGTTGTCTATGCTGGTCTCAAACTCCTGGGCTCAAGCAATTCTCCTACCTCGGCCTCCCAAAGTGCTGGGATCCTGACAGCCGTGAACCACTGTGCTCGGCCTCTGCATCTTTTAAGAAGAAAATGGCTTGTCTCCCAAGACCTGATTTCCTCCTTCCTCCAGCTGGAACTCAGATGTGGAACAGAGGAAGTGGCTTCAACTGTGCAGGTGAGGTCAGTGCCTGAAAGAAGCAAAGCAAAAAGAGGGAAGGTCCTTGGCGCTGGGATTCCCTGTGTGGCTGAGCAAAGACCCGCCCTGGACCCACACACCTCCAGGCCATTACCAGCAAGAGAGAGAACTGGGTATTGTTGGACTTCGATATTTTTGGGCCTCTCTTATAGCAGCTTAGCCTGTCCCTTCAGGAACTCATAATCAGTGGTTTCGAATCTTAACTCGGAACCTTGAGTTATTTTAGTCATTGAAGTTTTCCTTTCCTCAGGGATTGTTTTTAACCTTCCTGCCCAAGTCAGTTTCCATAATGTGCTTTCTTATTTCCACATACCTCCCTGTCGAAGCACTTATGGTTATAATTTTGCATTTATGGTTGTGCATCTATGATCGACATCTAGCTTCCCTACTGGGCCTTGAAAACAAAATTTGTCTTTCTTATTTTTGCTTACTCATGTAAGCACCTAATAATGTATCTCAGCACCTAATACAATGATGCCATGACTTTTTTAAAGCATGGATGAATGAATGAATGAATAAATGAGTGAGAGAGGAAGGGAAGAAGAAAGAAAGGACAGAAGGAGGGAAGAAAGGACAGGAGGAAGGAAGGAAGGAAGGGAGGGAGGGAGGGAGAGAGGGAGGGAGGGAGGGAGGGGAGGAGGGAGGATCTCAGTGATTAAAGCTTTCGGAGATGTGAAACCTCAGTTTGGAGTTAGTGTGAGATAGAACTGGCACATAGGAAGATGGAAATCTTCTGTTGGTGTGCTCATCCCCCCACCTCTGTTTCTCCTAGATCACCCCTATAGGAAAAGGGAGCTGCCTGTCTAGAGGTCTTGGGTCCCTGAGATCCAGAGAAAGAGAAAGGACTGGGCACAAAGGGAAGTTGCTGGTGCACTTTCTTGGAATCCTAACAATAACAAGACACCTTATCGAGCATCTCGGAAACTCAGAATCAATCTTCAAGCTGCATTTCATGTGCCACATTCTCCTGGCTCTCAGAGAGCCTTTCTGTTATCCCTCTGTACAGTGCACCTCTTCTTGTATCTTTTTATATCAGCAACTGCTAACTTACAGAAGGCTGGAAGTGTGGGACATTCTTCTGGAACTCTTTGAGAGTCTGTCCCTGACCTGCTGCCATCACCTGTGTGTCCTGTAGTGTGTGTTTCCCACAAACAAGGACATTCTCCTGCATAACCACACTGCATCCATCAAAATCAGCAGGCTGGCACTGATGCATGGCTACATCCCATCCTCAGACTCACCCGAGTTTCCTCAATCATCCCGGGAACATCCTTTGTATACCAAAAGTATAACCTATTGCTTCAGTTATCACGCCCCTTTAGAATTCTTCTTTCCCTGACTTGGAGGGCCTTAACACTTGAAAATTTCAGTCCAGTCCTTATGTAGAATACTTCTTGCCCCAAACTCAGATTTTCTTGATGTTTCTTCAAGATCAGATCCAGGCCACCAGATTGTTGCCAATATCCTTTGGCAAGGATATTGCAAAAGCAACATGGTGCTTGTGTTGTCCCATCCCTTGAATAAGATAGAATGCCCCATCCCACTCCACTGTGAAATGTCTTTTCCTTTACAAGTACTAAGTATTATTTGGGGAAGTTACATTCAAAATATGTTCATATTCCACTCTTCAAGATATGTTCAATATTATTTATCAGTATAAACTAGCAGTTTCCTGTTTTATTCTATGAATTATAATCTATTACACTCATTCTGATGCTCTGGTTTCTCTGATTTAGTCAGTGGGAACCCTGTTAAGTTGGCTACCATGTCCTATGGACATGTTCCTTTTATTCTTTTTACACTACTTTGATCTCTGGCACAACATGTGCCAGGGTCATTTTGTACATTCCCTTTCTTAGCCTTGGACATAGGCATGGCTCAAGAAGCCCTGATTCCTTTTAGAAGAGAATGGTGTCTAGAGGCCAAATCAGGATGTGAGGTGTGCTCCTCACTAATGGAGTGTGGCTGCTTCCAGGCGCTGCCATTGGGCATTTGTGTCTATGTCTATTTCTGTATCTATCTGCATAGACTGAAACCATGTGTTGACTGAGATGAGTGATTTCAATCCACCATCAGAGAATGTATTCTAGCTTTCACCCTTCTGTATTGTAAGTCCTTCTCCCACTGAGAAATCTAGCTTCTCTCCCCCTTCATATATTCAACCATTCAATGAATCCTCCTGTATATGTCAAATCTTCCATGTCTATTGCCACCACCTACCCCACACAGACGCTCCCCTACTCCAGCTTAGGCTCTGAATTCCTCTTCCAGCTACCCCATGCATGGCTGCCCAACTCCCCGTGCCTGGGCTCCAACACTTCACACAGAAGGCATTCAATAAATGCCTGTTGTGTGAGTGAAGGAAGAACATCATGGGTAAAGCACAGAGGGAAGGAGGGAGGAACCAAGTGGGTCAGTACCGCTGGAGCAGGAGCCTAGGACTAGCTTTGGAGCAGGGAAGATGGAGAGGAGAGCTCAGAATTCTGTGGAAAAGAGGCTCTCTGAGTCCTCAGAAGAGTAGGAAGTTAAGAGCCATCTTTTGGCTGGAGGAGAATAGATGAGACCTGTGTTTTGGAAGCGGCTCTCTGATTCCTCAGAAGAGTAGGAAGTTAAGAGCCATCTTTTGGCTGGAGGAGAATAGATGAGACCTGTGTTTTGGAAGCAGCTCTCTTGCCAACCTATGAAGGAAGAGCTATAGGGAAGGGAAGAGAAAACCGGAGGGCCACAGAGTGACTCGGGAAACAGGCAGTGCTGTGTGTGTGTGTGTGTGTGTGTGTGTGTGTGTGTGTGTGTGTAGAGGGGCCTAGGGGTCCAATCAGAGGCCATGTCATCTGGTGACATTGTGACCTTCTGTTCCTGACTTTCAGTTCTATAGTTACTTCTGCAAATGGAAATGCAGTCTCTCTCAGATGTGATATTTTCGATGCTCTCATGTATAAATGCATAAAAAAGAGAGATTCTTTTCATACTTCATCTACTTTCTTGTCAGTCTCAGCTTCATTTTCAATTCCCTACTTCAGTGTCCTAATTTCCTTCTTGATGGATTGCTTGATTCCATCCTTGTCGGCTCACTGCTTAAGAAAAGCAGCGTGAGCGTGGGGTTGGGTTGTCTCTCTCTCTCCCTCTTTTTTCTTTCTTTTCTTTAAATTCTAGAAGCAGCTGGGGAATGTGGTTAGTTGTACTGAAGGCGGGATCTAGTGACTGGATCCATTTTTAGATCCCACATGCTGTTATGGCTGGTCTTGGGCGGGGGTGACCACTGGACCCCTAAAAACAGCTCCAGGATGGGAACTAATGGTTGCTGAGCATGCATATAAACCAATATAGGACTATGTACTGTGAACATTTTCTCACCTCTGATAACCTGATGTGTTTTCTTTTTTGGTCCTTATTTACTTGGTTGTTTTCCACTTTTGCCTTGTCATCTAGGTTGCTTAGGGCTACAATATCATTCACTTAGAGCATGCACTCTTCCCTTTTATAGAAGAGGGAACTGTCTTAGTCCATCTGCGTTGCTATAAAGGAATACCTGGGACCAATACCTAAGGTTCTGCAGACTGTATAAGGAGTATGGTGCTCGCATCTGCTCAGTATCCCATGAAGGCCTCTGCTCAGTATCCCATGAAGGCCTCAGGCTGCTTCCACTCATGGTGGAAGGTGAAGGGGAGCCAGTGTGTGCAAAGACTACACAGCAAAAGAGGAAGCAAGAGGTGAGCAGAGGTGACAGGCTCTTTAACAACTACCTCTGATGGGGACTAATAGAGTGAGAACTCACTCCCCTCCCCTCCAGAAGGGCATTAGTCTATTCATGAAGGATCTACATCCATGTCTCAAACATTAGGCTCCAACAGGTTCAAATTTTAACATGAGGTTTTGGGGGACAAACGTCCAAATTACAGTAGAAATTAAGCTGTTAAGTGACTTCCCCAGAAACAGCTACTAAATCACAAGGCCTAGAATGAGAGTCTCTCTATGGAATAATGGATCCCAAATTTTAGAGTTATAAGAACAATTCTGGGTTCCAGAAATTTTGATGCAGTGGTTTGGGAGAGGGCAGAGCACACCACTTTTTAACAAGCAACTCTGCCATTTATAAGCTTGTGTAATCGGGAAAATTACTTGGTTTCTTTGAGTCTCAGCTTTCTCATTTGTAAATTGGGAACACTATTCCTTACTTACTAGCTGTTCTTTCTGCCCAGAATGCTTTCACCCGCATATCCTCTCTTTCACCTTCCATGAGACCACCCAATTAATATAGCCTCCTGTGGCCCAGCACCTCCAATCCCCTCACACTGCCTGACACTTTTTCCCATAGCATCTGTGACCTAATGTGCTCCAGATGCACAGATTTATCGTGCTGGTCACTCATTGTCTGCCTCCTTCCTCTAGGATGTTGGCTCTGTTGGGTAGTTATTTTCAGTGATGTGACTCAAGCGCCTGGGAGATGTGCAGACACACTAGACTGTTTTGAAGATTAAACTTAACATCATCTTTATGCAGTTAGCACCGTTCTTGCTGTGCAGAAAAGCCTTTTGATAGACGGTGGTTATTATCAATTTCCCTCTCTGCTGGCTTTGTCCTGGAGCCCGCTTCCAGCACCCCTCACCCCACATCTATACATCTTCCCTCATACCAAAGCTCTCCTGAGGCACATTTCCAAGCCTGGCACCCACCTGTGCCAGGAACTGTCACTATTTTGGTTTTATACCCAAGGGTTGGCAGAGCAAGGCGTGCATTCTTCTTGGTGAGGGAGTGGAAGGGCTCTGCTGGATAAGTTTCAGAGAGAGAGAAGTGGCTGTGGCTGGCGGGGCTGCACCAAGTGTGCATCCCATTTCCTGGGCTAATGGAAGCCCACACCAGAGGCCCGATCCCTGCTCAGCTACTCTCCTGTTTCTGCACGGCCAAGGGTGAGGCAGGGAACAGGCTGTGCAGCTAGGTAAGAGCACCTTGGATCATATATCTAACAGCTGCCCTGGGGCTGGGAAACTGTCGGAGGGGGTGAGCTGCTGAGACTGAAGACCAAGCAGGATGGTCTCAGGGTACCCAAATTTGAGGTTGTTATGGACTGAGTATATCCCCCAAATTTATATGCTGAAACCCTAATCCGCCTGTGATAGTATTTGGAGATGGGTCTTTGGGAGGTAATTTAGGTCATGAGGGCAGAGCCCCCATGATGGGATTAGTGCCCCTATAAAAAGAGATGGGACAGAGCTTGCTTTTTCTCCCTGCTCTCCATCATGTGAGGATAAAGCAAGAAGACAGCCTTCTGCAAACTAGGAGGAGAGTCCTCACCAGAACCTGGCCATGCTGGCACACTTCTCTCAAACTTCACAGCTTCCTCAAATATGAGAAATAACTTCTGTTGTTCAATTCACCCAGTCTATGGCGATTGGTTATGACAGCCTGAGCTAACAAAGACAGGAGCCCTGGGGCTGAGGACCACATTCAGCTTCTCCTCTCAGCCAACTTCTAACTAGGTCCCTGAGTGTGCTGGATGCTTTTCCCACCCATACAAGGGCAACCATTAGCTTCTGGACACCCTGGCTGTGGGACAGATGAAGGAGGAAATGGTGTTGCGTGTTTCAAACTGTACGCCAACCCTAGACGAGGTGATATGCCCAGCATCTTCACAGGATTGCTTTGAAGCCCCCACTTCACTGGTAATTACAGTTTAGTATCTGTCTTCCTTGCTAAATCATGAGCTTCTCAAGGGCAGGACTGAGTCCCTTGTTCACTGTGTGTCCGCAGCACTCAGCTCAATGTCTTGTACATAAATATGTGTTAAATTAATCAATAGTTAACAAAATGTTAAAATGGAACTCTTTCTGTTCCTAAAGTCTAGAATCAAAAAGGTGATTAGTATCTCTAAGTTCCAGAGAGAGAGACAATGGATCAAATGTGTGGGGCTCACCTAAATGTGTGAGGTCACCTAAACTGCTTTTGCCACCTGTACTGTAATAGTTCTATTTAGGCCCTCAGTTGATTGGTTGATGCTCTTCTACATTGGTGAGGGCAGATTGTCTGTACTCAGTCTACTGATACAAATGCTAATCTCTTCCAGAAACATCCTCACAGACATACCCAGAAATAATGTTTTACCAGCTATCCGAGGATGTATCAAAGCATCCTTCAGCCCAGTTGAGTTGACACATACACTTAACCATCCCAAGGGGATTTGAGGCAGAAGCCTTTTCATGTCTTTCCTGGAAATCACAGAAGTAGAGGACTGCTGGTGTGCAACATAAGACCTGGGTTCAAATCTGCTCATTCTCCATCTAGTTGTGCAAGCAAGGACAAGTCACTTCTCTGAGCACACTGCTCATCATCAGGAAGACGGGAATAATGAGAGCTTGTCTTTCAGAGCTGTTTCAAAACTTAGAGAGTTGTAAAAAGTGCTCAGTACAGAGTAGGCATTCAATAAAGAATAGTGGCAATAATAACAACAATAAGACTGTTATTGTTATTCCCCGTTCTGAGAAAACCACCTTGCATTTAATAGATGTTCAATGAATTATTCTGGCTGAGTTAATTTTCTTGTGATACTCAAAAACAGGAATGTCCTGACTGCAGACAAAAAGGCTCACTCAATTAACTCCATGTTTTGAAGTGTCAATAAGGGCAGAAAAAAGGCATTTCTTTGCTTCTTGTTTTTATGATCTCATCATCTGCTATGGTTTTTAGATGAGAAAATGTGATTGTCAATTAAGAATCTGAAAAAGTGTTCCCTTTATTAAAAGACACACACACAAAACATAAGCACCATATTTCACACTGAATCGGAGCTGCTGCTGGCTAGCTGAAATTTACTGCCTCGTGTCCCAGCAAAGAGAATTTGCAGCTGGATTAATGCCCCTTTCTCTGGTAGTGAATCAATTTTGTACTTATGGCCGTATTTTCACCCAAGTGATGGGCAGCAATGGCTGCTATTTTGTAGCCACTGTAGGAAAACTCAGGGGTACCTCCCAAGAAAGGCACTTTGAGCATCCTCCATGAATAATGTAGCCTCATGACATTTTCTGGGGAGAGGCGTTTTAGTAAGTCCAGCTTGGTCATTTCAAAGATGGGAAAACTGAGATGGGGCCTTAGCAAAGCACATACGCTCCTTTCCATCAGGCTGGGTTCCTCACTGTGGCCTCTGAGAGTGGTCCCAGAAGCCTCTCCAAATGCTCCATCCAGAGAGTCTTCTGGGGCCACTTTCCTCTTTGCATCCCACATTCTGGGAATGCCGGGCTTCTTCCTTCTTGGCCTCATGCACCCCTTCTTCTGCCTGGCCTGGCTGTGTTGTGACTCTACCTGGGGTTCTTCTGTTGTCCCTCAGCAGAGGAGTTGTGTTTGTTTGTTCTCATGCTGCTAATAAAGACATACCCAAGACTGGGTAATTTAAAAGAAAAAGAGGTTTAATGGTCTCACAGTTCCACATGGCTGGAGAAACCTCACAATCATGGCAGAAGGCAAATAAGGAGCAAAGTCATGTCTTACATGGTGGCAGGCAAGAAAGCGTGTACAGAACGGCCCTTTATAAAACCATCAGATCTCATGAGACTTATTCACTATCACAAGAACGGCATGGGAAAAACCTGTCCCCATGACTCAATTACCTCCCAACAGGTCCCTCCCACAACATGTGGGGATGTGGGGAGCTACAATCCAAGATGAGATTTGGATGTGGACACAGCCAAACCTTATCAGGAGAGTTCTAGGTTAGGCTCCTGTTGTGTGCTCCTCTCAGCCAGAAAGTTGTCATGGCACTTACACATGTGTCTTTAATCAATGAATGTTTAGCACCAAGCTTCCTTCCTAAGCATCTTCCCTGTACAGATTCCAGGCTCCATGAAGGCCAGCCCCCTCAGTCCCCTGCATTGAGCCCTGAGCATCTTTGTGGAAGGAATGAATTTGCGATAGCTGGATGACTGCAAGGTCCAGATGTAGAGACATGTGGCAGCATCTAGGGGGGTGGTAAGAAGCTCCTTATGTTTGAAATGAAGGTTCTGGGCAAGTGGAGGGAGATGAGATTGGTGAGGTGGGTGGGTGGGCTGGGAGGACACACCATGTCTTACCGGATCATGCACAGATGTCTGGGCCCTCTGCCTCGATGCTGGAAGACGTGGCCTGTTTGGGGTGTGAGTTAGAACCGTACTCTCCAAACTCTGTTGTGCAGAGGAATCACCTGGGGGTAGTGTGAAAATGCACATGGAGACTTCCTAGGTCTGAGTGGCACCTGAGGGTCTATATTTCCCACAAGCTCCAGGGTGAGGCCAGTGCTGCTGGCTTTAGAGCCATCATTTCCATCAGTTAGTGGAGGATGGCATGGAGGCTGAGGGGGAGGGAGGCCGAGACTCCAGTTTGGAGGCAGTCAGAGTGGTCTAGGGTCATGAAGAGGCAGAGCAGCAGGGATGGAAGGAGAGGCAGCCCGTGGAACTCAACCACCATCGGTCATCATGAGGGTTCGGGTATCTGATGCTTGGATTTCCTTAAAAATTTAGTGTCTAGTGGCATGTACCTCACCTGTCAGTGCTTATGGTTGCTTATTTCAAAACTGAAAGAACTCTATTTAAAAAATAATGGACTGTGCAGCCATGCTGCTCTCTGTACCCTGGTACCCTGTGCTGGGCAGAAGACTAGAGTCCTTTCCAGTTCCAGATGAGATTCAGGTCCTCCAGGTGTGGGGCTGGAGCCTTGGCCTTGAACCCAGCTCCTCTGTTTGGAACCTAAGCCTGCTACACCCCTCTCTACTGGGCCTGACCACTGTTTTCCTACCCAGATAAGCTGGGCCAGCCAGCTTCATGCAGCTGCCACATGGTCCTGTTGTTCCTCAGCCTGCAGCTCAGACCCTCCTGTGTCAGAGGAGTCAGGGGAGGCCACAGGGGATTGGTTAAGAATTTGGATTTATTCTAACTGCAAGAGAAAGCTTTTGGTTTTTTAAAATTTATTTGACTCTGATCAGCCCAGATACACAGCCCGTCTTTGGCACTGGACTTATGTGCTGGTCATCTTTCACCTGCAAGGACAGCCCTCTTGCAGAGACCACCACTGCCCTGCCCCTGCCTGGTGCACTTCTTCTTTCCTTCTGGGATACCAGTCATCTTGGGCCAAGCCTACCAGAGTCATGATAGTCCCTGACAAGAGCCACTTGGGTAGAAGCCACCTAGGACAGTCCGCTGGTCACCCGCCCATGTCTATTCTCTTCTTCCCTAACAACAAACCAATACAACTCCCATTTTGTTAGCGGGAGCAATGACCTGCTAAGAGAGTCCACCTCCCAGCCGCCCTGGTCTTGGGCTTGGCTGTGTGGCTGGGTTCAGTGGATGTGATATGAGGGGAAGTTGCTGGATGCACTTCCCAAAGTGCTCCTGCAAAGGGATCTTATTCACCTGGGAATCGCCTTTTGCCCTTCCTCAATTCTCCCTCCTGCTACCTGGAATGAAAGCGTGGAGGCTGGAACCCCAGCACCTGTGTTGTGGGTAACAAATACGTTATTCATGACCCACTGCCAAGAGCAGTGTGTCCTCGCTTGTTGGCAGTTCCAGCTTCTCATGTGGGTCTCTTACATTCCATCCGGCACCTAGGACTTATCAATGAGTGCACCTCATTTCTCTCTCCACAGTATCCTTGGCTGGGTCCAAGTCCACAGGAGAAATTCTGGCACTGTCTAGTCCCTGCTCCTGCTCTGCTGTGAGACCACAGACCCCAGCTCTGCCACCTGCTGGGATGGGCAGAAAGAGCAAACCCCAGGTGTGCTGGGCACCATGCTCTGTTAATAATATATTAGTAATATTCCCGGTTATATTACATGGTATATTTGGGACTAGTCCATCATAAAACAAGTCCTGGAGAAAAGCATATTTGTTGCATTCTTTACTGTTGAAAAAGCAGTCTCAGAGAGATTCTCCAATTCATCATTCCTTTTGCTCCTCACTGGATAATCATTTGTGGCTCTCCTGCTATGAGCTGGAACTTTATGGACTAGATATTACTGAGTTGGCTTTCTAGGGAAAGATATAAACAGTTGATAAATTGGCAAACATGGACAAAGCCAGAAATTAGTGTGATTTGGACAATTAAAATAGGCCGATGGGGCAGAGAATGACCGAGTGATGGAGGAAGGAAGGTAAGAGACATTTAGATTGAGTGACAGAAAGGGACTGGGCACCAGTTCTTTAAAACTCAGTGAGAAGAACTTTCTGGTGAGGAAGAACAGCCAGGACAATGGTCCTCATGCAGGAACTGGCCTGGATATTTGGGGAATTGAGGGTGGGTGAATGGAGCCACACGGGACAAAAAAGGAGGCACGAGAGACCACGGGGCCTCGGCAGGCTTTGGTTAAGAATCCGAATTTTATACTAAGTGCAAAAGGAAGATTTGGATTTTTTTAATTATTTGAAAATAATTTTAGATTTACAGAAAAGTTGCAAAGACAGCACAGAGAGTTCCTGTCTACCCTTCACCAGCTTCCTCTCATGTTAACATCTTACATAACCATGGCCCATTTATCAATGCTAAAAATTAACACTGATGTAACCCTCTTAACTAAGCTACAGACTTTATTCAGATTTCAGTGGCTTGTTCACTGATGTCCCTTTTCTGTCCCAGAATCCTATCCAGGATCCTACGCTGCATTTAGTCATCCCGGCTCCTGAGGCTCCTCCGATCTGTGACAACTCCTGGGTCTGTCCTTGTTTTTCATGACCTGATGCTTTTGAAGAGTAGCAGTCAGCATCTTGCAGAATGTTCCTCAGTTTGGATTTATCTACAGTTTTCCTGTGATTAGACTGAGGCTGTGGGTTTCGGGGAAGAAGATGGAGTGCCCTTCTTATCACATTGTATCTTATCGGAGAGTAAGTGGTTGCAAGAAGATCTATCCCTGGTGGCATGAACCTTGTTGCCTTCAATAGGGTGGTGACTGCCAGGATTCCTCACTGGAGAGCTGCTGTTTTTCCCATCCGTATCAGTTTCCAGGGCTGCTGTAACAAATCACCACAAACTAGATAGCTTAAAACAACAGAAATTCATTCCCACAGAGGATGGAAGCCAGAAGTCTGAAATCAAGGTGTCTGCAGAGCCATACTACTTCTGGAGGCTCCAGGGAGTATCCATCCTCGCCTCTTCCAGCTTCTGCTGGTTGCCAACAGCCCCTGGGGACCCCTCACTCCAGTCTCTGCCTCTGTCTTCACATAGCCTTCTCCTTGCATGACTCGGCATGTCTGTGTCTCTAAGTCTTATAAGAACACCAGTCGTCTTGGGTCTACGGCCCACCCTCATCTTAACCAGTCACATCTGCATAGCCCCAGTTTCCAAATAAGGCCACATTCACAGGTACCAGGGGTTAGGACTTCATCATACCATTATAGGGCACATGATTCCACCCGTAACAACTCCTTCGATTTACACTTGGCAATGATCACTTTCGCTGCTTTATGCAGAATGCTCTGTTGGGGGTAAGGGCAAAGCAGGGAGGCCAATTAAAAGGTCATCACTGTCACTGAGGCAAGAAAAGGGACACTAGGGGTCTAGACCAGGGTGGGGGCAAAGGCCCTGGAGGGCAGGGTCTGCACTCAGAATACATTTTGGAGGTGGAGCCAATAGGACCTGCTGGTGAGTGCGTGGGTGTGTGGGATATTGAGGGAAAGACAAGAATCAATGATTCTCCAATGTCTGGCTGGAGCCACAGTAAAGTGCCGCTTAGTGTGACAAAGGAGACCCATGGAGGGACAGGCTGGCAGTGCTACGTCTGATCATGTTAGGACACCCAAGGAGGGAGGTTAAGGTGCCACATCTCCCAGCCCCAGAGGAGTTGAGGGGTCTCCCAGCAAAGCAATGACAGCCGCAAGAGAAGAGGCCGGGCGCGGTGGCTCACGCCTGTAATCCCAGCACTTTGGGAGGCCGAGGCGGGCGGATCACGAGGTCAGGAGATCGAGACCAGCCTGGCTAACACGGTGAAACCCCGTCTCTACTAAAAATACAAAAAATTAGCCGGGCGTGGTAGCGGGCGCCTGTAGTCCCAGCTACTCGGGAGGCTGAGGCAGGAGAATGGTGTGAACCCAGGAGGCGGAGCTTGCAGTGAGCTGAGATCGCGCCACTGCACTCCAGCCTGGGCGACAGAGCGAGACTCCGTCTCAAAAAAAAAAAAAAAAAAAAAAAAAAGGGAAGAGTTCATCTCTCCTTTGTCCAGTCAAGGTTCTCTGGAATGAGATGGGTCTGTAGGGGAGACATGAGAGGACCCCTCATGTTTGATTCACTTTAAAGATTAACGACCCATTTCCTGAGGGGGATAAAAGGCAAAACCTTTCTGACCACCTAAAATGAAAGATCTTAATCTAATTCTGTACGCTCCTGGCAGCTGTGGTTACATATGCCCGCCTCGTCAGCGATCACACAGTCCAATCTAAAGAGTTTTCTGTTCTCTTTTCAGAAAGCAAAGGTTCCTCGGGCATCCTGAGTTCTGTGTGTGGGGCCGCGGCTGTTTCTGTTGAGCGCTCGGGTGCCTTAATGGCCCGGCATTGATTAGAGCTATTGACCTCTTGGTTTCAAGTAACTGACAAGGTTTCCAATGGATCCAGATAATTAAGGCTTCTCAAATGGCAACTAATAATTTGCATTTGCAGTGCGGCCAGCCTTAGGAGCTCGGGGAACCCACACAGGTGAGAAATGAAAGAAAAAGCTCTTCCTGGTGGTCATCTGATCTTTCCTAATGGAGTCTTAGAAAAATCATTTCGCCCTCCCGCCCTATCTTGCTGAAGTTATTAAGTGACCTAGGGGAGCTATTTTCATTTATTGGAAAGCACTTGGGACCAGCTCACAGCATTAAGGAGTGTGGGGTGGTTCTCAAGTCTATCTCCTGCTTCTCATCCCTCTGTCACTCACGAGGACACTCCCAGAGGGTCTATTCTAAGAGGTCTTTGTGCTTCCAGCCCCTCCCTCCTCGAATCCCTCTTTCACATTGTCACCAGTAAGATCTTCCTAAGCCCAAGTTTGGACCATTGTCCTTCTGCTTTCACACCTCCATTGTATCCAGAATTAAAGTCCAAATTCCTGTGTAAGATGGGTCCTAATTCTTTGCACCCCCCACTTCCTCTCTCCACACCCCTGCCTAGATCGAAGTGGATACAGTGGGTGTAGATCCTTAAACATGGAATTCAGGCTTACCCGTGTGAATTTCTTAGCACTGGAATATCAGTGGGTGAGCCCTGAATGGAGTCCTGACATGTGCTTGAGTGGCTGGGGTCACCCTCTTGAAGTCTGGTGATCTGCCGATGAGAAGAGCATGCCAGCAGCAGCTGCTGGGCCAAGGACAATAAGAAACATGTGGAACCGACTGGGACCCACGCTGCAGCCTGGAGCCCAGCCACACCACGCCTGGTGTAGATCAGCGAAGCCACGACCAGCCCACACAACTGTGGAATGTGAGAACTGGTGCTTATTGTCACGAGCAACTGAGTTTGGGAGTGGCTTGTTATGCAGCATTGTTAACGCCATAGCTGACAGATACTTCCCACATCGTATGATGGTTAATTACATATGAACTTCCCCCCTCAAGACTAAGATATTAAAGGCAAAGACCCTGCTCCTCCTTATCCCAGATACAGCTCAGAGCTGTAATACAATAGGTGCTCAGAAATTGTTGGGAGAAACTAAAATAACTGCACAGGAAGCAAACCCAAAAAAAGGAGAAAAAATCTTTTTTGGGGGAATGGATTGTTTATAACACATGTGTAACAATAACAACGGTATTTATGGAGCATTAGCTGTGTGCCAGGCTGAGTTCTAACACTTTTAAATCCATTTCCTCATTTACTGTTATTATCCTTGTTTTTCAGGTGACAGAGCTGAGGCTCAGTGAGGTTGAGGGATTTGCCCCAAGCACACGGACACTGAGGGGAGGAGCCGTGCTTTTCAGCTCTTCTGTGTATTATTTCCTTTTATCACATAGAGTGAGAGCTGGGCTGCCCAACCCTGTAAGGATGGCAAGTGAGGCCCTGAGGCTAAGGAACCTCACCAGTTGGAACAAGACATCAGGATTTGAACCAGTTTCTGTTTGCTCCCAAAGCCAAACGCTGAAATGGGGCAATGCAAAAGCTCTCCTGGGAAAAAACAAGGCTGGGATGAGGCCAAGGAGAGAAGGTGCTGAGTGTAGGGACAGTGAGCGTGGGGACTGTGTTGGGAACAGAGACGCAGAGAGGGGGAGCTCAGATAGGGCTGGGTAGGGGAGATTCTGGTAGGCAGTTGGATTTCATTCTGTCCTCTCTTGGTAGAAAAGGCTCTGGCTCCAAATGTGTGGAGCACAGGAGTGCAACGTAACTGTCAACTTGTTTTCTTCTGGAATCCATCTGAACTGACTCCATCCTGGAGCCCTGGCTCCTAGGTGGACTTGATTTCCTGGCTTTTCATCACTGCTCCTGTGGCCAGCTGATGTTTACTGTCACTGGTGAGCCAGCCTTCCAGGCTCTGTCCTGTTCATCGTGTGAGCCCTGGGCCAGACACACTTCTGTCATAATAGCAGACAGTTACTGAGCACAAGATAAGCACATTCCCCTCATGCACTCATGTTAGCCTCACAATGGCCTAGAAACTAAAAGCTGTTACCGTTCCCACTTTACAGAGAAGGAAACTGAGTTGCAGGTGTTAGTAGCTGCCAAGTTTACACAGTTAGTAGGTGGTAGAGTGAGGATTTGGCCCCAGGCATTCTAACCACTGAGACCAGGCTCTCAGCCACCAAGCCATGCTTGCCACATGAATACAAGGATTCTCTCAGTCCTCGCCTGTTCTCTTCTTCCTTGCTTGCCCCTCACTTCCCCTGGGCTACCCAGCTACCTATATATTTCATTTTCGTAAATTAGAAAAAAGGTGCCCTTCCTTTTGGACAGATGTAGCCCCCCATCAGGGTGCAAACCTTGGTGAGTGGCATGTGGGCTGACCTCAGCTCTCTCTGCACCCTTGTTCAGCGCACCCCTCACCTCCCTCCACTGTGAGCAGCTGGCAACACCCTGGTTTGGTGTTGCAAGCCTGGCTGTTCTCCAGGTTCCACCCAGATGGCTGTTCTGGCATCTGTCGTTGCCCCACCAGGTGGGGATGGTTGGCAGGGAGGATGCAGACCCTTGTCCCCAATCCCAGCCAGCCAGGCTGCTGCACAAGGGGTAGGGTGTTTGGCAACAGCTGCAGGGAGGTGAGTAGGGTGAGAAAAGAAAGGATGAGAAGGGAAAGGTTTTGATTTTTCTTATGTTGGAGTCAGAAAAAATTAACTTTAACTCCTGACCAGCCCCTCTACTGGCCTGTGCAGCACCTTTTTGAGAATAAGAAAATGCTGCCCATCCCTTAAACCTTTCACTGCCAACTGCAGAGAAAGTGTCCCAAACCGTAATAATGACAAATGTAAATGGCACCC
Source organism: Pan paniscus (assembly GCF_029289425.2). Classification (NCBI taxonomy): domain Eukaryota; kingdom Metazoa; phylum Chordata; class Mammalia; order Primates; family Hominidae; genus Pan; species Pan paniscus. The sequence continues at coordinate 153,117,446 of NC_073256.2, forward strand.
CAGAGCTGCACAGTGGACAACATGAACAACTGTGTATGGCGGCCCTGATCCTGACAAGTCACAGTGTTCTTGAACTTCATTATCTTCACCCATAAAGAGCGGTTTTATAGTCCTTATAGAAATCGGTTAATATGCGTTAACTGATACTATATTATTATTGTTGCTGTTGTCAGATTTCAGTACTGATAGAAATGATTGTGATATTGATGAAGACACTAGGCATTGATAGAGGATTTATGCTCTTCCAATGAGGTTTAAAATCTATTTTCTAATTGTCTGGTACAGTCACATAGCGGTCTATATATCCATTTTACAGGTCAGGAAACTAACTGATGTATTATTCAGTGGCTTGGACAGAACAAGACAATCAGGAAAATCAAAAGCAGCATTCCAACTCCCCCAGTTCTCACTCAGCTTCTCACCATGGTCCTCTGCCCTTCTGGAGCAGTGGTGTGTGTGTGTGTGTGTGAGTGTGTGTGTGTCTGTGGTGTCTTTGTTCAGTGTGTCTTTGTTCAAAGTGTACCGCTGTTGGAAAGTTTTATGAAGTTGCCTTCTGTCATTGTTCCAGATTTATTGCTTTAATTTGTTTTGGCTTTGTATACACAGGAGCTGCATTTTCCTTTGTTCTACCCCGGTTTGAACCTGCCTGTAGGGTATAAAAATATATTTTTATATTTCAGCCTCTACAGTTTTCTTCTCCAGTGACCAATGTTAAGCAAGAAAATGATTTACTTTGGACTTGAGGGTCAGCAAACTGTGAAGTCATTTGTACCAGTAGCACTCATATATTTATGGAGAAAAACATGTACACATGTGCTAGGACCATCGAAGGCCACTGGAGTCCTGTGGGATGAGCCAAGATTTTCAGGGGAATTGTGGTCTCTCTCTCTCTGTCTCTCTCTCTGTCATTTCACAATATATCATCTACCCTGAGGAGATTCTCCCACAGAAATGCCCACTCCACAAGGGGGTCTCTGAGACCTCCACAGAGCTCCCTGGTCTTGTCCCCCCATCCCAGCCATATGGGCTCTTGATGGGTCCCCTGTGAGCTGGCCATGCAGAGGTGATGTCTTAACCTGTGTCCTTTCTCCCACAGCTTCATGGAGGCTGCCCACTGGCAGACTCCATTGTCTCTGGAAAAGTTAAACTGATACCTTGAGACGGTGTGTCACTCAAAGCTTTTACGACATACATATATAACAACATTATGTGGGGAGCCACTGGGGGAAGGAAGAAAGGAAGAAAAGATGTTGGAAGGAAGGAAAGAAAGAGAGAAGGAAAGAAGAAAAGAAGGAGAGAAAGGAGGAAAAAAGGAAACGAGGGAGGGAGGGATGAGAAGCAAGACTAGAGTTTGAGACTGTGAGAGACAAAACCCATGAATTCCTGTTCTTTCCTTCATTTAACTCTTCTTTTTTATGAGATGGAGTTTCACTCGTTGCCTAGGCTGGAGTGTAGTGGCCTGAACTTGGCTCACCACAACCTCCACCTCCCGGATTTAAGTGATTCTCCTGCCTCAGCCTCCCAAGTAGCTGGGATTACAGGCATGCACCACCACACCCAGCTAATTTTGTATTTTTAGTAGAAACAGGGTTTCTCCATGTTGGTCAGGCTGGTCTTGAACTCTCAACCTCAGGTGATCAGCCCACTTCGGCCTCGCAAGTGCTGGGATTACAGGAGTGAGCCACCACACCCAGCCTCATTTAACTCTTCTATGCAGGTATGCAAACTTGTATTTTCCTCCCTCTCTCTTCCAGATGATAGTCACTGGCATCCCCTATAACTTACATTCCCTGATGCCTCTCTCCAGGCACCCTCTCCCCCGCCACCCACCATAGGCAGGGCATGTCCGACTCCAAAGTGTCATTTTTGACCCCTCACTTGCTTACTCCCATTTTCAATCCATCAACAGATCTTGTTATTTTCATGCCTTTCTGTCCACTTTCCTGTCTCCACCATAACTGCCACCAAGGCAAAGCTCCCACTAAAGCCCCCACAGCCCATCTCCACCTGCACATCCACTGAGCAGACGCCATCTCTGCCTGCACATCCACTGAGCAGACCTTCCAACTGACACCCACCTGCTCCCATCACTCCCCTGCATAGCCCCCCGCCAGGGCCCCCTCCTGCTCTTAGAGCAGAACCCGACTTCTTGCCCCATCTCTGAAATCCTGAACTGTCAGTCAAGGTTCTCAGTTGCAAACCACAGAGCACACTCTGCATAGAAAAGAAATCTATCGAAGGAGAGCACGTGGCTTTCAGTATCTCCAAGAAAGCAAGAGAATCAGGCATGGGAGCTTCACCACCAGGTACAATGCCCCCATCATGGGGCATGGCTGCTCCCACGAGTGAGGCCACCCTCCCAGGATGGGAAGGAGTTCCTGGTTTCTGATTTGGGAGATGTGGGCTGAAAATGGGAAGGACTCAGACACCAGGCAGGTGTTTGAGAGATTCTCGCGCAGACACTTGGCAGGATGTGGACAGTAGTCCCCACAACAACTGTGCACACCCTGCCTAGCCCATCTCAGATGCCCTCCGCAGCCATCCTTGCCCCCTGTGACTCTTCTTCCCTTTCCTCCCTGCCCACAGCCTGCTCCTCCTTCAGCTGTCTCCAGTGGCCCTTGCTGCAGGTCTGTCTTCTCCCCCGACACCCTGCTGAACCAGGTCTCTCTGCCCCCCTCTCTCATTGGTCTTTTGCCTTTGCCTTCGCAGCATTGCTGGGGTCCACATCCTGTGGTCTGGTCCACTTCTGACTTCAGCTGCAGCCTGCTGGACAGTTCACAGCACTCAGATGCCCCTCATGCTGCAGAGGTCAATGGGTATGGCTGGATCCCTGTCTCTCCTACAAAGCTGAGAGCTTGCTCACTGGAGAACCAGCTCACAGAGACATGCAGGAGAGGTCATCACCTGGGGGTGCCCCAAAGCTGTGGGGTGGAGCCAGGGTGGTGCCCGAGTGTCCCACCTATTGGGAGTTTTCCATCCACTTCTCAGGTTCCAGCTGCACCGAGCCCTGCAGCAACCCCACGGAGGCCTCCCTAGATTGGCCTTTCCTCCATCACAGCCTCACTCTCCCTCTCCTGCTTCCTGCAATCAACTTCCAAACAAATATGTAAATCCAAGTCCTTGTCTCAAGCCTGCTTTTGAGGAAATCAAAACTAAGTCAACACTTCTCAGGTTGTGATTTTGTGTATGGGGCTGACTTGTGAAATATTAATTTCCTTTGAGTCCAGGAGCCCATGGACTCAATGGGCTCCACTCTATGGCAGCTCCGTGTGTCCAATTTGCCTGTCACCATATCCTGAATGCAGTTCCTGACACATAATAAGTGTTCAATAAATACATGTGAAATAAATGAACAAATGATCGCTGTATTATGGGCTGTGATGCCAATTATCCTGCTTTGAGGAGGCAGTTGCAGGTGTGTCAGGCATAAGACACCGTTCTTTGTGTCAATGTGGCCTGGCTCTTCTGGTTGTTGTGGATTGAACCTGACCCTAATTCAGCCATCTGTGGCCTGACAAAAGGGAAAGCAATGTCCTAGAGCTCTGGCCAACAGACCCATCCTATCCTGGAGGACATCAGGTCCCAGAGGGAGTGTCAGTGTCAGTGGAACGGGAGGCAGAGACAGAGATGGAGCTGAGCTGGGAGCCGATGGGGTTACCGGACACTGCACTTCCTGCCTCACCTTGGAGAGAACAAAACACACACACCTGGGCTGCCCTCATCTCCATTCTAGGCTGGACCCCCCGAAGAGGAATCTCAAGTAAGTTCCCCTTGGCCTCAGGCTGTGTTAGCCAGGCTGAAAGCAGCACCACCTGGAGGTGCACTGGTGTACTTGCTTTGGTTGGTCCCACCTAAAGGTGCATGACTGGAGGTGCTCTGGCCTCTAGGTGCACTGGCAGGAGGTGCTCCCTCTTGAAGGTGCACGGATTTTAGATGCTCTCACCAGAAAGCGCATGGGCTCAAGGTGCTCCCACCTGAAAGATGAATGGGAGGGGCATTTGTTCTCATTCTCAGACAGAGGTTACAAAAGTTTTTCTGTTAAAGATCAGATAGTAAATACTTCAGGCTCTGTGGGCCAGGTCAAAAAGTCTCTGTTTCAACTTCTCAACTCAACAGTTGAATCACTAAAGCAGCCAAAGGCAATACATCAATAAATGGACATGGCTGTGTCCCAGTAAAACTTTATTTAAAAGTGAGCAGATTTGACTCACTGGCCCTAACTTGCCAATCCCTACTCTAAAGTCACCTCAGGGATCCTATCCTGCCCCCGATTGGTGGGCAGGTGTTTCCACTGCCCTGCTCCCTGACACCTCACCTGGAGCCACTGGGAAGTCTGGTTTCTTGGCTGAACTCTCAGGTTTCTGGCAACTCACCTGAACTTATTCTATGTGCACTTCCCTGCCTCCTTTTCCTTCCCTCCCACAGCATGAGAATTGTGAGGGCCCAGATCATGTCCCATGAGCTGTGGAGTCTGGCGTTGGCTCTTTCAATGTTGGCTGTGTGCCTTTGGCTAACGGACTCAGCCTTTCTAAGCAGAGTTCATCTGCCAGCAGGGAGCACTGGCAAGAGACACCGAAGTCAGCCAGGGGTGCATAGCTAATGAATAGAATAGCCAAGGGGCACACTGAAGGGTTGGTAGGACTTGAATGACATAAGGAGGAAGGGTGCTTCTGGTAGAGGGAGCCCCACCTGCAAAGCTCAGGCAGCATGAACTAATGAACCTCTCTCTACAAAATATTGAAAACAAGCAAACAAACAAACTCTGTCATTGACATTGGTACGTAATTTCCTGCCCACCTCTTAAAGTACTTGTGAGGCTCTGAAGGGGTATGGCAGGTGTGGCTGGGGCCTGGATGGGCAGAGGCTGGGGTTTGGTGTCTTGCTTCATCTGTTGCATCCAGGAGCTCTCGGCCCTTTGGGCATTTGATCGGCCTGAGCTAATGTGCCTGAGAAAGGGAAAGGGATGGAGGGTTTTGCACTGGGGCCTGGGCTGGAGGCCTTGGCTGTGCAGATTGTTTCCTCCCAGCTGTGGACCAGGGCTCGGTCCAGAGTTCTTTTCTTTGCAAACCCTGGAGGTTCCAGTGGAGGGGGGCTGCATGGCTGGGTCTTACTCTCAGAACAGCACAAAGCCTGGCCCAGCCCTGGATGTCTTCACCAGCAGAGAATGTGACCAAAAGGGTGGGAGGAGGAGGAAGGATTGGCTCCTCCATACCCAGGTGACACCCCTGCAGCCCACTGAGCTTATCACGGGGTGCTGCGCTCTTAGTCATACAGGTGGGGCCAAGGAGCTAGTGCAATGCATCACTAAAGGGTCAAACCACCTCATTCATCTCCTGGGACTGTGAGGCTCCCGGGAACCCAGTGAGAAACCTGATAGAGAAACGTGCTTCAGGTGGCTCAGGCCCTCTTGTGGGTGTACTCATTTCCTAACGCTGATGTGACAAATTATACAAACCGGTGGCTTGAAACAACAGCAATTCATTCTTTCACAGTCCAAGATCAAGGTATCGGCAGGATTGGTTCCCCCTGAAGGCTCTGAGGGAGAAGCCGCCCCAGGCCTCGCTCCTGGTGGCTGCAGGCAGTCCTGGGCATTCCTAGGCTCGGAGCTGCATCCGTCCAGCCTCTGCCTCCACCTCCACAGGGCCTTCCTCCCTGTGTCCCTTTGTGTCTCAAATCTCCCTCTCCTTTCTCTTACCAGGACACTTGTCATTGGATTTAAGGCTCACCTCAAATCCACATGATCTCATCTCAAGATCTTTCACTTAATTTCATCTGTAAGGACCCTATTTCCAAATAAGGTTACATGCTCAGATACCTGGAGGCTTAAAACTTGGACACAGTTTTTTTTCAGGAACACAGTTCTACCCACTCCAGTGGGTGTGTACCTCGTGGAGGCAGCCCTTCCCCCCAAATTCAGCCCCACCTCCTTCTCACACCTCCCGGTCTCCTTTGGAGGCGCCCTTAAATCTTGCCTCGCCTTCACTGTTTTCTCTCTGTCTGGCTTCAAATCACTCTCATTCCATCTCTTTCACAGCTGACTTCAATGAGCTGAAGGGCAGCCTTCCCTCTCTCCAGGCAGCCACCCAGGCCTGAAACTAATCCTCTCTTCAGCTCTCCTTTTGGGGTCCTGCTGCGTGGCTTTCCACTGGGAAAGTGAGAGGCAGAGATACCGTCCCCTTTGTCTGGTAGCCACAGCCCAGTGTCCCAGGGCTGGGCTGGGTTCTTAATAAGTTTTGGGGGATGAGAGGCCAATGGTGAGGCTGGGCCCAGAAGGCTGATGAGGTCAGAATCCATTACCGCTCTGCAATTCTCCTTCTCCGAAGAAAGAATTTTACTCTGGGAGTGAGTTTTCCCAGAAAAGATTTTTAAGACAACTGTCTGAAAGCTCTTCTCAAAAACCACACCTAAAAACAGAAGCCTTCCCTCTAGCCATCTGGACTCCTAGCAAAGAAAAAAAAATGACAAGGCAAAGGAAAGTAACGTAAGTGGAAAAGTCAGCATCAAGAGAGTGAGTTTGCCAGGTCAGGCTTGTCCTGGGGAGGGGAGACTTTGCCTCTTCTTTATGTCTTGTCTGGACTCTGATTCTCTTGTCTGCTTCTTTAAATGCAGGGGGCATGTTAACATTACTCAGAGTTCTCCTAAACTCGTCGGCGCAGACTAGCTTCAGAAAGGTTACAGTATTCATTCCAGGCTTTAGTCTCCTCACCTGAAAAATGGGGTAATAAAACCCGCCTTGCAGGATGGCCTAGAGAGTCAATCAAATAAGATGGAGAAAGAGCGAGCATGGTGCCTGGCACCTAAGCAGTGATCAGCAGTGTTTGCTGTAGCTTCACTTCACCTCGTGAACACTTGATGGAATTGGTATGATTCTCTTTCCCACAGATTGGACAGGTTCTGTCACTTGTCCATGCTCACTAGCTGGGCAGGACAGAGTCTGTAGACGTCCTGAGTCCATGTGATTCCAGAGCTCTGCTCCGACTCCCGACTGCCAAGTTCTGACCTCTCTTCATCCTCTCTCTTTCTCAACCCGGTTTTTCTTCAGTCTTCATCCCTCTCAGCTCTGTCCTTTCTCTGTTAAGCCAGGGTTTATGATCAGGACTGGGGCTGAGGTGGGGCAGAGGATATGTTGGGTTGAAAAATACTGGATTTGGACTCGAGAGACTGGAGACAGAGTCCAAGCCCACACTCCATGTGTAGTGAAACCTGGGCCCCCACCTGCGTGCCTGGAGCACTATCCTTACCTGTAGTTGGCTGTGCGGGTCACTCCAGCTCTTACCTTCTCTCAGGCTGCAGTGAGGTACTGGAGGGAGGTGACGGAGCCTGCTCTGTGTGCAGAACATTGCAGCGTGCAGTCCCTCATTTCAAACCCAGATAGGACTTGCCAATGCACCCTGCAGGGCACTAGGAAGCCAGGACACAGCCCCCACCCCATGTCACAGAGATGCGTTTGCAGACACAGTTATCCAAATCCACTTCACGCCTGGTTCAACATCTTCCAGGCTCTCTAGAAGGTACTCGCAAGTTCAACAATTTTTCTTGTCAGTTTCCTTTTCGTTCCAATATCAATGGAAGAAAATGTTTTTGTATGTATGTTTACTGTTCCTGAAATTTAATATTTAATGTCCTTGAAAAAAGTCAATTCCCCCAGAAAAGGTGCCTTCGTTCATGCCACCTGACCTTTGCACATGCTACTCCGTCTCCCTGAAGCACCCTTCCTTCCTGTTTTCCTGAAGTTCTACCAGCCCTTCCTTGTGTAGTTTGGCCAGTGTGTTCTTTTCCTCTGAGCCCCTGGGCTGGCTCAGACTTCTGTGGCTTTTCCTAGGGCCCCTATGGAGGCTGTCATTTTCTGCCCCTGGGCGTCAACATTCTGTGTCTGTGTTGTGGACAAGCTCCTGGATATGGAGCTCTGTCAATGGGACCAATATCTTCTCCATCTCCATATTCTCCGTCCCCACCATGATGTGAGTGATGGAGTGAGGAACGGAGGATTTGCCCACCTGTCTCTGTGCCAGTCAGGTCTAAGAACCAGCCACAGAGGCTCAAAAATGCAAATCAAATGTGTCTGCTTCAAATTAAGTCCATTTTCTGGTCTAGTGGGGGTAGCTGTTTCTTAGCCAATAAATATTAATAAGAAAAATAAACCAATCTTTTAGGCTTCTTTTCCCCAGCTGCCACCCCAGGGTTATAAATTATGTACTGCCTGAGTCTGTTTTGACAGTTGTGATAAAGTGGTTTTCAGATTCAAAGAGCATTTTTCCTGAAAGAATGCAGCATTGTGCATTTTTGGTACAATCACCACTACCTTGCCCCTGCCCCCCCACCTTTTTCCTGTCTAGGAGGAAGGTTTGACTAGAGTAGCTATTTTTCTACTCTGGGGCCTTTTCTGTCACCACTTTGCCAAACAAACACTATGGTTTTTTTTTTTTGGTTTTTTTTGCTTTTTTTTTTGAGACAGAGTCTCACTCTGTTGCACCCAGGCTGGAGTGCAGTGGTGCAATCTCAGCTCACTGGCTCACTGTAACCTCTGCCTCCCAGGTTCAAGCAATTCTGCTGCCTCAGCCTCCCGAGTAGCTGGGATTACAGATGCCCGCCACCAACGCCTGGCTAATTTTTTGTATTTTTAGTAGAGATGGGGTTTCATCATGTTGGTCAGGCTGGTTTTGAACCCCTGACCTCAGGTAATCCACCCACCTTGGCCTCCCAAAGTGCTGGGATTACAGGCGTGAGCCACTGCACTGGCTGATTTTTTTTTAAACTTCTGACTGTTATCACAAAAACTCAGAAAGATTTTAATGAGCTGGAGTAAACTTCCTTCAGTGGTGGGCGTGATGGGCTGTGGTTGCCCCAGCTTTTGACCCCTGTTTGCATTCGTCTTCATTTTCCAGGACCTGGTGCCTTGTCTGACCTCCAAACTCCCAAGCAAAATCCAACCCATCATTGAGACCCTGGTGAGACCCTGACTCTTTCAGCTTTTCACAGGCTCTCTTTGCTCCTGTATTGTTACTGTCAGGACTAAGAGTCACCCTTGAATCTTCCCTCAACTTTCCCGCTTTGTCTCTGCGTGATTTTCAATCCCCCTCATTCCATCTCCTCCACAGCTGCCTAGTGCCCCTGCCCCTTGTCCCATTGCTGCTAATGCCCCCGGGATTTTCTCTTGGTTCATCTGGACTTTCTTTTTCCTTCACTGAGGTATCATCTGTGCACAGTTAAGTGCACAAACCACAAGTGTTCCCTCAGCACATTTTCACATTTGTCTACACTTGTGCAACCTCCAGATCAGGATAGAGGAGGCCAGCACTCCAGCAGCCTTCCCTGTGCCTTTTCAGTTGATGATCAAAGGTGTGATGATTCTGACCTCCCACTGAGGTGGCTTCCACATGCTTCTGAGCTTCTTGTTAATGGAATTCTACAAGACACACATCTGTGTGTTCAGCTTTTCTTTCTTCTCTGTTTTATCTGTGAAATAAATTTGATTTATTGTGTTCAACAATAGATTATTTTAGTTAAGAATTATTCAACTGAGAAGTGTATATATATAAATATAACATAGATGATTTATCATTTGTACTCTTTTCTTTTTTTTCCCTTCTGAAATAGGGTCTGGCTCTTCTGCCCAGGCTGGAGTGCGGTGGTGTGATCATGGCTCATTGCAGCCTTGACCTCCCAGGCTCAAGAGATCCTCTCATGTCAGCCTCCCAAGTAGCTGGGACTATAGGCATGTGCCACACCCCACCTGGCTAATTTTTGTATTTTTTTGTAGAGAAGAGGTTTCACCATGTTGCCCGGGCTGGTCTTGAACTCCTGGACTGAAGCGATTCTCCTGTCTTGGCCTCCCAAAGTGCTGGGATTACAGGTGTGAGCCAATGCGCCCTGCCTGTTATACTCTTAATGGACACTTAGTAATTCCCAGGTTTTGGTTGTTATAAATAATTCTATGAACACTCTTGTACCTGTCTTTTGGTCGATGTAAGTCTTTATCTCTCTTAGGGAAAAATCAAGGAGTAGAATTTCTAGGGTTAGCTTTAGTTGATATTGTCAAATAGTTGTTGAACTGATTTACAATCCCACTAGCAATGTAGGTGAGGTCTAGTTATTCTACATCTTCACCGACACTTGTTATTGCCATTAGGCTTGTGAGGTTTTTGTGTGTGTGCGTGTGTGTGCTCATTTTACGTTAATCCATAGGTCTTTGATTTGCAAGCGTTATTTATGTATTATGTATAAATAAATGTTATTTATGTATTATGCATTATGTATTCTGAGACCTTTTTCAGATACATATGCTGCAAATATCTTCCCCAAGCCATGACTTGTTTTTATCACTCTCTTAATGGTGTCTTTTGATGAATGGAAGTTCTTAAAGTTCTTAATTTAATGAAGTCCAATTCATCAGTCCTTTCTTTTATGGCTAGTGCTTTCCATGGCATGTTTAAGAAATCTTTAGCTTCCCAAAGGTCATGAAGATGCTCTTCTATGTTTTCTCCTAGAAGTTTCATTGCTTTACTTTTTGCTTTCAGGTTTATGAACCATGTCGAATTAATTTTTATGTATGTGTAAGGTTCACCCTGACTTTGAAAATAGCCTCCTCCCTGGTGACATGGATGCCAGTGTCCCTACCCAAATCTCATCTTGAATTGCAGCTCTCATAATCCCCACGTGTTGTGGGAGGGACCCAGTGGGAGGTAATTGAATCATGAGGGCAGTTACCCTCATGTTGTTCTCGTGATAGTGAGTCAGTTCTCACAAGATCTGATGATTTTATAAGGGACTTTCCCCCCGTTTGCTCAGCACTTCTCCTTGCTGCCACCATGTGAAGAAGAACATGTTTATTTTTATTTTTATTTTACTTTAAGTTCCAGGATACAAGTGCAGAACGTGCAGGTTTGTTATATATGTATATGTGTGCCATGGTGGTTTGCTGTACCTATCAACCTGTCATCTAGGTTTTAAGCCTCCCATGCATCAGCTATTTGTCCTGATGCTCTCCCTTTCCTCACCCCTAATCTCCTGACTGGCCCTGGTGTGTGTTGTTTCTCTCTGTGTGTCCATGTGTTCTCATTTTTCAACTTCCACTTATGAGTGAGAACATGTGGTGTTTGGTTTTCTGTTCCTATGTTAGTTTGCTGAGAATGGTGGCTTCCAGCTTCATCCATATCCCTGCAAAGGACATGATCTTATTCCTTTTTATGGCTGCATAGTATTCCATGGTATATATGTACCACATTTTCTGTATCCAGTCCATCATTGATGGGTATTTGGGTTGGTTTCATGTCTTTGCTATTGTAAATAGTGCTGCAATATGCATATGTGTGCATGTGTCTTTATAGTAGAATGATTTATATTCCTTTGGGCATATACATAGTAATGGGATTGCTGGGTTAAATGGTAATTCTGGTTCTAGATCCTTGAGGAATTGCCATACTGTCTTCTACAATGGTTGAACTAATTTACATTCCCATCAACAGTGTAAAAGTGTTCCTATTTCTCCACAGCCTTGCCAGCATCTATTGTTTCTTGACTTTTTAATAATTGTCATTCTGATTGGCATGAGATGGTATCTCCTTGTGGTTTTGATTTGCATTTTTCTAATGATCAGTGATGTTGAGCTTTTTTTCGTGTTTGTTGGCCACATAAGTGTCTTCTTTTGAGAAGTATCTGTTCATATCCTTTGCCCACTTTTTTTTTTTTTTTGTGAGATGGAATCTCGCTCTGTTGCTCAGGCTGGAGTGCAGTGGCATGTTCTTGGCTGACTGCAACCTCCGCTTCCTGGGTTCAAGTGATTCTCCTACCTCGGCCTCCTGAGTAGCTGGGGTTACAGGTGCGCACCACCGCACCTGGCTAATTTTTGTATTTTTAGTAGAGGCAGGGTTTCACTATACCGGTCAGGCTGGTCTCGAACTCCTGACCTCGTGATCCTCCCGCCTTTGCCTCCCAAAGCCTTTGCCCACTTTTGATGGGGTTGTTTGTTTTTTTCTTGTACATTTGTTTACATTCCTTATAGATTTTGGATATCATAATGACCCTTGTCAGATGGGTAGATAGATTGCAAAATTTTCTTCCATTCTGTAGGTTGCCTGTTCATTCTCATGATTGTTTCTTTTCCTGTGCAGAAGCTCTTTAGTTTAATTAAATCACATTTGAGAAGGACGTGTTTGCTTCCCCTCCGCCATGATTGTAAGTGTCCTGAGGCCTCCCTAGCCATGCTAATCTGAGTCAATTAAACCTCTTTCCTTTATAAATTACCCAGTCTTGGGTAGGTCTGTATTAGCAGCATAAGAACGGACTAATACACCTGGTATCCGCTTCTTCTTTTTTTAAATTACCTCAATTTTTGCTTCTATCATGGTGTCCAGTCTAAGGCCAGGTCTAGTCACATGACTTTTCTGCTTAAAACCATTTTGTGTTTCTCTGATCATAAAGTCTACAATCCTTTGCATGGTTTATTTATAATATTAGGATAAGAAAGTAACTTATTTTTCTAGCTTCATCTCCTATTAATCCTCTGTGTTACACTTTAGCCGCTCCGAATATCTTCTATTATGGGTTTAATTGTGTCCCCACCGAAAGATATGTTGAAGTCCTGACTCCCAGTGCCTCAGAATGTGACTTTATTTATAAATGGGGTCTTGATAGAGGTAATCAAGTAATAATGAAGTCATTAGGTGGCCCCTAATCCAATATGACTGATGTCTTTAGGAAAAGGGGAAATTCAGACACAGACACACATCCAGGGAGAAGGCCACGTGAAGAGGAGGGCAGAGACTAGGGTGAGGCGTCTACAAGCCAAAGAACACTAAGGACTATTGGCAGACTCCAGAAGCTGGGAGAGATGCCTGGAAAAGGTTCTCCCTGGCAGCCCTCAGAAGGAATCAACTCTGTGGACACCTTAATTTTGGACTTCTAACCTCCAGAACTGGTGAGAAAATATATACGTTTTGTTTAAGGCACTCAAATTGTGGCAGTTTGTTATGGCAGTCCTAGCAAACTAATACATCTACTTCCATGCTCCCACCTCTTTGCAGCAACTTTCTCCTCTGCTTTGATAGCCCTTTCTTCCAAAATTTCTAGTAAAATCCTACTTGACCTGAGTCCAAGTCTATCCATCTTTTCTGATAAACACCTTTTTTAGAAGTGTTTTCTAGGTCTTTTTCTAAACACCTTTTTAGAATACTGGGGGCTGGCTTGTACACACCAAATGCCAACCAGCTCACTGTCTTCTGCCCCCCACCTTGTTTTCTATATGCATAGTATTTGTACATACCTCGATTACAGCAAGGATCCTCTGGATAATTCTGTTTAGTCCCGAGTGCCTATTTCTACTTCCCTCTGTGTGCCTTCTTGTACTGCAGAGCTAGGAAAATCAAAATCAGAATCTACCTCTCCTGGACTTCCTTGTGGTCAAGTTCTGGATGCCAAAGTTCTGGATGCCAATTAGAGCATAAGATTTGGAAGGCAGAGGGGAAGTGGAGGCTCTTGTTCTTCTGTTTTTGTTGTCGTTGTTTTCCTGCACGAGTGTGGAAAGGTGAGTATTTAGAGGCAGTTGGAGCTGCTGGACTCAGGTTCTTAGTGTCTAGTCTTCAGCTTTGTCTTAGTCCATTGAAGTGGCTATACATAACATAATACCATAAACTGTGCAGCTTAGAAATTTATTTCTGACACTTCTGGAGGCTGGGAAGTCTAAGATCAAGGCACTGCCAGATTCAATGTCTGACAAGGGTCTGCTTTCTTGTTTTCATGTCCTCACATAGTTGAAGGGGCAAGGCAGCTCTTTGAGGCCTCTTTCATAAAGGTACTGACCCCATTCATAAGGGCTCTACCCTCATAATCTGACCACTCCCCAAAGGCCCCACCACCATCACACTGGGGGCCAGGATTTAACATAAATTTTTGGTGGGACACAAACATTCAGTTTATAGCAAGATTGGAAGGTCTCTGGGGATTTTTGTAGCCATTGAGAGGCTTGAGCTCAGTGTCTAAATTATTAAGTTTATGGTTAATTGGAAGTGTGGCTATCTACCTATTCTCCACCCCTCCCTTCATACTGTTTCTACTATAAGGATAGAGACAAGCAGTTTACAGGGCTGTCTTTCTCCTATTGATAACATCCAACATGGCTCCAATTTCAGATACCTTCTATTGAGTAACAAGTGACCCCAAAATGTAGTGACATAAAGTGATTGTTTCTTATGATCTCTCATTGTTATGTGGATGAACCTGTTCAGGTCATAACTGAGTGGGTCTTGCTTGGTCTTGCATATGGTTGAAGTCAGATGGCAGCTGGGGCTGGAGTCACCTGAAGATTCAACTGGGCTAGACATCTAAGATGCGTCTTCACTCATGTCTGGCACCTTGGTTAAGATGAACAGAGCACCTGGGGCCTGGGCGGACCTCTGTCTTCATGTGGCTTCTCTGCTTGGCTAGCTTGGGTTTCCTCATATCATGGTAGTCTTAAGGTGGTTAAACTGCTTACGCAGAATATTATTTCCCCAAGAAAGAATGTTCTTGGACCAAGCAGGGAGTTGTAATATTTCTTCTGGCCCAGGTTCATGCAGTGTCACTTCCTCCATGTTTATTGGTTAAGGTCACAGGACCAGCCCAGATTCAAGGGGCAAGAATTACGCAAGGGTGTGCATATTGGAGGCACAGTTCATTAGGACACATTGAGAGACAAACTATGATAGCTCCCTGTGTATCCTCCTTAACTGTGAACGCACTATCTTCCATCCCTGGAAGGCTCTAATATGAGTTAGGAGGCAGGGCACAATGGCTTATGTCTGTAATCCCAACACTTTGGAAGGCCAAGGAAGTCGGATCACTTGGAGTCAGGAGTTTGAGACTAATCTGGCCAACATAGTGAAACCCCATCCCTACTAAAAATACAAAAATTAGCTGGGCATGGTGGCATGTGCCTGTAGACCCAGCTACTCGGGAGGCTGAGTCATGAGAATTGCCTGAACCCAGGAGGTGGAGGTTTCAGTAAGCAGAGATCATGCCACTGCACTCCAGGCCGGGGGACAGAGTGAGACTTTGTCTCAAAAAAAGGGGGTTAGGAAAGGGCATTAATTAGACTAGTAATTTATTCTGGTCAATTTCCTACTATGAAATACATCCCCAGCCCTGATATCTAGATATTAAAAAGCTAGAGATGAGCCCAAAGAATGGCCTACAACTTCTTCTCCAAAAAATGTCACCTCAACAAACTACTACACAACACGCTGTAGTGATTAACTAATGGCCTGTGAGGGTGTATCACTACGTGATATTCAGAGTGCATTTTGAAATATAGAAAATAGAACAGTTTTCAGATATTACCTGAAAAGTTCAGTTTAAGAAGGACCAGAATAGATTATCTCATTTTAATGCAATGTTAACAATTAGCATTTTTATTACACCCAAAAGAGCTCATTAAAACAACCATGTAATTGAACTAAGATCTGTTATCCACATTTTATAGAAGAATAGATGGAGTTTCAGAGAAGTAGACTGATATACCCAAAGGAACAGATCTTCTGGGGGTGAGCTGAGGCTCAAATCTAAATGTGTGACTCAAAGTTCACTGTACTTTTGACTATAATAAAGACAGCAGGTATGTGTCATGCATTACATTACTTGCTCTCCCATGTCTCTGCAGACATCACTAATCACTCAAGGATACTTATTCTGCTAAATTGCGACATTGGCTTATAATCCTTCTCAACTCAATGTGCTACCAATCACTTGAGGCTCAAGATAACATCTTACCATCTTGACACTCTACTATGTTGCCTGTCCGGAGGCTGAATGAAGCCCACAGTAGAAAGATCACTTCTTTGATCTGAGGATTTTAAAGCATAAGGAGTATTCTCTATTTACTCACTCATTTATTTTTTAATTAAAAAATTATAATCACAAATTATACAGTCAAGTTTCTCACATTTGGGGAAATCATAGAGGTCACATCTGGAGTGCAATGGATGAGTCTTGCCCTGGGAAAACCACCTTTGTGATCATGGTGTCTCCCCTGCCAGGTAAGTATTACTCAGTCAATTCTAAGCTGCACATCCCCCACCAATCCCCATGCACATTTTAACATTTCTGATTTGGGGATGTGTCTTGCACTGAATATGGTGGTTTTTTTCCCTCTTCTGAGCAATCTCTTTTGAATTGATGGTACATTGTTCAATTGACAGCATTTTAGAGTTAACAAAATATATCCATTCATGTATTTATGTATGTATTTGTGAAGTAAGTATTTGTTTGTAGGTACTGGGTACTAAGCAATTAGCCCACATTAGAGAACGTGGCCCAGACTCAGTGTTTGAGGATAGGGTTTCTCAGCCTTGGCATAATTGAGACTTGGGTCCAGATAATAAAAATATTTTTTGGTGGGGTACTGTCCAGTGCATTGGAGGATGTTTAGCAGAATTCTTGGTCTATACATACATACATATTGGTTGCCAGGGGGCACCTTCACTCAAATTATGACAACCAAAATGTCCCCAGACATTGCCAAATGTCCCCTAGGCAGGGGGCAGGGGGCACAGGGAAGGGTAAGGTATTATCCACAGATGAGAACCACTGCTCTAGAAGTTAGTTTTCTGGGTCATCATAATCTTCTGTCTCTGTCTTATATCACTCATCCATGGAGTAGAGATTTTACTAAATGTGAGTCCAAACAACTGTACTTTTTACCCATGTGCCTTGGGAATTGAATGATACATACTATTTTTAGGGTACTTGGTATGCACTGGACCCAGGATTATGCCCTTGACTCATCGAATTCAGAAAACGAAATACAGAGTGTGAGGAGGGATTATAGGTGGCCCCCAGCAGTGCTGTCTGAGTTTAAACTCCTGGCTTGTGACTGCTAGCTGTTTGTTATCACGGGTAAGGCAACTGTCCTCCCTATGCCTCAATTTCTCCATCTGTAAAATGGAAGTGCTAATAGTTGCTGTTATAAGAACTATACAGTGAAAACATTAAAACATGTAGAACCATGCAGCACACATAAGAAATACTCACAAAGCACAGTTATTCTTCTTAAACTCAATGATATAGGCATCATTATCTCACCTATCAAATGAGGACATCAAAATCAGGGAAATAAAGGAAATTGTCCAAGATCATGCAAGTGGCTGAGTGGCAGAGCTGAGATTCAAACACTGTTTATCACTGATTTAAAACCTGATGGTAAAACTCAAAGGAGCATATAGCTCTCCTGGGCAGGGCTCTGGCATCAGCAGGAAGCTGGAGTCTAGGCTAGGCTTGTGCACACTGTCTTGTTCTGTCAGGGTCACTGAGGGTCGCGGGTTAGAACACCTGGGGCGGCCCTGTGAAGCAAGGTAATGGAAAAACACCATGGACTGTGACAAAAGTAAATGAGAAGCACACAGAAAGAAAGGTGGAAAATAACAGACGGGAACCAATATAGAAGACACATACTGGCACGGAGCTGGGGCTTAGCAGGTGACTGAGGTCAGCATTTCTTATCACAGGCTTCTTTGTGCGCTAGTTTGAGCCCTGCATGGCCTGAATGTTTGGCGAGTGCTGTGTGAGTTCAGTTCTCTCTGGCTGTG